>NC_090746.1:48242166-48262166 GCF_036898095.1 Palaemon carinicauda
TTACGGCAATTGACTGGACAGGAAATACAAGTATGCCTCTTTCCTTCTTTCTTTTATAGCTTTTCTACATAAGCTAAATGTTTCAATATAAGTGAAAAGCTTTCACTTGATACTCATGGATTTTTCTTCTCTTTACAGGAGGACCATCCGAAGTGCGGAAGTGTGTTCTGTAATGTCCGCAGTATGTTCTTCTGTGGACATCAACATTTTAGGAGGCACGCAGCATGCGCAGCCTCCTGAGGTGATCTCCGGTATTGGGACGCTCAGGTTTGTACAGTATGTTCTAACCTGATTACTGAGGCTTTTGACGACCCCAAGTCGACGGAGTCAAGGGATGCTGCCAGGGAAAAGTTATGATCCTGGGTGATGGGTTTTCAGAAAAACACCTCAGGCCCCTACCTTCCAAATGAGAAGATGAGGGCCTACCTTTTCCCTAAAACATCAGCCGATGCAGTCATTCCTCTGCCTCAGGTGGAGATACCAACTGCCCAGAATCCGGTGGATTCTGAAGTCTCGGCGGCCCTTCAAGACATCCAATTGGACGATAGGATGTCAGAGGTGTCGGATTCTAGAGAGAAGGACCTTCTAGGAGAAGATCAAGAGGAGGAGCTGTGCCAGGCTCCTCAAGTAGAAGAGGAAGAAATTGATGAGGTGTCGGTTACATCGGTTCCGGACCCAGAACCTGTTCCCTCTACATCATCTGGAGATACGTAGGCTTGTAGCATCACATGGGCCCCAAATGCGACTCAACGTGAAGGATCTTCCTTTGTGCTCGGATACCAATCCTTGGAGGTATGCCGAACACATGCCAATGACAATCGGGAAGATCGTCATATCTGAAAACTTGGGAGCAATTCCCCTGGAAGAGGTGGAATTTTGTCCCAATAAAGATTCCTACCCGGACTGTTATGTCCGCGTTAGGAAGGAGCCAGCCTCAATGGAGGAGACTGAGCCGAAGGAGGCCATAGTTTTTTACCATAGTAAAGCTCAGGCGTTACTATCGAGCTCGATGAAAGAGAAGGGCTTCTCAAACTCAAAGGTTCCAGCCATGAGTAAGAAGCTTCCCTCCTTTGTGGCCTTGCCTACCAGAGCCTTTCCCTTCATGGAAAAGGGATATAAGGCAGCCTTAAAGGCAGTGGAGGCAGGGAAACCATGCCCCTCCTTGGAGGAGTGCAAGCTGTTATCTCTGACCTTGCCCTTGGACCAAGGAGACTTGAAGGACGTACACCTTACCTTCTCAGTCGGGAAGCTGGAAGCTGATATTGCTAAACGTCAGTTCGGTGAGGAATTCCCTAAGCTGTCGGAGGTTCTCTTGCGCAGGGAGCAAGAGACGAAGGAACGACTTGCGGCATCGATGTCGTTGCAAACGACATTAGAAACGATGGCAAGTGACCCCAAGATCCAGGACATGTTCATGGTAGTGGCCAAAACCCATCTGGCCACAGTTACGAAGGATCTCCATAGCTTTATTAAAGCTAGGAGAGCCTGTAGAGAGTTCGTGTTTGCCTCGGCTGTGGTGAGGCACGAACCAAGGAAACTGATCTCCTCTCGTATCTGGGGTAAAGACCTCTTTCCCAACGATGTGGTTAAAGAGGTAGTAGACAAGGCCGCCACAGAGAATAGGAACCTTCTCAAAAAGTGGGGCTTAGATCTTAAGAGGAAGTCTTCTCAGGATGAGGGTCCCCAACCCAAGAGGAAGACAAAAAGTCCTAGGCCATCTTCTCGGCCGGCTATACCTTACCGACAGCAACAACAGCAACAACTTCCTGTGACCGCGGTGCCTCAGATAGTGGCACAACCTCCAACCACGTACCAGCTGGTACCTTAACAAGTCGCCAGTTTTTAACCCAGCCTTCGAAAGGCAGACCTCTTCCTTTCATTCTAGGGCTAGAGGAACAGCCAGAGGTTCTTCTAGACGCCCTTCAAGAGGAAGGGGATCCAGGGGAGGACGCGGTCAAGGAGGCAAGGCCTCAGATCCACAACAACAGAAGTGAGATGCTTCCAGTAGGAGGGAGGCTACAGCTATTTAAGGATCGCTGGACCTTCGATCCCTGGGCCCACAGCCTAATAAAGAATGGACTAGGTTGGAGTTGGAGCAGCCCTCCACCTTAATTTCCTCAATTCTCCCAACACTCAACCCTCGTTCTGGAAGAATACGTCCGAGAGCTCTTAGAAAAAAGAGTGATACGGAAAGTTAAGTCCATCAAATTCCAAAGGAGGCTGTTTTGTGTTCCAAAGAAGGACTCAGAATAACTCAGAGTCATTCTAGACTTGTCGCCACTCAACAAGTTCATAATGAACTATAAGTTCAGAATGCTCACACTTCAACACATAAGGACCCTACTGCCCAAAAGGGCATATACTGTCTCTATAGACTTGTCTGACGCTTATTGGCATGTTCCAATTAATCGCCACCTCTCCTCCTACCCAGGCTTCAAGTTACATAGAAAACTTTACGCCTTCAGAGCCATGCCTTTCGGGCTAAACATAGCCCCAAGGATTTTCACGAAGCTCGCGAATGCAGCCGTCCGTCAATTACGCCTAAAGGGAGTCCAAGTAGTAGCCTACTTGGACGACTGGCTGGTGTGGGTAGCATCCAGGATAGAATGCATGCAAGCTTCTAAGATAGTGATCCAGTTCCTGGAACATTTGGGATTCAAAATCAATATCAAAAAGTCTCGACTTTCTCCAGCTCAAAAATTTCAGTGGTTGGGAATCCATCGGAATTTGGAGTAACATCGACTTTCCATTCCTGGGAAGAAGAGGAAGGAAATAGCAGGATCTGTCAAGAGACTGCTGAAATCCAAACGGATATCAAGACGTGAACAGGAGAGAGTGCTGGGCTCTACAGTTTGCTTCAATAACAGATCCAGTGCTAAGAGCACAGCTAAAGGATGCAACAAGAGTTTGGAGGAAATACGCATCAAACGCGCGAAGAGATCTAATAAGACCTCTACCGACTCGACTGCGAACGCTTCTCAAGCCGTGGTCCAATGCCAAGCAACTGAATAAATCAATACTTCTTCAACCTCCTCCCCCGTCAGTAACTATCCACACAGACGCTTCAAAGGAAGGCTGGGGAGGTCACTCTCATCAGAAGAGAGTCCAAGGAGCTTGGTCCAATCTTTTCAAGTCATTTCACATCAACTTTCTAGAAGCCATGGCAGTACTCCTGACTTTAAAGAAGGTATCTCCTCGCCACTCGACCCACATAAGACTGGTTCTAGACAGCGAGGTGATAGTGAGATGCCTGAATCGACAAGGGTCGAGGTCCCCTCAAATCAACCAAGTGATGTTGGCCATTTTTCGTTTGTCAGAAAGGAAGAAATGGCACCTGTCAGCAGTTCACATTCAAGGGTTCCGCAATGTGACAGCGGACGCTCTATCCAGGTTTACACCAATAGAGTCAGAATGGTTCCTAGATGCAGGATCGTTCTCCTTCATCTCGAGTCAAGTCCCGGAGCTGCAGATATGTTAGCGTGGTACTGTTATAAACACACATTAGATTTTTAGTCAAATGTCTCTTCAATGTGGTGTAATGTTAGACTTAGTAGGTTACTTCTTCTTCTGAATAAGTCTAAGTAAGTTAACTTTTAAACAGTTTATTTCTTTAAAAACAGTTATTAACATCTCCATCACAGGAGTATAGATGGTTTGGTCGGATGACCGTTCCGTATGACATCTTGACCAGAAAGTGACTAAAATATCCATATTGATGTGAAAGTCTAATTAGTTATCTCAGCACATAATGATTTATTGTAAACACAACATAAATACCGGAAGGTACATACATCCCTTCAAGAGACAACTCTTTCTCACGGCTTGGTTGTGCTTACTCTTCATGAAAAATGTTACATTGCATTTGAATAGCAGTGTCTTGAGTTTTGCATCCTAGTTAGGACTGACTATGGCATTTCTCACACTCGCTCCTAACTTCCATATTGACTTCTTAGGTCATGGATTTAAATATGTAATTTTACATACATTACAGATGGACCTCTTTGCGACGAAAGACAACAAGAAAATAGATCGTTATGTGTCCCAATACGAGGATCCGCTAGCGGAGGCTGTGGACGCTATGTCCCTAGACTGGAACAGATGGTCTGGTATTTATCTGTTCCCTCCGCACAACCTCCTTTTGAAGGTCCTTGACAAACTGAGATCCTTCAAAGGGAAGGCGGCAATAGTGGCCCACAAGTGGCCAAATAGTGTGTGGTTCCCTCTGGCATGGTAACTACACCTAAGATTTGTACCGCTACTGGATCCATCCTTGTCTCAGCGAGTACAGAAGTCGACTGTCTTCGCTTCACCACAGAAGACCAGAAACCTACATCTCATGATTTTCTCTCCCTAGTGAGGAGGAAAGGGTGAGCAGCCGACACAATACTATTGTTAACTGAATATATTTCCAGACCCAACGTTTCTTTCCAAGAACATGCTACCCACCATCAGGTGGGGTCCCTAGAGAATCTGCCCTCTGAAGGAAGATGTATCTCTATGTCCAGTGGGGTGCCTAAAGGTCTATCTTCATAGAACTTCAGACTTTATGGGAGGACAGCTGTTCAGAGGAGAAACCTCGAGCTCAAGGTTATCTATAACTAAGGGCGAAACTCACCTGTGTTATTCGCAAATCGGGTCCTGACAGTACACCCGCTAGTCTTGATCCGAGAGGAGTTGCTTCTTCCATAAAATTTCCTTATTTATATGGACCTTGAACATCTTTGTTCGTACACCAGCTGGTGGTCATCCAAGGTATTCTTTATGCACTATGCGAAGCAAGTGGAGCAATTCAAGTAATCTGTGGTAGCAGCAGGTAGAATCCTTTAACCTTCTGTTTGAAATCTGTGAGGAACAGTGTTATTAATTTGGGACGATTAATTAAGAGGGTGGGTGTGTAGTCACTGTGTGTACTACACACTGAGCAATAGGCCACGAAAGTGTCCTTACGAACTGTTCCATTGATGTTGATGAACTATAGCATAATACGGACACTTGTGCCAAGCGTTTCTTACGCTAGTGTAATTAAACAGTATACAGACTGTAGCATTATTACTAATTCAATTGAAGTGGCAAGTCTGTTTCATGGTAGATGAAACAATATTTTCTGTTGACTGTTTTCTTTGTGCTTTAATGGATATCATCCACTTTTTATAAATTTTATAAAGGTAGACCTAATATGCACGTTTATTAAATTTTAATAAACTAGTTCATAGTGAACCCTGCGTTTTATTCGCTCACACTCATTTTCATGAGATATGTACAGAGCATTAAGATTAAAATATGGATATTTTTATCATGGTATGTCTTTTAAGATTGTTCCCTGATTCAAGCAAATTCCACTATCCTTAACCCTTCCTTAGGAAGGGTTGAGGTGGTATCCTATCGGGAGAGTGGCAAAGATGCAAATTTGTTCCTTAGCTGATATGACCTTTATCCGATAGTTATTAAGAGTAGTCACATTGGGGAAGGTGTCACAAATCCATTCTGACATTGGCGACTCTTATACAAACTTTGCTTCACAATGTATAGGGTGAGACCACTATACAAGCTTGTCATTTTGTCATCCATAAGTTATTATGTACTCCTCGAGACTTTTCCAGAGTCTAGTACGACTCTTCCCTGTAGGGGGCAGGAAGCACTAACACAGTTCATGCTTAGATGAAATGATGTATGACGGTAACATCATAGGTCTCTAGGTCTAGACGGACCAGGAATATGCTTTCTTGAGAGTACGGCACTGATTGAGAATCCACAGATACAGTAATGCTCTGGTAAACTTCCATCAGTGGCGATTCTAGGGGGGGGGGCCAGGGGGGGCCATGGCCCCCCCAGTTTTTTGGCTGGCCCCCAGCTTGGCCCCCCCAGTTTTTGTTTCCATATCCTAATTCTAAATAAGCTTAGTTTAGGCATATATAATAATATAATATAATATATAATATAAATATATACCTTATAAATTATACAGTATACTATATATACACTCAAATATCCCATCCTATCACAATAACTAGACGTAATCACAAAAAAAAAAAAAAGATGGTAACGTTGCTAGATTAAAATTATTGGAATTTTTTTTACACCTCCGTCCTCCTCGCCCGCTTGTGTTTGTGTGACGCGAATCAGACGCGTATGTTTCTTCCATGTATGATGTGATGATGTGATCAGTACATGTAGTCCGTTTCTGTGAGACTGTGAGCCGGTCAAGTCAGTTTTTACCCGATTAGTGTCTTATTGAGTGTCTAAAGCATAATTATTTGTGCATAAGTGCATTTGAGCATAAGTGGTATTCATTATTTCGTCTCATACAAAGTGGGAGTAGACTAGTGGCTATGAGATATTCGATCTTTATGTACAGTATGTGGGTGTTTCACATAAGAAGCGGATACGAAAATAGAGTAAAAAAATAATTATACGAAATCTTAGAAAAAGAATGAGAAGAATCTGACAGGCGGGTGTAAAGTAGCAAACAATGTACACTAATTTTTTTGTTATATGATGTAGGTCTATATCCCAACTCAAGTTTTAACCCTTCAACCCAGTGTTAACCTTTTCACAAACAGATCTGACAAAAGCCAAATATAAATATTGTCGTTAGCCATATTTGAAAGAAAATAACTAAATAGGCCAAAATACAAGTAGCTGGTGAGTCGGTGACAATTAACCCCATTTTATTTTTACATAGAAAACAATTCCTATAATAATAAAAATCGTCTAGGCCTAATTGTATCATAATTTTTGTGATTCGTGAATGTTGGCAGTGATAGTGTAGGCCTATATGTGCATATATTTATTATACTGTATACATGTTATACACACACACACACACACACCCACACACACACACACACACATATATATATATATATATATATATATATATATATATATATATATATATATATATATATATATGTGGGTGTGGGTGTGTGTGTGTGTGTGTGTGTGTATGTGTGTGTGTGACAGTGTGTGTGTGTGCGTGCTGTCATCATCTTCTATTCTTCCAGTCGGTAGTCGGCAAAACCGCAAATTTTATCACATTTTTCTGTGGTGACAGGTGTGTTGTGTTAATTGTGAATTACGTGTGATTATTTGATTTAATTTATTTTTTTTTCAGAACTTACTATCACAGATAATTTTATTGTACTATAGACAATCATGGATAAATTTGTAATTAAAAAACGCAGTGAATGTGATACACCATTGACAGTAAACCTTGAATCTGATAAACCTGCTAAGAAGTCAGAGGGAGACTGTGATCGTGAAAGTATTGGCAATCCTGCAAGATCAAGTTCACATGATCATCCAACAAAGAAACAGAAAAAGGAAGATTCTGCACCAGCTGACATTTCTCAATCTGCTTCTGAGAATCCTATTCAGGTACGATTAAAAGAGTATCCAAGGCATAGTGAAGGAAAGTCTCATGCTCGGTCTTTTGTGGGGGCTTGGTTCGACAAATATGAATGGGCTGAATATTCTAAAGAACGAGATGCAATGTTCTGTTTTGCATGCAGGCACTTTGCTCCACCAACATATGGCAATGCAGATGAAGCATTCATAAAGAGTGGCTTTAGACGATGGAAGAAAGCACATGGAAAAGATGGTGCCATCGAAAAGCACATTTCCTCTCAGTGCCACAAAACTTCTTGTATTGCATGGGCGGACTATCAACGAAATAAAGCTGATAAAACATCAATTGCTCAGTGTATAAGTGAGGCATACCAGAAGAAAGTTCTTGAAAATCGTCATTACATAAAGACATTAGGTGAAATAATCCTGTTGACTGTAACACAAGACATTTCGCAGAGAGGACATAGAGAAGGTGATGATGAACTGAATCCAGGAAATGTTCGTAAGATTCTCAGATTCACTGCTAAACGTGATCCTATTATAGCTGATAGAGTAGAAAGTGGTCCAAAAAATGAAAAATACACTTGTTCTGCAATACAGAATGAGATGATTGACACACTTGCATGTATGGTGAAGGAAGAAATTGCAGAAAAAGTTAGGTCATGTCATTACTTTTCTGTTCAAGCTGATGAAGCCAAGGATGTTAGTAAGGCAGAGCAGTTGGCATTAGTTATTAGATTTTATGATGAAATAGCAAATTGTATTCAGGAGTGCTTCATTTCTTTCACTCAGATGGACTTGTTGGATGCTGCCTCTATCACAGATATTATTTTGAAGAGTTTGGATAAACTGGGGTTGGATTACAAATCTTCTCTTGTAGGATTAGGATTTGATGGGGCATCAGTGATGAGTGGAGGGATTAGTGGTGTTCAGAAACGAATTCGTGATAAAGCTCCTTTTGCATATTATATACACTGCTATGGACACAGGCTCAATTTAGTGTTGATAAATGTTGCAAAGTATGTACCCGAAGCTGCTGAATTCTTTAGTTTGCTTGAAGAACTCTATATCTTTGCTAGTAACTCGGTAGTTCATGAGAAATTCATTTTGATACAGCGTGAAATGTTGCCTAAAGAACAAGTACGAGAACTGCAGCATCTCAGTGACACAAGGTGGTGGTGTCGGGCCACTTCGTGTGAAAATGCTCTACTCCGTCTGCAATGCATAATGAGACTTTTGAAGGAAATTTCTGAAGATGACATTGGTGCCCGAGCTGTATCCGCTCGCGGTTTGCTTGCCCAGATTGATGCAGAGTTTGTTTACTTATTGCAATTTTTCACAGATATTCTTGGAAAAGTTAATAAAGTGTCTACACAGCTACAGGATAAACAAGCAGACCTAGGAAAAGCAGCAAATCTAATTTCGTCACTCCATGAACATTTAGTTAATGTACGCAACTCTGACTTGAATGACCATTACTCTGAGAAGGTTAATGAACTCTGCAGGAAATGCTGCATTACACCAACAACAACAAGAAAACGGGTAAAGAATCCTCGTAAGCTTGATGGATTTATCGTGTTTGAAACAAGTGGTCAAGGATCTTCTGTTCCATGTCATGTGCAACACATCAGGATTTTCTATGAAGTCCTAGACTGCTTAATTAGTGAATTAGACCGTCGTTTCTCCAAAGAGTCAAATGCAATTTTCTGTGGTATTTCAGCTCTCTGTCCTGGAGGACAGACATTCTTGTTAGAAGAAGACTTGAAGGCATATGCAATGGCATACTCGGTCAGTCAAAATGATTTACAATATGAGATCCCTCTGGTGAAGAAATTACTCACGAAAGAGCCAATACAGCCTACATCCATTACACAATTCCTGTCATTCCTTAGTCCTTATAAGGCTGCATTTGACTGTTTGTACAAACTATTGTTAATATCTGTCACTCTTCCTGTTACCAGTGCTTCTTGTGAGAGAAGTTTTTCAAAAATGAAATTAGTGAAAACATTTCTCAGAAATTCCATGACCAGTGCTAGATTGAGTAATATCGCATTACTGTCCATTGAAAGTGCACGTGCCGAGGGAATTGATTTAGACTGTTTTGTTGATGAATTTGATAGCCGGCATGATAATCGTAGAATTAAGCTGCACTAAATAAACGTACTATAATCTACTTCACCTCAGGAAAGGGAAACTCGCCCTGTTGGCAACACTGCATTACTTCATGCATGCTTGCATGGGGTTTTAATATCAACATAATATTTACATTACATTCATAACTCATGATTCATTTTTGTTTTGAAGATATTTTTGCCATATTTTTGCGATTTTGTTAAAAATATATTGCAAGAAATACATATATATTTTTTTTTAAGTAATACGAATAACCTCCATTATCATAATGTTTGTGTAGGCATACATGTATATGTTTTACAAATGCAAGTTATGAAAGTAATGAGGTGTTATTATTGTCATTTGTTATTTCATTAATGACATAATATTGTCTTCAGAGTGCCACCTAGCCACCAACAATAAATGCCCCCCCAAAATTTATATTGGCCCTGAAGTGGCCCCCCCACTTTCAGAGTCCTAGAATCGCCACTGACTTCCATCAGGACGACATGGCCTGAGCCCAAAAAACGGATTTTGAGCGAAGCGAAAAATCTGTTTTTGGGTGAGGTAGCCATGTCGTCCTGATGGACCCGCCCTTCCTTTTATTGTAAAAGGGCTTATTGACCCCTCCCTATAATACAGTATCTGTACCATTTTGTATATCGCTACAAGGAATAAAGAGGGCGCTACCGCCTTCATCAGATACACACTGGAAACGGAATAGGAGAGATGCCTTATGAGCGGCTCTCTTTTCATTCTCGTTTCGGATTCTTGTCACTATATCCCCCTCGAAGGGTTAATACTGTTCGGGGCGAAGATAGCTATGTGACGTGTCAAGAATACGTCCTTTGATATTATGCGATATCCCTGTGAGATTATTTAGGGATATTCGCTCCAGGAGTTAGAATTCTGGATACCTTAAGGTAAAATTCTCTGGGAATATCACTGTAGTCAAATATACCCTAGAAATCTACCATTTAGGAACTTCCATCAGGACGACATGGCTACCTCACCCAAAAATAGATTTTTCACTTCGCTCAAAATCCGATATATATATATATATATATATATATATATATATATATATATATATATATATATATATATATATATATATATATATATATATATATATAGATATATGGTTTATATATATATATATATATATATATATATATATATACATATATATATATATATATGATTTATATATATATATATATATATATATATATATATATATATATATATGATTTATATATATATATATATATATATATATATATGATTTGTATATATATATATATATATATATATATATATATATATATATATATATATATATGTATACATACATATATGAATATATGTAAATATACATATATATATATATATATATATATATATATATATATATATATATATATATATATATATATATATATATATATACACACACACACACATATATATATATATATATATATATATATATATATATATATATATATATATATATATATATATATATACACACACATATATATATATATATATATATATATATATATATATATATGTATATATATATATATATATATATATATATATATATATATATATGTGTGTGTGTGTGTGTGTGTGTGTGTGTGTGTGTGTGTGTGTGTGGAAATACCGTTAAGTGGTGCTTGAATGCATTACTTCTGGAGTAAGGAAATTATTAATAATGGTCCGGATGACATAGTATTGGGCAGGTTGTGAATGTTGTTAAAGGTTTAAAGGGCACTCATGAATGGCAAAGGCAAGGCACAGTGACATTACCCTAGCTAGCAGGGCAATACCCAAGAGACTGACCATATATACATATGATCATCGCCTAAGGCCCCTCTCCACCCAAACTAGGATCCGATGGGGCCAGGTAATGATTGCTGATGACTCAGCAGGTAGACCTATAGGCTCCTACAAAACTCCCATCCTTAGCTTACAAGGATGGTGAGGTTGCAGATACTAAAGGAAATCTCGGTGTCCAGTCAATTTCATTTGTTATGTGTGTGTTTTGGAAGTGAAATTGTGAGATTTCCCAGAGTCAGATAACTTGCTTTCTTCCATATACATGATTACATATGGATAATTTTTCAATTCCACCGGCCTATCTCCTTTGTTCTTTGCTGATCAGTTTTGCATATTATGAGTTCTTTAGTTCTTTATATAATAAGTTATTAATAACTATTTGAGTTGGTGGTAAAGGTTCTGAAATATTTTTTGTATAAACCTACAATGTGAAAGCAGTATTCCAAAGAGATAGGTTGGGGGGAGGGGGCCGGCAAATTCGAGGCTTAGACACGTGGGGTAAGAATAAGACTTTCATCTTGAAAAAATTATCTCTTGACCACAAGAATGAATCAGGTCTATTATTCCATTATTAGGAAATGCAAAGATAAGTATAAAGACACAATTTTGACAGAAATAAATCAAACATGCAAGGACTGACTGTTATAGGTACAAGAAACTAAATCATGATAAGGATTGCGTTAAGAATTAGCTGTGAAAGAAGTCTTTGGGCAACATGATACAGGATTCTTGCCATACGGATGATGTAAGCATACAAAGTATACCAATAAGACTACATATTCTGTGACGATTGAGCAACAAAATTATATTTTCCGATAGCCAACAGAACAAAAAGATCTAAACATCGGTAGGTGTTTTATCAGATCAATAAGAAGAGAAATACATTCATGGTGCTCTAGGGTCTAGACAGCAACTCAGAAGTAGTTTCACATTCTCCATCAATTATAGATTAAGCATTTGGACGATATTATTATTATTATTATTATTATTATTATTATTATTATTATTATTATTATTATTATTATTATTATTATTATTATTATTATTATTATTATTATTATTATTATTATTTCTTGTCGGAGCTCTTGAGCTTATAACATCCTACTTTTACAAATAAGGTTTTAGCTCGCCTAATAATAATAATAATAATAATAATATTAATAATGATAATAATAAGCAATAACCCCAGTTGGAAAAGCAGGATGCTATAAGCCCAAAAGCTCCAACAGGGAAAAACAGCCCAATGAGTAAAAGGAAAGAGGAAAATACAGAAACTACATGAAATGAAAAGTTCAAATGCAAGCCATTTGGAAAAAATAAGCGGGTCAAATATTAAGAATACTTTATACAAGTTGGGGGAAAAGCAGTGTAAGAACATAGAAAAGTCGTCATTCATTTGCTCACCTAAAATCGATGCGAAGCGAATGGGCCACATCTTGAGAACAGGCTGTTGAAAAGAATAGTTTATTTTGGGTCTGCAAATTTTCATTACTTTCAGATGTTTCACCAAATAACTAAGACTAGAATCCAAGACTTTTATATTGTATATTTAGAAGAAAATTACTTATAACGAATTTTTTGAGACATTTGTAAAACATTGTCTGGCAGTTTTTTCTTTATGCTAAGAAATATATAAAACTCACAAACAGGGCACAGTTTACAGATATTTATGGCTATTTACTTTTCTCTTGAGTGCAAGAATCGTAAAAGGATAATTACCAGTTGCTTATGACAAAGTGATCTTGGTAGATGACTCCATGAAGACTAGCAGTACTTCAGCACAGGCGAAGGAGACACTAAATCATGACGCGATCCGTCATTTGGTTATTCTCTTAGATAACCCGTTTCCTATGACGTTGAAGATTGGATTTGATACTAGTAACCCTGTTTCTATTTTTAGATTATTTTTACATATAAATGCAGTCACGACTTTCTTTGAAATATATCCTAACTTTTTTTCTGAGTAAAACGTTTCTTTTTATTTCACTAGAATAAGTACTTTTTCTATTTTAACTTTAAAAATGTTATTATCATGCTCATGCAAACATGAGTTTTATACATTTTTTTCGAATAATTTTTTTATTGATAATAATTTTGATAATCACAATTCAATAATTATGAGAAGAGGAAAACTCTGATATTAATAACCCATTGGATTAGGAGAGCTTTGGTTTTGAATCCTCCAGTGATTGCCTTACCTTATTTCCTTATTTTTTGTTTGGGTTCCCCCAGGTCCCTCAGTGTGAGGCACCTCGTATATCCATAGAGATATTGAAAGAGCTGATTAATCATCTGGCAAATAGTGATATTATGTTCATTTGCTCTTATTCAGTGACTCTTTTGCTGTTATTAATTTCCACTTCTTGGTCGTATAACTTTTATCATTAAAAAAAAAAAATGGCTTATCTTAGGTTATGGCTATATTCTTTATTCTTTGTCAAAAGATGAAATACAGTGATAATTTTCTGTAACTTATAATTTGATTTAAACGTAAAATTATCTTTAAGATTTAGATAGCTGATGCAATTAAACTACAGTTTTCAAAACCAGTAAGTTTCGGTTGAACGTTACAAACTTTGAGCATTTCAGGTCTCCCCTGAATTTGACTAAACATCTGATGCTGATAAATCATTATCCCCATTGACTGATGTACCAAGTGAATTTTGAGACTTATCTGCTACTGCTTCTTTATTAGTGCTATATTACCAATTTACTTCCATCCAGAATATCATCTTTCTCATTCTCATTGGAAATCATCACACTAGATAATTTCACGTCTCTATTTCGAAATGTTACAAATATCCCAGCAGGCTTAACTAAGCTGTACTACACCTTTGCTTTTAAACAAGTGCTTGCAGAATTCAAATTGATAAATCAATTTTCGTTTATATTAGCCTACAATAGATTAAAAATTCCACCTGCCAGCCTTCTATATCCTCTGCTCAAGTCGAAATTTAACCATTAATTTTTTTTTTTTGAGACAATGCCACCTAAGTATCCGGACCATACAATAATTTTTTCCTTTTTTTTGACTTTCACGGGTTCTTTGCTTTCTTAATAATGACCGTTTGTGCGTGTCTTAATCTCAATATAATTAAGGTTATAACAAGAAATTAATCTTTTTTTGTAGGTACATTTTATTACTTGTCTATTTCTAAAACAAATTTAATACAAAGTTTATCTGTTTATTGTTTTTGAACTCTATGAAATATGACTAAGAGTATTTTACTAGACTTATTTGCTTGTCTAGGTCCTAGGAGACCAGTTCAAGCTAATACAGCTCTCCAACTGGAATGGAGTGAATAATAAACGATAATGGGTAAAATGTTTCCGTATTTTCATATTTTCTCTCTATAGCAAAGCATCTCCATAATATTGTTATTTCTTTTATTTTGTTCTCACAAGTAAAATTTAATGAGATATTTTCTCTAATAAGAATGATTCCATTTAAGGTTGGGAATCAGGGTTCTGGACAAAATTTCAAAATATCACAGAATTCTTTATTCCCTACTTTTTTCTTCGTCTGTTTATTTCCTCCTTTCTATCTCCTATCTTTGTTGATTTTTTTGGCATCATCAGTAAATCATGTTATGATCACTATCTGTTTATTTAGATTTATGTAGTTCAAATTTGGGGGACTCACCGCACAGTAGTAGACACTGAAGTGAAGATTAAGAAAGTTTTTAGGCATTTCTAACTCTGTCATTTTATTGAAAGCTGTTATTTTTATCGTCCTCTTTGTGTTTACTGTAACAGCACAAACATCTCGCCTGACTCTGATGCTTAGTCAGACATCCGTGAACGTACGCTAAACAGTGACATTTCACCGACAAGATAAAAAAGATAAGGACAAGGTCTATAGAATACGAGGTCTTCTCACGCGCAGATTAGTGAGGATATGGGGGTTTGGGGGGAGATAGTCCGTGACGTCACCATAGCCAATGCGTCCGAGTCTCCCTTGTCAACATTCATACAAATATAGGATTTTTTTGTTAATTTATTTGTAATTAATAACAAATTTATGATCTTAGGAATATAGAATTACTCAGCGGAAACAGTTCTGTATTTTGTGCATAAAAAATTGATCTAATTACATTTATTTACAAGAATAAAGGAATAATATATAAAAGCCTTAATTTTCACATTTTCACCACTTCCATGATAAACATGGTTATGCTTGTCTTACATCTTTCGTCTTACAAGTGAATAATTAAGAAACCAACTTCAACATTTTACTTACAGCTTTCCGAGATGAGCTAATGTTTCTATTCAAAATTCGAATTCTAAAAAAAGTACGAGTGCGTAAAAAATACCTAATAACTTCCTGAGGTTTTGAATAAGAATTAAAGTTATGTTTTATTTGCATGTATGCATCAAACACTTAATGCGCTTTGTTTCTTAATATATTTCTCTCTTCCTTATCGATGGTTTTGTACATCCAAACAAACACAAACTATCCATATCTATGGGATTTCTCTGACCTCACCAACTCTTCTACTTTGATCGCATTGGCCTGTATTAATCTTCAGCCTTCAAAGAAGAAAGTAAGTGTTAATTGTAAAGAGAAGTCAGACTTGTCTACAATTCTTCATCCAGTTCTCGTTTATCGACAATGACCTGGACTTTTAGGCATTTATTATGTAAGTTAATTCATTTTTTTTATTCACTTATGTCAGATATCAATGGAACTTTATGTATAGAATTTTTCCTAGTTTATTGTGATTTTTCGATTTTCCGTACATTATTTTCTGTCATTAGTGGCCGTCTGGGGCAAGACTGCCAATCTTCCTCCCAACAAGACTCCTTTCTCGAAATTGACTAGGTTACTAACAGTTCATTGACCCAGTAACTGAATTACAAGTAATTGATATAAATGTGCAAATTAAAATCAGTAGCCAAGAGCTTTATCATTTGTAGTGTTCATTTTCTCTTCCCCCCCCCCCCCCCCCACCCACACACACACTGAATAATCTGGACACTCCAGTATCAAACAATTGTTAACCAAGTCTCGATTAGTGCCATAGCCTCTGTACCATGGTCTTCCAATGTCTTGGGGGTAGAGTTCTCTTGCTTAATACAAATTCCATATAGTACTCTTATTTTTTTCATCCGACGTTGCAAACTTTGCTGATCTCAAGACCTATTACGTAAGTGCTTGATTAGTATTCTACTTAACTCTTTAGAAATCTTAGGTATCGGTTTACGACCACTAAGGTTCTTATGATGTAATCTGATAATATATTCGTCTTACTGACATCAGCAGATTACCAGTGAAATGAAAATCCAGAAGAATCCATTTCTCCGGAATATGAGATATCTATGAGATTAGCTTCTTTATGACCTTAGATAATTCAGATTTTAAAAAAGTAATGCTATAGTATCAATAGGAAAATAGACCCAAGATTAAATTTAGGTTACGACCTTTGTTACAAGTGATCAATATTGCCTCCAAAATACCTGTATGTTATTTTGTGTAAATTCATTAATATTTCTATTTAGTTACTGTAAGTAGAGAAATGACATCAGGATATCTATATGCAATGGTAAAATCAATATATTATTTTTAGACGCACATTTCTTTAACTGGGATTCACAATAGTTTTTTTGAGGGGTTGGATACTATACTTCATACAATTCACATGGAAATATTCGGGAAAGAATAGATCAGTGAATTTTTCTCTTTTGGTTACCGTATCTTCTGTGTAATCAGGGCTAAATACTCTTAGTGCCCTCATATACAGAGAAGAAAATGCAGATAACTTGTGTGCGTAACGCATTAGGTGATAACTGAAAGACTAGACAAATGCAGCTAACTTTATTTCAACAGCTAACGAGCTTTTTATTATATATTTCTGTTTAAGGAGGTCACAAAAATTCAAACAGATCAATGCAAGAAAAAAGAGGCTCAAACTGGTTCTGTTGACAGAGAGGCGTAAAGAGCGATATACAATTAATAAAAAGAAAGTACCCTTACAATGTACAAGTGTGAAACATATGCGGTACATGGCATCCCTCTTAAAAATGATATACATATGAAATAAGGCACCCTTCTCTTGAGAGGCATACTGTAGGCAGGTCATCCAGAAGGAGATACGCAGGTTTTAGGCGATCAATGGAGACCCAGTATTCTTTGCCACACATGTTGAGTAGGAATGCTTTCGGTGTACGACGGATCACGAGGAAAGGGCCCGTGTAAGAGGGCATTCACAGTAGCTTGCTATTGTCATTGCACAGGAAAAACGTACATTGCCGAGTGCAGATCTGTCGGTATGTGTTGCTTAGGTGGGGACTAATCAGTCTGGTGGCATGTAGTAAATTTTCCCATAATGTGAAGTTGACACTGGAGATTGTCGGAGGAGGTTGCAGACGGAAAACATCCGACAGGGACGACCAACAGGTCGCCATATACAATTTCTGCTGCCGAAACATCCAAGGCGTCATTAGGAGTGGTCTTTAGTCCCAGGGGGACGAGCCAAGTATTTTTGTCTCCCAACAGTTGTTGAGAAAGCTGAATAAGTTTTGCTATGCGAGCGGCTGATGATGGCAAGTACTGCTCCAGGAAGTATGATTTGAGGTCTTTGGACGTTATTGGGGTGTCCCCCTGCTCGGACAGCCAATCGGAGAATTCCGGGAAAGTGCCCTCGGGGATCGACGCAAGAGCGTAATCTGCTTTGGTGCTTGACCGAGTCACGCCCTTGATGCAAAACTGGTCCTTAGCATGCTGGAACTAGGCAAACACTTCTCCCCTTGCGAAGGGCGGTAGTTTCATTGAGGCGGCGTGTGCTGAAGAGGCAGGTTCGGTAGGCGGCATCCTCAAACAATAGGGCACAGCAGTGAAGTAGCAGGCGGGAGGGAGAGGACACTCCGCTGCTCACCAATGTGCATATCGCCAGTTAGGTGATAACTGAAAGACTAGGCAAATACAACTTACTTCATTTCAACAGACAGCGAGCTTTTTATACAACAGTTTCATTGTAAGAAAACCACAAAAATTCAAACAGATCAATGCAAGAAAAAAAAAAACAGGATTATACCAGTTCTGCTGACAGAGAAGTGTAGAGTTTAATATACAATAAAAAAATTACTGTTACAATGTACCAGAGTGAAAGACATGAGATGCACTTGTATATTTAGAATGCCCTGAATAAGAAATTTTATACAGCAAGTTATTAGGGGATTTTATGAGCATGGATAATTTAAACTTTCTTATTTAATCCCGTTGACCTTACAGATGTTGAAAAATTTCACGGACTTGACATTCCTTTGTCTCTTACCCACTTTATCACAAAACTAGTCACTCTCTTGTATAGTCTGACGGAAAAGATCTTACATAAAGAGATGATAACAGGGGAGTGGATACCAATTTCTAAAGGCAAGAAGGATGTTGAAATGTGTAGTAATCATAGAGGTATTGAACTAATATCTCAAATTTTGAATATATCAGATAGAATAAGGTGAATTATAAAAAGGAAGTGAACAACTGGGATTTATGAAAGGGAGTGGGACAACAAATGCTATGTTTTGTCTGAGACATCATGTTCATAGATCTTGAAAAGGCCTTTGATGATAACAAGGCACGAAATTTAGAGGACTTTGAGGGAGAAGATTGCACCATAGATGTATGTAGAGATGATTTAGGAGCTTTATTGGAATATGTATACCAGAGAGACTGAAGGATACGGGGTTAAGGTAGGATTACAAAGGGGATCAGCTCATAACCCAACCATTTCTAACATTATGATAGATTAGGTGACAGAAGAAGTAAGAGAGATGGGACCAAGGAGAATTTTGTATGCATATAGCATTGTGATGTGTGCAGAGGAAGGAGGTTCCAAAGAGGAAATGGGAGAGGTGGAGAATAGCAGTGAATGATAGAGAAACGAGGATAGGCAGGTCAAAGAAAGAATATACAGTAAGTATATTTCCATGTAAGGGGATGGAAGGGAGAGCATAAGAATGAATAGAGAAGAATTGAAGAAAGTATACAAGCTTAGATGTTCAGGTTCTATAGTAGATGTTAAGGCAAAAATAGATGATGAAGTAAAACATCGTATGCAAGAATACTGAAACTACGATCAGCATCTGCAGTCCACTGTGACAAAAGAGAGCCATTGAGACTGAAGGGAAAGTTCCATAGGACAGTGGTATGTCCAGCTATGCTCTATGAAACATAGCAACTGGTATGACAAAGAGAGAGAAGACGAAAGTTGGTATAGCAGTAATGAGAATGTTATTGTAATGAGAGAGGACAGGATTGGAAATTAGCATGTAAGAGAAAAATATTAGTCTATTGAAATGTCAAAGAAAATGCAGGAAGGAGACTGAGATATTACGGACATCTACTATGAAGGGAGGATGACTATATTAGAAGGAATGTTATGAAGTTGGAAGTGCAGGGTAGAAGAAGAAGAGAAAGGCCAAGAAAGAGGTTGAGAGAAAGAGGGGGTGAGCAAGAAGGGTAGAGAAAATTGGGGAGAGAACTTGAGAGAAAGGGGACTTGATGAAGCAGAAGAGTACAGGAGTGGTAGATGGAAGAGGGTCATCCAAAACGGTGACCCTGTGTAAATTTGTTTTAGGCTGACAATAATATATATATATATATATATATATATATATATATATATATATATATATATATATATATATATATACAGTATATATATATATATATATATATATATATATATATA
>NC_090746.1:48272166-48289666 GCF_036898095.1 Palaemon carinicauda
TTTCATGTTATCGGAAGCAACCTGAGTTTACTTATAAAAGTGTATAAACTTTCCTTTCTTTATCAGAACACATAGATGGTAAATCATGTCCCTGTGCACGTGATAAATGTAACAATCATCAACATAGTTAATGTTGGTGGGACGAGTTTGGGACAGCGATGCCAAATAGATTTTCCTTGAATGGAGAATATCATTATTCATTACGATTCAAATCAGTTAAGGAGTAATAGTTATATGCCAGAAGGTTCCGGACTAAGGTGTAATTTGATGTTTTTATAATCAGCGTAATCAACATAGACAAATCGGATAATGAAAAAGAAACTGGTCACATTTCTGTGGTTTTGCCAACGCCTGACTGTGTTGTGTCATCTATTTACGAATTTGTGTTTGTTAATAAGGGCGTTCCCGAGTGTAAATCATTTATAAAATAAACCTTATCATCATTTCCTTGGTAAATGTATGCACGTCAGTAAAGCTGTTTCTTGGTTCAATGAAGGTTAAAAGAATCCATTAAGTATATATATATATATATATATATATATATATATATATATATATATATATATATATATATACATATATATATATATATATATATATATATATATATATATATATATATATATATATATATATATATATATATATATATATATACATATATATATATATATATATATATATATATATATATATACATGTATATATATATATATATATATATATATATATACATGTATATATATATATATATATATATATATATATATATATATATATATATATATATATACATATATATATATACATGTATATATATATATATATATATATATATATATATATATATATATATATATATATATATATATATATATATATATATACATATATATATATATATATATATATATATACATATATATATATATATATATATATATATATATATATATATATATACATATTCATATTTAGTGTATTCTGAATATACAAGTTATCTGTATTTTCTTCTCTGCATTTGAGGGCACTAGAAGTATTTAGTCCTGATTACATAGCAGATATGTTCACCAAATTAGGAATTTTCACTAATCTATGCTTCCCTAAATATTTCCATAAAAATTGTATGAAGTAAAGCCCTAAAAATAGTTATGATTGCCCGTTAATAAAACGAATTATTAAACAGCATTATATTTCTACCATTTAATAGAGATATTCAGATGTCACTTCCTTACTTAAAGACATTAAATAAAATTCTATGTTAATGAATGTACACATAACAAGGTAACATATTTTGGAAAAAATATCAATTGTACCAAAGGTCATAACCTAAATTTAATCTCGGGTCTATCTTCCCATCGATGGTAAAGCATTTCTTTTTTCAAACCTGAATTGCCTGAAGTTATTAAGAAGCTAGTCTCATAGATATCTCGTATGCCGGATAAATAGATTCTTCTGGGTTTCTAATCATTAGGCATCTGCCGATGTCAGGAAGATGAAAGTATTACTCGAAGTCATCAAATGAATCTGCTAATCTAACACTTACTCAATTGATCTTAAGACCACAAAAGTTAGCAACGTTAGAAAAAGAAGGAAAAAAAAAACATAAATTTATTTGTGTATAACAGTTGTCTGAGAGTATGTACTATAGACACTGTACCATTAGTAATGATTACTTTCCTGTTCTACATACGAAACATTTGAATTTTTTAATTAAGAAATAGTCGTTTTTTTTTTCTCGGAGAGAGAATACAACATTTGAATCGAACAATAGGCAACGATAATAAAACAGGACATCGTTATCTTTCTTTATCCGGACAACGAAATGTCATGTGTTGTGTACACTTGCGATCGTCTGACTAAGCGCCAGTCAGGGAGGAATTCCTGTGCTTCTACAGTAAACAAAAAGAGGATTATAAAGACCAAAGGACAGTTAATCGTATGTAAAATGAACGAATTAAAAAAAAAAAACAATGGATTATTACAAGCTTTCTTAATCTTCACTTCAGTATCTACCATGAGTTGTATAATATGAACTAAAGAAATCAGAATAGATAGATGGTGACCATAATATGTTGATTATAAAGATCAAGAAATTTTCAGTTTCGTAAAATTAAAGAAAGAAATAAATGAAAGGATGAAAGCAGAAAAAACTTAGATGTTTTGAAATGGTGTCCAAAAAACCTGATTCACAACAGCAATGGCATCATTCTTATATGAGAAAGTATCTCAATATATTTGACTTATGAAAAGTAAATGGATGAAATAGCATATTATGGAGATGCTTTGACATAGAGAGAAAATATGAAAATACGGAGACATTTTACCCATAATCGTCTATTATTCACTCCATTCCAGTTGGAGAATTGTATTAGCTTGATCTGGTTTCAGGCCTTCTGGTCTCCTAGACAAGCAAGTATGGCAAGTATGATAAAATCATAAAGAAAATAAGCGGGTTGGCTTATTCCAAGTAAGACAGAACGTTCTATTACCATGCTCATTGGGAATCCCGCAAAGGAAATACATCATCATGTAGACAACACTGATATTTAATGTTTGATCCATTTAAAAACAAAATAGATAACTAATTATAAGTTGTTATCTATCTAATAACCTTAATCATCAAATCACAATGGATCGAGGAAAAAACAATCATATATTAGCTAATAGGGTTTTAATCCAACATCTTCTCTTACTGGTGAAATACAGAAGCAAGTGTCTATTTAAAGAGATCAGTTTAAAGTTGTTGTCTTTTTCTAAGCTGCAGATAAGTTTTCACAGGAGAATGTTACTGCCAAGTCACCCTGCTTGGCTTTGCTGTATTGTGAGGCTTCTGAAGTCGCCTGTATTTTTTACTCTCTTTTCTTATAAGAAATCGTTCAGATATCGTTAAATTAAGAACACTAACCTCAGACACTCATGATCAGTTGTTAAAAGCATGAGGTAGGATTTAGAGAGTACAAAAGCAATAAGCAGGTTAACTTAGTATTGAATTTCATATAGAAAACGAAGAGCAATGTACTAACAAGCAATATTAATTTCTTGTTACGTTAATGATCATATCGGGATTAAGACACGCATAGGCGGCCAACCTTATGAACGCAAAGAACCTGGTGATGTGATTTTGTAAAATGAAATATAAAAGTGGTTGCAATAGTGAAATTTTTAATTTAAGCAGAGGATATGAAAGAATGGAAGATGGAATTCTGAATCTTTTGCAGGTCAATACTGGAAATAGATTTATAGGTCTATCATTTTACTAGTACAGTAATTATAAAAGAATACAGCCCATTAGGGATACTGAGATGGATATTGAAAATTAACTAACAAGATAGCTACCGATGAGAGCGTAAGAAAGCTGATATTCTGAAAGGAAGTGCGTTTAGTACAGAAAATACACGGTAGACTCCTAGAGAAAGGCTTACAGGGAAAGGCCTTGAGAGAGGTGGTAAATATCACTAGTGAAGAATTAGTTGCTGATAAGCCTCAAAATGCTTTGGATCAACCAATGATACGGCGACTTGGATGTACCATCTCTTTAAAAAAGAAATAAAAAACACAGCTAAAGCGTTGCATCCGTCAAGTGGGATAAGGATTTTACAACATCAGAAGGTCAGTCCAATGCAGACCAGATCTGAAATGTTCAGACTTTAACTGCATCATATATTTGAATCTTTAAGATAATTTTACATCCAAATGAAACTATAAGTTGTGGAAACGTTCTGAGGTAACGTTCCCTTTGAAAAAGAACAAAGATTATAGCTATTACTTATGATAAGAGCTGTCCATCTCTTTTTTTTTTTTCTTTTCTTTTTTTTTTCAAAAAATTAAACAGACACAGGAGATCGCACGAAAGGAAATCCTAGCTTATTTTGCTGTTGATATATCTATTAAAATGACTATTTTTACCGCCCGATGGTTGGACTTTCAGTATTAAAGGCGAATTGATTTTAGTTCACCTTAGCTACAAGTCTCACGGTAGAGGGACAAGTACTGAAGAGGCATAGTAAGTCCTGGTGATTTTAAGAATATCCTCACCGATATGAGACTACCAAAATATATACAATATGCAAAATAACCCACCAAGTTATCAGAATCGGTCGTCCTAAATACTTTAGAGAATTGTTACATATTGCGCAGCCAACAAATCGTGTCGACATGAGAATAGTTACAGATGGCTTCAAACTGTTGGAACCTAGACTTATGTCTACTTGAGGCTCAAGAGCCTTCAAATATGAGACCCCGAGACTATATAATAAGCTCCCACGAAACATTCGAATGATTGAAGACATTAAGGCTTTCAAGAGGAAACTGAAGACTTTCTTATTTCATGAGTCTTTTGACAGTGACGATTTGACAATAAATGAACAATATGTGACTTGAAAAGATAAAGTAAAGTAAAACGACAGTGGAGGTCCTGTAGAGAGTGGGGTTCCCCTGCTGTATGGGACCGGAAAAGCAGCCATCAAAGTAAAGTGAGTAAAGCACCAGTCGTAGGAGTCAGGAAGATATTTGGGCTTACCCGGTATATATATATATATATATATATATATATATATATATATATATATATATATATATATATATATATATATATATATATATATATATATATATATATTTACATATATACACACAAGCGCACAAACATACACCCATATATATATGTATATATATATATATATATATATATATATATATATATATATATATATATATATATATATATATATATATATATATATAAAGCAAGGTCAACTGAAGTACTCCAAATGTATTCTTACTTATTACTTGGTGTTTAACTAAGAAATGAAATGTATAAGATAAATCTATGGAGGGTATAATAAAACAGTCTATAACTTTTAAACCAGTGATAAAAGTTTTACGACCAAGAGGTGCAAGTAATTGATAACATGAAAGTTACTGAGTAAGATTAGATTAACACAAAGGATTTCACAAAGTACTATCTGTTTATGAATCTTGGACGAATTTTATCAAGGAAACTTACGTATACATGAACATGAAAATTGCATCTCTCAAGTTTAAAGAGAAAAAGGGGAATTACTAGAGTAAAACTAACAAAACTATTTTAAAGCAGCAGAATCAAACATTCACTGTACCCCAAATTTACACCAACAGATAGGATATACAATATTTGAGAGAGAGTCGTAGATTCATTTCGAAGTAGAAATAATCTTTAGAATTAAACAGGGTTACTGGTATCAAATCGAATCTGCAACGTCACAGGAAACGGGTTATCTACGAGAGTAACCAAAGGACGGATCGCGTCATGATTTAGTGTCTCCTTCGCCTGTGCTGAAGTACTGCTAGTCTTCATGGAGTCATCTACCAAGATCACTTTGTCATAAGCAACTGGTAATTATCCTTTTACGATTCTGCAGAAGTGGTTGTCGTGTTCGTATTCAAGTGAAAAGTCAATAGCCACAAGTAGCTGTAAACTGTGTTCTGTTTGTGAGTTATATATACAGTATATATATATATATATATATATATATATATATATATATATATATATATATATATATATATATATATATATATATGCATATATATATATATATATATATATATATATATATATATATATATATATATATATATATATATATATAAAGTTAACATGAGAAGAAAACCGCAAGACAGTGTTTCACAAATGTCTCAAAACAGTCTTTAGAAATCATTTTCTTCAAATTCTATTACATAAAAAGTCTTGGAATCTAGGCGTAGTCATTTGGTGGAAAATCTATAACTAATAAAATATTCCAACAAAAGGAATAAATAAATATATAAATAAAACTTCTTTTCTACAGTTTGCTGTCAGGATGTGGCCTCTTCGCATCGCCTCCATTTTAGGTGAGTTCATAAACGCCAAGTTTTCTATTTTCTTATATTGTATTGGACGTGCACGAGTATACCAGATTGCTTATTTAGCAGTTGTTATAGCATTTTAGTGTTATACATGCTCGAATTATTGAAATTAATAAATTTATCAAGATTATCATTTATAATATTATTAAAATTAATAAAAAATTTAATAATTACACTGATAATATTAATTTTTTTTAAATTTACTAATATTAATAATAATAATAATAATAATAATAATAATAATAATAATAATAATGGCACACAGGCTCATACGATTATATATGTGTATATCTATATGAATATATATATATATATATATATATATATATATATATATATATATATATAAATATATATATATATATATATATATATATATATATATATATATATATTTATAATATATATATATATATATATATATATATATATATATATATATATATATATATATATATGTTATATATCTACAGTATATTTAAATTATATATACCATCAACCATAATTATTCCACTGCAGGACAAATGCCTCAGACATGTCCTTTTACTCGTGTCTGTTTATGGTCTTTCTGTGCCGGTCTATACCAGCAAATTTTCTTTATTCATCAATCCATCGCCTTCTCTTTCTTCCCCTGCTTCTTTTGTAATCTCTAGGGACCATTCTGTTGTTCTTTTTGTCCATCTATCATCTGTCATTCTCATTATATGTCCTGCTCACGTCCATTTCTTTTTCATACTTGTTGTTAGAATATCCTCTACATTAGTTTGCTCTTATATCCAATGTCTCTTATTGTTATTCCGGTGATTATGCTCTCTATAGCTCTCTGAGTTGTAACTAACTTATGCTCTGAGGCTCTAGTAAGACTCCAAGTTTCTGTTGCATAATTTAATACCGGTAAGACCATCTGATTAAATACTTAATTTTTTAGATAAAGTGGCATTTTTTTTCTCATAATCTCCTTTTGTTTACCAAAGGCTCTCCATCCTATTCTTATCCATCTTTTAATTTTGGTCTTATGTTACTGTCTATCCTAAGTATTTATATTCATTAACAATCTCTAGAGGTTCGTCCATGAACCTCGGCATTATATTCATTGAACATTATCAGTACCAAATTTCTACTTTCTCGATTCAAATATTGTATCATTTGCAATTCCTCCCATGATTCACTAAATATAACTATGTCATCTGCAAATCTTAAGTTGTGAAGGTATTTCCCCATTAATATCAATTCCTACATTTTCCCACTTTGATTTCTTGAATATATCTTCTAGGGATGCTGTGATTAATTTGGGAGACATGGGGTCTCCCTGTGTAACTCCTTTTTCAATCGGAATTTTCTCACTATTTTTGTGTAGTTTTGGGGTTGCTGGACTTTCCATACAGATATCTTCAGAAGTTTCTCATGTAGTTTATTTATTTCCTTCGCTCCTTTCTTCTCCATGGTATTTATTCCTGTTGGAGCCCTTGGGCTTATAACATCCAACTTTTCAAACTAAGTCTACGAATGATGGAGAATGTGAAACTGCTTCTGGGTAGCTGTCTGGAATCTAGAACACCGTGAACGTATTTCTCTTCTTATTGATCTGATCAAACACTTATCGATGTTTATTTCTTATTTTTTATGTTGGTTATCGGAAAATTTTATTTTGTTGATTATCATCACAGTATATGTAATCTTACTGTTATACCTTGTATGCTCACATCATCTGTATGTCAAGAATGTATTATTATGTTACCCAGGGGCTTCTTTATTATTATTATTATTATTATTATTATTATTATTATTATTATTATTATTATTATTATTATTATTATTATTATTATTATTATTATTATTATTATTATTATTACTTGCTAAGCTACAACCCTAGTTGGAAAAGCAGGATGCTCTAAGCCCAGGGGCTCCGACAGGGAAAACAGCAAATTCTCATTTTTTCATAATATGATATTCACACCACTTACCTGTATATACAGAATAATAAACATCATAGTCACTGAGCTAAGAGGGATATTAGATGTGAAAAGAGACCGTTTTCTCTTTTTTTGAGAAATCTATTTGGATCTTCCAATATTTGTCAAACAGTAGATAATCGTTTACGAACGGTTGCTTGCCATCCATAATTATCCTTAATTCATCCACAATTTACATATAATCTTCACTAAAAGTGGGATGATTATGATTGTAAGATTTATGGTTTTATTTTTCAAAGTAATTATTTGGACAATGAAGCATTTATGCTGTTGAGAACTCCAAGAGAAAGAGAGACAAGCAGACGGTCATATGCTAACTATTACATAAAGGTTAACATTATTCATTTTTTTTTTTATATTCCTTTAGTTCAGTTATGGATTTCAATGATTAACTACAGGGTATTATCCTCCACTAAACGTTTATCTTCTTTTACACTGATTTGTCAAACCTATGTTTATGAAGAAATCTTAATGACCTTTTCCGCAACCGTTTTGTATCAGGAATTCCCGTGTGCCTGGTCTGCTCTCAGTGTACTCGAATGAAGTTAATGGATTGTTAAAGGTTTCTTTCTGGAGAGAAATTCCCCAGATTTTCATGTAAGACAACTGATAAGTTCTCTGGCAGTTGATCGCTAAATAGAATACTGTCAGTTCAGACTACTGTTGTATTAAGTCTTCGAAGGCCAAATTCGGCAAGAATTGAATTTGTTTCGAAAAAGTCATTCTTGTTCTCATTGTTATCTGTACAAACATAAAAGACAGATATTTTTACACATAAAAGAAAGATATATAGTTACACATACACATACATAAAGAGAGAGAGAGAGAGAGAGAGAGAGAGAGAGAGAGAGGGAGAGAGAGAGAGAGAGAGAGAGAGAGAGAGAGAGAGAGAGAGAGAGAGAGAGAGAGAGAGAGGAAGCTTAATGTCAAGTTTGATATCATAACTCTATTTACACTCCGAGTTGCTTTTCCTGCAAAAGTACAGGAAATACCATTTTTCAACGATTCAAATAATTGATGTAATTTGTGAGTGTAAAAAACGATTAATAAATTAGAAAGAAATAAGGATTTTATTGCTTAGTGTATTTCTCTTTTACTATTTCTCGCTTTTTAATACCAAAACAGAATCTTTATCAAGATTATCCCTCTTTATGGAGAAACTGAAACTCGAGTATTGAGTCGTTTATTTACCAATATTTTGTCATCGGAAAATGATGATGGTTATAACAGTGGTAGGATATAAGATGATTATATCAGTATGATCGAAAGGAATAGTAATTGCAGTGCAAAAAACATTGCAAATGATGTCATAATAACTTACAGAAATCATAAGAGAAGGTTGGCTGGTCCACTTTAGAAATGTAAAAGGTTCCATGAGTTTTATATCTAGGAGTTTTCATCTTGCTTACATGGAGGATGTAATTCATAGACCATTTCACAAGGAAAAACGCAAAGTCTCAAGAGATAATTTATCGGAAAACATATTCAGTTAAGATACAGTCTCTCTATATATGACCCAATAGGATTCCTAGCAATTGTTTAACAACCTTGAAAAATCCAACGCTGCATAATTTACAGAGACTTTCCTTATCATTTGTGCAAAACATCTCGGTTTGTTGTGGTGGGAAATTTTAGCTAACTTGACAGAGAATTTACTGTCACAAATTGTAATAAAATATTTGTATAATAATCTTTTAATCGCTAAGCGTTGTCAAAATAAATATTTGGAATCATATAAAAAAAAATTGAATAGGTTTTTTTTTTTTCTACAATAATAGCAAGTCTTACTAAAGCGCCAACTTGCAATAAAAAAATCTGAAACCTTAAATATGCTATTTACGATCTAGTTAATGAACAGAGCAGATGTGCTTCTTCAAATAGGCTTTGAACTTTTCTAATAGTAAGCTTTTATTTACTGATGGACAATACAAGAGTTAGTCTTATCAGTTTTTTCCCAAAATTTTATAAGGAATATTGATTGAAAAATCAAAAGTCCAGTTTATGCTTCGTAATTGTATTTCATCGTCTTGAACATCTAACTGGGACCACTGAGGGCCAGGCAATGGCTGCCGATAACTCAGCAAGTAGACTTAAAGGCTCCCAAAACCTCCATCCCTAGCTCACCATGATGCTAAGGTTGTAGACACTACTAGAAACAATGTAGCTCGCACGGGTTGAAGTCCCGTCAAATACATTACCATGCAGGGACGTTTCCAATAGGCTACCTCAACATTACAAAAGAAAAATGGTGATAGAAATGACTATGCTGATTACAATATTTTTAAATTTTCTAACCCTAAAATGTCACGACATTTTTCACTAATACTAACTTGAATAATGTTTCTCATCTTTGCATAACTTCAATTACCATCCTTCCGACATGGACTAGGGAAGCATAGCTTCCTGTGTCCACCCTTAACCTAGCAAAGGAGACTCATTCTCCATGCTAGGAAGAAGCAGACCACAGACTAAAAACTCTGAAGTTCTGCCCAAACCCAAAAACCAGTCACTCTGGTTATCAGGACAGGGCAGATAAATCCTAGAATAGTAATACCTGGGTTTATATACAGGTAGAACCACTAGGATTAAGCCAAGGGCTTTCAGAGGGAGAGAGGGATTGAACTTGGCCTCCGGAGGAGAAATGAACAATCGGGGATGTGCGAAAGTATACTACTGTACCTAAAATACTAGCTAGGTAAGGTGAGAATCGATTACCTAAATCACCGAAACTCTCTCGTATACAATCTTGGAAAAACATTCAACTATATCTTACATGTATAAAATATTTGCCTATAGCTTCAATAATATAACACTCGGAAAAACTTATACCATGCATGAAAGTACTAGTGCCAGACGTCTAGGCTACGAAGCCTCGCGAAGGGCAAGATCGGTACCTCGACCCGTGTCGAAATCACCGAGCTAAGACTGACCGAACAGTATAAGCATTTCTAGAGTAGCTAAATAGCTAAATTATTAAAGCGTAACAAACCGGGAACGTCGCTCTAGCTAACTAACTGACCCATAAGAGCGAGCGATAGCATCCAGGATGCCTCTGGTAGGCAACAGCTCTTGTTTACGTTAATATCAAATTTGATTTAATTCAAAACGACAAAAGCTTACATTTATACATAGTAAAGATAATACTCAACTTTCCAGAGGCAGAAGAGGCCGGAGAAGTCATCAAAAAGTTGAATTAAATCCAAAATAACGAGAGAACACAAGGGAAAACACCGAGTATTAGAGCTACACGAAAAGGAATGAAGAGGGCACTACCGCCTTCATCAGATACACACTGGAAACGGAATAGGAGAGATGCCTTATGAGCAGCTCTCTTTTCATTCTCGTTTCGGATTCTTGTCACTATATCCCCCTCAAAGCGTTAGTACTGTTCGGGGCGAAGATAGCTATGTGACGTGTCAAGAATACGTCCTCTGATATTATGCGATATCCCTGTGAGATTATTTAGGGATATTCGCTCCAGGAGTTAGAATTCTGGATACCTTAAGGTAAAATTCTCGGGGAATATCACTGTAATCAAATATACCCTAGAAAGCTACCATTTAGGAACTTCCATCAGGACGACATGGCCTGAGCCCAAAAATATATATATACTGTATATATATATACTGTATATATATACTTATATAAATTATATATATATGTATATATATGTATATATATATATATATATATATATATATATATATATATATATATATATATATATATATATATATATATATATATATGTATATATATATATATATATATATATATATATATATATATATATTCATACCTTTCCTGTTACATTTATGTGGGAAAGGAAGTAGTCATACCCTGGCGAGAGGGGCCTTGAGGTAAACTTGGAAACCACACTCGCCTACAAATTGCCGAACCAGCGTGTTGTAGTTAGGAGAGAGGTGCGGTGGGAAGGAGTAAATCTGTGTGTGTGCATCTCTCTCTCTCTCTCTCTCTCTCTCTCTCTCTCTCTCTCTCTCTCTCTCTCTCTCTCTCTCTCTCTCTCTATATATATATATATATATATATATATATATATATATATATATATATATATATATATATATATATATATATATATATATATATATATATATATATATTTAGACGTGATATTTGAAGGCTCAGGTACACTAGTATATGATGAAACATGATATTCACTAAGATCTGAGAAATCAATTTGGTGCTTCCAATATTTATCAAACAGTAGATAATCTTTTACGAAAGGTTGCTTGCCATCTCTAATTATCCTTAATTCATCCATAATTTACATATAATCTTTACTAAAAAGCAGGAATATTGGGACTGAAAGGTAGACAAAGTTATATGTTTACTCTTACATAGAGTGTGTAAGATTGCCATTATTTTCTATTTTCCTTTATTTCGATTTTGGATTCAGATAATCAATTACAGAGTACTATTGCCCATTAAACGTTTATCCTTCTTACATTGATTTGTCAAACTTATCATGTTTCTGACAAAATAATCTAAATCCCTTTTCCGCAAGTGCTTTGCTTCAGTATCGTAGATATCCCTGCAGGAATTCCCGTATTCCTGGTCTGCTCTCAGTGTATTCAAATGAAGTTAAGAGTTTCGTGAAGGTTTCTTTTCTAGAAAGAAATTCCAAGATTTTCCTGAAAGCCAACTGACACGTTCTCTGTATCAGTGGCCTGCCGGTTGATCGCTAAATAGAATATTGTTAGTTCAGACTACTGTACCAAGTCTTTGATGGCCGAATTCGGCAAGAATTGAATTTGTTTCAAAAAAGTCATTCTTGTTCTCATTTTTAGCAGTACAAACAAAACCGGATACTTTTACACAAAACAAAGACATACGGTTACACATCAACACAAACACAAAGAGACAAAGAGAAAGACAGGATGCTTAATAAGATTTTTGATATCATAACCCTATTTACACCCCGAGTTTCTTTTCCTGCAAAAGTACAGGAAATACCACTTTTTAACAATTCAAATAATTGATGTAATTTGTGAGTGTAAAAAACGATTAATAAATTAGAAAGAAATGAGGATTTTATTTCTTAGTGTATTTCTCTTTTACTATTTCTCGCTTTTCAATACCAAAACAGAATCTTTATCAAGATTATCCCTCTTTATGGAAAGGAGAAACTAAAACTCGAGTATTGAGTCGTTTATTTACCAATATTTTGTCATCGGAAAATGTTGATGGTTATAACAGTGGTAAGATATAAGATGATTATAACACTATGATCGAAAGGGATAGTAATTGCAGTGCAAGAAACATTGCAAATGATGTCATAATAACTTACAGAAATCATAAGAGAAGGTTGGCTGATCCACTTTAGACTTTAAAAGGTTCCATGAGTTTTATATCTATGTGCTTACATGGAGGACGTAATTCATAGACCATTTCACAAGGAAAAACGCAAAGTCTTAAGAGATAATTTATCGGAAAACATATTCAGTTAAGATACAGTCTCTCTATATATGACCCAATAGGGTTCCTAGCAATTGTTTAACAACCTTGAAAAATCCAACGCTGAATAATTTACAGAGACTTTCCTTATTATTTGTGCAAAACATCTAGGTTTGTTGTGGTGGGAAATTTCCCAAAGTAAGTAATATTGGATTAAAAACCTTTAGCTAACTTGACAGAGAATTTACTGTCAAAAATTGTAATAAAATATTTGTATAATAATCTTTTAATTGCTAAGCGTTGTCAAAAAAAATATTTGGAATCATATAAAAAAAATTAATAGGATTTTTTTTTTTTTTACAATAATAGCATGTCTTACTAAAGCGTCAACTTACAATAAAAAAATCTGAAATCATAAATATGTTATTTATGATCTAGTTAATGAACAGAGCAGATGTGCTTCTTCAAATAGGCTTTGAACTTTTCCAATAGTAAGCTTTTATTTACTGATGGACAATACAAGAGTTAGTCTCATCAGTTTTTTCCCAAAATCTTATAAGGAATATCGATTGAAAAATCATGAGTCCAGTTTATGCTTCGTAATTGTATTTCATCGTCTTGAACATCTAACTGGGACCACTGAGGGCCAGGCAATGGCTGCCGATAACTCAGCAAGTAGACTTGAAGGCTCCCAAAACCTCCATCCCTAGCTCACCATGATGCTAAGGTTGTAGACACTACTAGAAACAATGTAGCTGGCACGGGTTGAAGTCCCGTCCAACACAAAGCCATGCAGGGACGTTTCCAATAAGCTACCACAACATTGCAAAAGAAAAATGGTGATAGAAACCTCGGTTGACAACGCTGATTACAATATCTTGAAATTTTCTAATCCTAATATGTCACGACATTTTTCACTAATATTAACTTAAATAGTGTTTTTCATCTTTGCATAACTTCAATTACCATCAGCTTTGGTAACATTATTTTATCTGTTTTTGTTTTTGTTTTATTCGTCAATTCGTCTTTCTTTTCAGGAGTAGCGACACTCGTTGCAAGCCAAGAATGCAAGACATTTCGGGATCATATGTCCTCTAATAATCGGGGCAAGTACAGGTAAGTGACTATTGTTACTCACTATGCAATTAAGTGTATCCAAAGTAACCAATTAAATTTTTCATGCAGCCTAGAGAATAAACAAAGCACGTTTATCTATGCAAACACACTCATTTTTATACAAACATATATACATGCATATATATGTATATGTATAATATACATATGTTAATATCTATATAGATGTGAGTGTGTACGTGTCTTCAAATGTGGCTGTAAACTAGGCAAAGTACGATTGCTAGAAATGAAGTGAGAGACTCCAATGGACGAAGGTTATAGACTCAGGTGAATGTGTTGATGAGTTTGTAAAATTCTATGATGGGACAATAAGGACAAGTGTGAGTATTTAAGGATATACTCGTAGGATGGTAGGAAGAGGGAACTAACATAAAAGGTTAGTGAAGGAAGGAAAGTGTGTGTGAAGAATAGACAAGGAAAATACTTGAAGTATCAATGAAAGCCTAGTTAGGAATGTCAGAACAGGTTGTTGAGCCAATTCTTTATTAGAAAAGTGGAAGTTATGTTTGAGAGAAAGGAAAGAAGGTTCAGACTCCTGAGGTAAACCATTTGCGCTTCAGATTTGGAGTAAGAGGAACTGATAAAGTGAGGACGTATAGCTACATAGAAATCATACAAATACTAACAAGGAGGAAAGATAGGTTAAACTATTTTTTGGTGGTTTAGCCATGTGGAAAGAATGAAAGACAAAGGAATGGTAAGCGTGTGTATAATTCATAGGCTTTGAAGGTAAAAGAAGCGGAAGCCCCAGAAAGTTTTGAATTGTTGATAAAAAAAAAAGAACTTTCCAAGAAGGAAGATTGAAAGAGCGCGCAGGATATGGGTAACTGGAACAGTTTGCCAAGGGAATTCGACTAACTACTGATGGTCCATCTTTGTGGAGGGGTGGAACAACTAATACCGTGGAATTTTACTACACAGGAGGTTCATCCAGAATTGAACATTTAGAGAATGAGTGAGGCAGTGACTGTCGTGCATATTTTCATTTGGCGCTATACTCTGTTATAGGAAACATTAATGCACAAACGCGCATATATATATATATATATATATATATATATATATATATATATATATATATATATATATATATATATATATATGTATATATATATATATATATATATACATATATATATATATATATATATATATATATATATATATATATATATATATATACAGTATATATACATACATACATACATACATATATATATATATATATATATATATATATATATATATATATATATATATATATATATATATATATATATATATATATATATATAATATATATATATATATATATATATATATATATATATATATATACAGTATATATACATATACGTACATATATATATATATATATATATATATATATATATATATATATACATATATATATATATATATATATATATATATATATATATATATATATATATATATACATATATATCATTAATACCTCTACAACTGCAAGGTTTACTAATGTCACCATAACCAGAAGTAAACGTAAAACCTTTTAGTTCTGATTTGAAAACTTGTTAAATAATCGAACAAATCTGTTGAATAAAGTAATCATTCACTTTAATAAGAATTTTATATGGGAATAATTTGAAAAAAAAATGTAATAGATTCTCTATAAATGTACAAGTGATCTTTTACTGTCAATCGTAAAATTCAACATTTGTTGTCTCTCAGAATGTTGTAATTCCCTGCTCAGTTGAAAAAGACTTTCAAAAACAAGTGAAGTCTTATGAGTTGAATCCATTTCCTTCTTTACATTTGAGATCTAATTTTGGTTTTCTCAAAAAATACTTATCAAAACAATCCAATTATTTCTCAATGTTTGTAGAATATTATTGTTTTGTTTCGGTTAAGGTGAATTGGTGGTTATTTCAGTAGATGGGTATTAAAGCAGAACCTTTAAAATAGCTTGCCAGTATCAGTGTCACTAGCAGGCTTCTCTTTAATAAAACTCTACTAATTGCAATGCTGCTATTTTCAGGTGTTCCAGTGAATGCATGAAAAGAGGACCAGAAGATGCCAAGGTTTATGGAACTCTTTTGTATCATGAGGTGAGGTACACCGAAACATGACTTTTAGCTGATGTGCACATTTGTAAGAATTTGAATTATTAAGACTAATACTCTCATGAGCCTTTTATGGAAACCATTCACATTTCAAGAGGACCTTATTAAGGCATTTAATCCGATAAACACCGGGATAGAAATTCAGATGATATAACACCAGACGTATTCTATTTCAACTGAATCTATGTATTCGCATGGTGGTCATGACCATATTCAGACAAACGCTTGAAACGTGGATGGACCCAATTTGAAGCTTCCAATACAGTCGCGCTCAATTCACTTACACAGAACGTTCATCAGGAGTGTATCAAAACCCTTACATAATCTGCACCATTTAGCTTTGCTTCGAGGATACCATTGGACTTACTTGTCTCCTTCCTAGCAGAGATAACTGAATTGATACATCTAACTTTTCTTTTTTTACCAAAACCTAAAGCCACAGGCTCGCGTCGTGTTCAGGGAAGCAGCGCACATCTTATACAATTGCTTCTTAGGTTTAAATTTTACCCAAGAAGGAGGGAATTTGGTATTAATTACTATTTAGGGCTTACTAATTGGAAAATTTAAATTCACGGTTGTAACTTACAAAACTAAAAACTAATAAGACTATATATATATATATATATATATATATATATATATATATATATATATATATATATATATATATATATATATATATATATATATGTATATATATATATATATATATATATATATATATGTATATATATATATATATATATATATATATATATATATATATATATATATATATACAATATATATATATATATATATATATATATATATATATATATATATACACAGAGTATATGTATACACACATATGTGTGTATGTCAATCAGCCTTCGACAATACACGGCTAACATTTATCAGCTACCAATTTTCCGATGGTAACGATTCGCCTCAGATGACAGTGCGCCACCAAAGGATGATTTGAAATAAAAGATGAAAAAT
>NC_090746.1:48294666-48302166 GCF_036898095.1 Palaemon carinicauda
AATGCGTAGATATAAAATGATAATACCATTTTTATGTAAATTATCTATGCCTGCATTTATTTAAAGTAAGATTAATATAATATATCATAAATGATATTTAAATATTTAGGCAAATAGTCTATGAATTGATACAGCAGATGAATATAGAATTTTCTTTAACAGTAGGTTCTTGATCCAATTGTTTGTGAGTGACGTAATTGTGGCATACGAGTATATTCTATCTCCGAGACGTTGCTGTATACTTGTTATAAATACTTATATATGCATATATATATATATATATATATATATATATATATATATATATATATATATATATATATATATTTACTGTATATATATGTATGAATGTATATATAATCATATGTATATATATAATATATATATATATATATATATATATATATATATATATATATATATATATATATATATATGTGTGTGTATATATATGTCTATACAATAAAGTTTAATGGTTTCGTGTTGAAGTAGTATTTCAGGTTTTAATTCTGGTCCGGGTAAATGCACTGACATCAAAACATATATACATACATACATATATATATATATATATATATATATATATATATATATATATATATATATATATATATATATATATATATATATATATATATAATGTGTGTGTCCGTGTGTGCTTGCGCGTGTATGGGTGTGTCTGTGTGTGTGTGCGTGCGCGTGTATGTGTGTGTCTGTGTGTGTATATATGTATGAGTCAATGTATATATATTACGGATTAAAAGAAGATAAAGCCACTATAATAAGGGTATATTATGAAGGTGATCATCCAAAGAAGATTGTTTTCAGAATTATAGGAAAGAGAAACCGGGAGAAGGATAGATCTTGATAACTGTGAACATCTGGCAAGTATATTCGACTTGAAACTTTTGGAAATATAGCTTCCTAGAAAGTGGCGGTCAATTTTCTGAAGAAATCCTTCGTAAACTCTATGTATTTATCCCAGGAATAGAAAAGTTTGGGAGTTGAATTGTTCTTCAGTTTCCTATTTGTGTCTGATTGAGATTCATATGTAGAAAGGATTGTTTTTTCCTTTTTGTTTAGGATATTGAAATTCAAATGTGAGGGACAGGAAAGGGAAAGAAGTTTTTAGTACATTCAAAATTCGTGGAGTAAATTGGGTGCGAATGTAAAGACTTTTGAAAACCGGACTGTTTCTTTTGAATAATATTTTATCAATAAATATTTACAGAAAAATCCAAGATAGAAAACTGCTAAGGTTATAATTAATTCGCGTAAGCTTTCTCTGAGAAAAAAAGACTTTACCGGGTATACTGTAAGGCAGAAAATTACTGATGAGAAAGTGGAGTGCAATACAGAGTGGAGCATGATTAGCATATATGCAATAAATCATATGTTGATTTCATAAGCAAAAAGTAGAATTTCACTCAATTGAGGTAAAATGTTTCGTATATGTGAGAGAAAAATAGAAATGCTTAGATGATTATATAGACATGTAGAGATGATCAAATGTTAAAATAATTGAAAGAATGGAGGGAAATGTTTTGCAGTGGATCAATCCAGTGGAAAAGTCGTAATGGAAAGATTTATGAAAATTGTGTTCAAGTTTGATATGTTGATGTAGTTTTATGTGCACGTGAGGTTTATAAACAGGTCAGCATTATAAGTAGGAGTGTGACAGTGACCATTGTCTCACTGGTCTTTCTCTGAAGTCATTAAGTAAAAGGAAGATGAATTAATACACACATATAAATATATATATATATATATATATATATATATATATATATATATATATATATATATATATATATATATTTATATGTATATACATATATATATATATATATATATATATATATATATATATATATATATATATATGCATATAAATATATATATATATATATATATATATATATATATATATATATATATATATATATATACATGTATATATATATATATATATATATATATATATATATATATATATGTATATATATACATATATTCATTTATATGTAAATATACGTATATATATATATATATATATATATATATATATATATATATATATATATATATATATATATATATATATATACATAAATATATACACACACACATATATATATATATATATGAATATGTATATATATATATATATATATATATATATATATATATATATATATATATATATATATATATATATATATATATATATATATATACATATAATTATATATCATCTCCTCCTACGGCAATTGATGCTAAGGGTCTGGGTTAGATTTCGTCAGTCGTCTCTATCTTGAGCTTTTAATTCATTACTTCTCCACTCATCCTCTCCCGCTTCACGCTTCATAGTCCTTAGCTATGTAGGTCTGGTTCTTATAACTCTTCTAAATCCTTTTGGAGCCCAGCTGAACGTTTGGTGAACTAATCTCTCTTGAGGAGTGCAAAGAGGATGCCAAAACCATTTCCATCTACTCACCATGATCTCATCCACATATGGCACTCGAGTAATCTCTCTTATAGTTTAATTTATAATGATGTCCTACCATTTAACTCCCAATATTCTTCTGATGGGATTGTTATCAAATCTACTAAATCTGCTAGCGATTGTTTCATTATCATACCACGACTCATGTCCATACAGTAACACAGATCTCACTAAACTGATATATAGCCTGATTTTTAAATGTAATTTCAGGCGATTTGATTTCCAAATTCTACCTAACCTACCATTGTCTGATTTGCTTTTTTTCAATTTTTCACTAAACTCCAAATCTAATGACCCTGTATTGGAGATCATAGTTCCTAAATACTTAAATGATTCTACCGCATTAATCCTTTCTCCTTCAAAAGAATTTCATATTCCGTTCTCATCATCTGTGTCATTTTTCAATTTATTTTAAGCCCAACTATTTCATGCATTATGGTAAGCAAGTTACAAGTCCTGTGGTACTCTTCTAACAAGGACAGCATCATCAGCATGCTCCAAGTAGGCTAATTTCCTATTACCAATCCAGTCCAATCCTTCTCCACCCTCTCCAACTGTTCAATGCATTACAAAATCCATGAGGGGAATAAACAACATATATGATAACACATTCCCTTATAGTACTCTGCTGTTCACTGGAAATTCATTTTATAAGACTCCACTAACATTAACTTCGCACTTGCTATGCTAATGAACAGACTTAAACAAATTTACATATTTAAGAGGAATTCCATAATAACGCAGGACTCTCCACAAAATTGACCAGTGAACACTTTTAAAGTCTTTTTCATAGTCCACAAATGTCATCAAAAGTGGATTTCTATATTCTATACATTGTTGTACCACATATCTTGAAATTAAAATATGGCCGGTATAACTTCTACCTTTTCTAAATCCGGCTTGTTCCTCTCCAAGCTTTTCATCAATCTTTCTCTCTAGTCTCTTTAATATGAGCATACTATATATTTTCATGACAACTGGCGTAAGTATGATGCCGCTATACTTATTGCAATCAGTCAGATCTCCTTTTTTTGCCATTTTCACCAACACTTCTAGCTCCCATTCATCAGGTTTTGTCTCTTCACGCCACATTTTACAAAATAATCTTGTAAGTATTCTGGGAGTCACTTCATTTTTGGCTAGTATCATCTCAGCAGTTATTCCATCGTATCCTTGGGCTTTCTATCTTTTGAGTTCTTAATGATAGTTTTGACTTCAAACACACTGGATTCATTCATGGGCACATCAAGGGCTTCGTCAGCACCAGGTACAGCAATCAAATTATTCTCTTCATATACCCTATTCATGACCATCCAACGTTGGCTTTCTTCATCTTCTGTTGCTATAACAGAGCCATCTCTCTTTTTGATGGGTATATGCTTCTTTTTCTTTGCTTTAGTAGAGATTCCATTAGTCATTCTATGAGCAATTCTTACACCACAGCCACTCCCTGAATTCATAGCTTTGTCAGCTTCATCTGCTTTTCTGTCTAAATATTCTCTCCAATCATTCCTGGATTTTATTTTGATTTCACTAACAATTTTCATTACTTTCTTGAAAACTTTCAACAATCAATTTCTGTCTTTGTCTCCTTTTTATAGTATCCCAAGTATCATCTGATATCTATGGTTTTCTGCTTGTAACTGCATGTCCCAAAACTTCACTACCAAGTGACTGATATATGTTCTTAATATCACACCATTCTTCTTTAATTGTCTGTTCTTCGTCTCTTAAAGTCTTTAAGACTGCAAACCGATTCCTACATTCAATTGCAAAGGTTTCTCTGTGCTCATCTTCTACAAGATCAGTTGTATTAAACCTAGGAATTGTATCTACATTTCTCTTTTGTACTTTCAGTTTAATATCAGTGTGGCAATGAGGAGCCGGTGATAACTACCAATATCTGCACCCCTGTAGCTTCTTACATTTTTTAGAGTCTTACTTCTCTCTTTGTTAATGGCTATGTTATCTATTTGATTATTTTAATTGCCACATGGTGAAGTCCATGTATATTTGTGAATGTCTTTGTGCTGAAGGAGAGTAACTCCAATGACAAGATTGGTTGTTGGACAAAAAATTATAAAATGTTCCCCCATTTTTATTTGCAACTTCGCCAAGACCCTTAATACCCATCATATTCTCTATAACTTGATTATCCCTTTCAACTTTAGCATTAAAGTCACCAATCATAATTTTCATATCTGTCTCTGGGATCTCATCTATTACACTCTGCAGTTCTTCATAGTATTCATCTTTCCTTTCTTCAGGGCAATCATTTGTTGGGGCATAAAATTGCTCTGATTTAAACTTTGTAAGTAACAATGTACTAGTTACAGCTCTCGATTCCGTTAATGCATTTTCTGCTCTTGATGTCATCATCATTTCTACCCCTTCTCTTCCAATTTCATCTTTTCTTCCTGAGTAGATATATATATATATATATATATATATATATATATATATATATATATATATATATATATATATATATATGTATGTATATATATATATATATATATATATACTGTATATATATATATATATATATATATATATATATATATATATATATATATATATATATATATATATATATATATATATCCTTACAACGTGTTTCAGTTAGGGCCAAGATATCCAAACAATATTTCATGGATTCATTCTCCACTTGCTGTAACTTTTCAATCTGATTCATGGTTCTAATATTTCAATTACCAATTTTCATTTTTCTTTAGAATTTTTAAACTGGTAGATTCTTAGCACCCCACTAAGCCCGAGACTGGGGGTCATTCTGTCCTATTCGCTTTCCATAGACTGACTAAATCTATTTGAGGATTACTCTCCTGAATTCATCAAAGGATAGCCTGTTCTTTGTGATGCACAGTGCCTATCTAAGGCAAGTGACCCCTGCTGGTCTATACTAATTCCAGTAAGATCATTTACCTGGCATCAGGAGTAAAAGCCAAAAAGACATCTTGTCTATTCCCGTAAACCCAATCCGTCACCCTGCTACCAGTGACTTCATCGAGATTTACGGGCGTATTTCCTCCACACCCAAAGTTCTCATTACTCTACCAAGCTGCTCATCCGCTTATGTAACGCTTGGCATACATGGATTGCTAAGATAGAACATCTAGAATGGCAATAGCACCTATATACAGTATATATATATATATATATATATATATATATATATATATATATATATATATATATATATATATATATATATATATGAATATATATATATATACATATATATATATATATAAATATATATATATATATATATATATATATATATATATATATATGAATATATATATGTATATATATGTGTGCATATGTGTATATATATGTATACATTATATATATATATATATATATATATATATATATATATATATATATATACATATATATATATATATATATATGTATATATATATATATATATATATATATATATATATATATATATATATATACATATTTATATATTTATATATATGTATGTATATATATATATATATATATATATATATATATATATCTATATATATATATATATATATATATATATATATATATATGTGTGTGCGTATGTATATGTATATATACATATACATATATATATATATATATATATATATATATATATATATATATATATATATATTTATATATATATATATATATATATATATATATATATATATACTGTATGTATATACATGTATCATGTATGTATACTGTATATGCGAGGCTCTACTATTAAATTGAATGCCACATCTAACTGCTCCAATTCAGGCAACGGAACTGGAAATGCAATTATTTGTAACATTGGTAAACGTCTCATAAATGGGTTTGAGAACATTTCAGATGTATAGCTTGCTGTAATTTGGTTACTCAGAGTTGATACATCTATTCTATAAAATAACCTTATTAATGTAAATAAAAAATTAGAAAAAATTACATGATCAGTTATCAAATTGATTAATAAAACGCCATAGTACTTTACGAGACCCGAATTTCCCAGATAATCATGAAATTTCTCTTTCTTTCTAGCAACCTTTAAAAGTGCCAGTCACACGTGGCGGTGTAGCAACGGTGAAGACTTGGAGATCAACATCACTACCAGAGATGGTCAAGTGAATAGTTCACTCAAAAGATTGCCTGTTCCAGCATGGAATGCGGGTGATCTTTCTCTTACTGGGAATACTTCTGACAGTTACAAACTCAAGATTAAAGACATGAAACCTGAGGACAGTGGACTGCATTATTTAGGTCCAGAAAAGAATGAATGTTATCTCAACATTATTGTTAGAGGTGAGAACAATGATTTGTTGTTTTCCGCATCAAGCGGTATCAGAGGGTAAATGTGATATCAGGTTCTCTTTTCTAAATAGATGCCAAAGAAGCACAATTCATAAAGAAGCAAACATGTGTCTATAAGTTGCCATTGCTTTGTATCACACAGACTGTACAGCTGGAAGATTCGGGCCAAAGTGCGACAACCGATGTCCTAATTGTCAAAATGGCGGACAGTGCCACAGCTACACTGGAGAGTGCCTGTGTCCTCCTGGTTTCATAGGAAAGGAATGTCAACATGGTTAGTTGTTCTCTTCTCCTCATTCTTGTCTTTCTCATCAAACGTTTTGTTTCAATGTTTCTTCCCTTTCGTTTTGTTAGATTTTGATTGAATGTGAAAACGAGGAATATATTTCTTTCAAATCAAATATGATCAGAATTGTTATCGCTTAGCAGCCTTATAAAATTGATGGTTCATTGTATATTTGTGCTTCTTACCTTAAAATCGCCCCAAATTACTTATTTTTTCATACAATGAGAAAGTTTATAAGATATGATCGATTACGTGTTTCTTTCAGCTTGTCCCAAAGGTTGGTTTGGAACCAAATGTCAGTTTCACTGTGACAAAAAATACCTAGAAAATATAGGACCTTTTCCAGACTCTTGCAAGGGACTGATTCTTT
>NC_090746.1:48312166-48321824 GCF_036898095.1 Palaemon carinicauda
CATGTGACAGCCTAATGGACGTTTTCAAATGAAGCAATATTTGCTTTATAAGTGACGGAAGCCAGACATCAGAGATAAGGGGAATTTGACCTACTAAAAGTACAAATTTTGAAAGATTAAAAAAGTAGTTCATCTATATAAGAAGGGAAAACTAAGATGAATTACGAAGAATCTAAACTGACAATTATGTTAGTTTAAAAGGGAGCGTTTGAAATTTGTTAGAATATTCGAGATTTGATGGCTATTTTTGTTTTAAATCCTTTAAATTAGCCATTTGACCCCAAATATTCTCATGGAGGGAGAGGTAGGCAGAGAGAGCGACAGAGACAGGTAAAATCCAGCTTCCGAATTCTTGATCATGAAAATATTCATTTTAATCACAACTATTTCTTTTTTTTTACTTTATATTTATCGATCAGTGACTTTCAACGTTTGTCTTTATGATGAATGTACACAGGAGATAATATAAACAAGAATATGAATATAATATACTTTACTCAACCCAAATAACAGTAATATTTCGATGAGCAATTAAAAAGCCGTGACAGAGTGATTATATCTTAACTATGTGGTTTCTTATCAATCAATTTTACAAATTTTCTTTCTTTTTAGATGGCTGACCTTCCACCTGGCAAAATAATTGAGGTCCGAGCAAGGTGTTGCAATACAAAGTTTTGTGGAAATGAATCCACAAAAGAACTGGTCACGAAGCCTTTCCCTGAATTTGATGGATCCCTCACAGTTGGAGAGAAGACCAATTCCTCTGTAGCAATTTCACTACCTCGGGTCACCAATGAAGGAGATGGAAATAGGTAAATATTTTCAATGAAGCTATCATTGAAATTACATTTCTGCTCAATTTCTGACATTTTCCATTGATAACTTGATTTAATTACCTGGTAGATAAAACTAGTTGAATATAAGATCTATTTAATTATACAAGAGCAATTCAAGTGGTAAAGCAATAGGTATCTTTGAAGAGACACATAAATTTTTAGTTATTCATGTTTGTTGCAAAGCATTTTTGTGAGATAGAATTTCTTCTCGTTCTTTCAAATTCTCTCGAGTTCTTCCCAAATCATTCAATTTTTGAGAAATCTGGAAAAGAAAATAGTTCTCAAAATCATTGTTAGTTTGTATTTTAAACTCATTCATGAGAAAATACATCTGTTGTCATCCCTGGAACATATTCTTCTAGCTGTAATACTGTAAAATGCCATAAGGAATCAATGTATAGACTGATGATAACCAAGGTTCTTTGCATCTTCCTTTCTATACCAAATCCATTGCCTTCTTCGTCTGCTCTCTCTCTCTCTCTCTCTCTCTCTCTCTCTCTCTCTCTCTCTCTCTCTCTCTCTCTCTTTTACCACTTATCTGGCCAACTCCTTTAACTTTACTTTGCTCGTTTTCATCTCAATCCTCAAGATATCTTTCAAGCAAGACCAAAATCTTGGAAAGGTGATCGTGGCTTCTTTGCAAAACAGCAAATAAAACAGCAGTTTTATTGTTTTTGATAATATCATTATCATTCTTATTATTATCATTATTAATTATGATATAATTTTTATCATTATTGGTTTCATTATCCTAATTGACACTACTGTGACGGGCCGAGAGAGGAGTTGTGAAATCAAAGGCAGATTGGAAACGACTGAGTTATATTGTGGAACACTCTCCTTATATACAAAACCTCAAGGCAACAGGACATGACAAGTTCACAAGACAGACAATATCACAGAGGAAAAACCAGACAGGAATTTTCATGTTCGTTTTAGTGCGAGGGAGGAGCGAAGATACAAGCATAATATATACAAAAGGAATTATGTACAATTGTGTGAAACACGGTTGGTACATGGCTCCCCCCCCCCTAAAAATGACATAATGTACATGTTAAATAGGGCGCCCTGATCTAGAGAGGCGAACTGTAGGCGGGTCATCTGGCAGAAGATAAGCAGGTTTTAGACGATCAATGGAGACCCAGTCTTCTTTGCCCCGAATGTTTAGGAGGAATGCTTTCGGACTGCGTCGGATCACAAGGAAAGGTCCCGTGTAAGGGGGCGTTAACGGTGGCTTGCTGGTGTCGTTGCGCAGGAAGACGTGCGTTGCAGAGTGCAAGTCCGTTGGTATGGGATGCTTCGCTGGGGGCTTGTAAGTCTGGCGGCATGGCTGGCAGAAAGCGGTGATAATAGTTGATCATGCCCAAGAATTCCTGCAGAGCTTTGACGGTCGAGGGCGTGGGGAAATTATGAACGGCTGCTACCTTCTCAGGGAGGGGATGGACTCCTTCAGGAGTGATACGGTGCCCTAAGAACGACACTTCGTTGGCACCAAAGGTACACTTGTCGTACCGGACTACAAGGCCGTTTTGTTGCAGGCGGTCGAGCACGATGCGCAGGTGACGGAGGTGTTCCTCTTTTGAGGAGGAGAACACAAGTATGTCGTCCACATAACATACACAGAAAGGGAGGTCCCCTAAGATGCCATCCATGAGACGTTGAAACGTTGCCCCAGCATTACGAAGGCCAAAACAGGAGTAATTGAAGGTGTATGTGCCAAACGGAGTGGTGATGGCGGTCTTGGGGATGTCTTCTGGGTTCATAGGCACCTGATAATACCCCTTCAGGAGGTCGAGCGTAGAGAAAACCTTTGCTTTGTGCAGGTAGGAGGTTACATCAGCAATGTTTGGGAGGGGGTAGTGATCCGGTTCTGTTTGCATGTTCAGGCGCCTGTAATCCCCGCACGAAAGGAGGGAGCCGTCTTTCTTCAGAACGATGTGTAAGGGTGACGACCATGGGCTGGAGGCCTTTTGGCAAAGGCCCATTTTCTCCATTTCGGCGAACGTCTGTTTGGCGGCTGCCAATCGTTCCGGTGCCAGACGTCTGAATTTTGCGAAGACTGGGGGTCCCGTCGTCTTGATATGGTGATAAATACCGTGCTTGGCAGGAATCGTGGGCGTTTGGCGAAGTTCTGGACGGAAAACTTCCGGGTACGACGTGAGGAGGTAGGTGTAGGCATCCGTGGGTGCGCTGATGTGGAGAGCGAGGTTAGAGGGGGCGGGTTGAAGAGGTGTCGACAAGTACGAGTCTGTGTTGACCAATCGTCGGTGGGCGACATCGACCAGAAGGTGGAAATGAGAGAGGAAATCCGCACCGAGGATTGGCATTGTGACGTCAGCAACGAGAAACTTCCAATTGAATTTACCGTTTCCGAACGATAATGTGAGGCTCTCGTAACCGTAGGTGGGTATCGCAGATCCGTTGGCAGCTACCAAGCGGACGTCGGCAGATGTAGACAGACTACGTTGTGCCTTGAAGAGTTTCCTTGGCAAAAGAGAACGACAAGCACCCGTGTCTACCAAAAATCGCACGCCCGTTCCTGCATCCTGTAAAAAGAAAAGATTAGAAACATGGGAGGCCACCGCCACAAGCGATGGCCTACTTACACGTTTTTTGGCCACTGACAATCTTTGGCACATTTCTTCGCGGTTGCCCCGAATCTGAAGTGGTAGTAGCAAAACTGCGGTGGATGGGAGGTAGTAAGTGGCTGTAGAAGTCGTTCGTTGGGGCGCGATCGATTGGTGAGTGGTGGGCGGCTTTGTCGCCGCTTCGGCACGTCACGAGGTAGGCGTGTATGTCCTACGGCATTCATGTCAGCTTCGGTTGACGTTGAATAGGCATCCTCGTCGTCAGGGGTGGAGGCGTTGATGGAGGTCTTGAAGTGGCTGTCCATAAGGGCGTCGGCTTTGGTCATCAAGTCCTTTATGGGTAAACTATCGACATCGGGTATGGCAGCGCGCACAGGTTCAGGTAAACGGCGTATCCAAAGGGCACGGAGTAGGTTCACCTCACGAGGAGAGCCGTCTGCGGCAGGTTGAAGGCGAGCGATACTGGTCATTTCCCTGAGGGCAAGCGAAGCCCTTTAGTCCCCCAACGGTTGTTGCAAGAGCTGAAAAAGCTTTGCTATACGGGCGGCTGGCGACGGCGAGTACTGCTGCAGAAGGTATGATTTGAGGTCGTCATACGCTATTAGGGTGTCTCCTTGTTCACAAAGCCAGTCGGATATTTCTGGGAAGGTGTCCTCGGGTATCGTCGCGAGAACATAATCCGCTTTGGTGGTTGAGCGAGTCACGCCCCTGATACGAAACTGGACTTCTGCGCGCTGAAACCAAGCAAACGCCTCTCCGCTGGCAAACGATGAAAGTTTGAATGGAGCGGCCGCAGCACCAACTGCCGTAGAGTCCGCCATAGTACCAACGATGAAGGGGCGAGGGGGTAGGGGTGGAAGGCGGTGGGAGCGAGTCGACTTCTGGGGTCACCAATGTGATGGGCCGAGAGAGGAGTTGTGAAATCAAAGGCAGATTGGAAACGACTGAGTTATATTGTTGTGGAACACTCTCCTTATATACAAAACCCCAAGGCAACAGGACATGACAAGTTCACAAGACAGACAATATCACAGAGGAAAAACCAGACAGGAATTTTCATGTTCGTTTTAGTGCGAGGGAGGAGCGAAGATACAAGCATAATATATACAAAAGGAATTATGTACAATTGTGTGAAACACGGTTGGTACACTACTATCTTTAAAGCAATAACAACATCGACAACAACAATGATCTTGATAATAATCTTTAGAGCATTAGGCCTACCATCTTTATCAATATTTTCTTCTTGTTTCTTTTTCTTTATTATGTTATAAATATGTGCTAAGATGTAGAGAGAAAGTTAAAGATCTCGTTGTCGTCAACAACACTTTCTGATTCTGATCATAACAACTTTGTTGACAGTCACTCTTCTTCTTCTTCTTTTTTCAGCTCCTTCCTCGTTGTAGTAGAACACGTAACCCAAGATGGCGAGGGAGTAGAAGATCTTCAAGGGAAGGTTGAAGCATTAGTCACTAGAGATCGAAAAGGCCGGAAAAAAAAAATAAATTGCCTTGATGGGCCTTTTTGGATTGCTGGAGAAATATCATCTGTAAGTAACAATTATTGTTTTCGGAAGCTGTTGCTGGATAATCCTGTTTTTCACTTCCTGATTGCTTAGTTGCACTTTTCTTGTAAACTCCATCAACTGAGTTCTGGAGGAAATATTTCATATTAACTATACTTTTCTTATTTTTCATAACTAGCTGCATAAATTCTTTTCCTTAGCATGAACCCAGCATCACCCTTTAGAATCTGATCAGTAATTAAGACTGTTTTCATGCGTCCTTTGTTTAGTAATTTGTGTATAATCTGTAACCTTTATTATCAAAGTATTTACCCTTTTCTACTATCTTGCACTTAAAATGGATTCTATTCTCACTCGGGGAGCATTTCATAACAGATAGAGAGGTCATGTCTAACTTATCCTACAACGCTGTCAAGGATGATGAGGTTTCCTAATCTTTGCTGCATTTGAATCCTTTTGCTGACATCATTCGTTAGACATCAGCCACTTTTACGGCGATGATGCTTTCCAGAGATAATTACTCTTTAATGGACAATTTTCAAGATTAGCGAGTACTAAGAATTAATTTCATTCTGGTTTTATAATTACCAAAATTGCAGTCATAATTTAGCTCTGATGAATCCCACTGAATTTCTTATTATATTATTTGATACTTATTTTAGACCTCTCTCAGCAGAGTTAGTTCATTTTATTGTATAACAGTATGATTTTTTTTTTTCAATACTATTTTGATTGTTTTGCTTTTCTTTTCATCACACTTTCCTTTTTCTCCTTTCACTTTGAAATTCTGCCCATTATTATAATTCCTGCGGACCAATTTTTCTTCACCCAAGGGGTTAACTACTGCACTTTCATTGTTCAGGGGCTAATTTCTTCTTGGTAAGGGTAGAAGAGACTCCTTAGCTGTGGTAAGCAGCTCTTCTAGGAGATGGACACTACAAAATCAAACCATTGTTCTCTATTCTTGGGTAGTGCCATAGCCTCTGTACCATGGTCTTACACTGCCTTGGGTTAGAGTTCTCTTGCTTGAGGGTACACTCGGACACACTTTTCTATCTAGGTTCTCTTCCTCTTGTTTTGTTAAAGTTTTTTATAGTTTAAATAGGAAATTTTTATTTTAATATTGTTACTACTCTTAAAATGTTTTTTTTTTTCCTTATTTCCTTTCCTCACTGGGTTATTTTCCCTGTTGGGGCCCCTGGACTTATAGCATCCTGCTTTTCCAACTAGGGTTGTAGCTTAGCATTTAATAATAATAATAATAATAATAATAATAATAATAATAATAATAATAATAATAATAATAATAATAATAAACGTAGCAGCAAATGTTTGAAGGAGCTACTTCATAGCTACACCAAAAAACAAAATATATTTTGGAAATTACCAAGTAGTTGAGATTTATGAAAAGCACTGATATATGAAATCGATTTCATATAAATTGTGTAAAAAATACATTAAAGCATGACTCAAAATGGGTACGAGATATAATCACGTTGTGTAAATTCACACGAATATCAATTGGCTTTTATGGATAAAATGAAAAGAAAATAGATGTCATTAGTCAGTGTAGGTCTTGAGATTTGTATCACATGATCATCGTAAATTGCCTGAAATGCATGTCTTAATGTAAAAAGATATGTTTTTTTTTTTTTTATAGAGTTTATAGTTAGTCACACTTTTAAACGGTAGATAGTAAATCATCTGTCAACTTTGCAGTAAATTAAGAAAGCTCTGTGAACAAACATTCAAGATTTTCTTTTTCCAACGAACAGAACTCCTTTACCTCTTAGCAGTATACAACTGATTAAAACTTTAATAATGTATTGTATAGCGAACAGTCATAAGCATACATTGAATATTTCATTTGGTTCTCGAGTGATACGGAAAGAACCTAAGCGTCCTTATAACTATATTATGTATCTCTATATAATTCTATTCCCCAATTTCCATTCAAGAGCACAATCGCATTTGTGGTCGGGGATGGAAAAGACTACAACGGATATTACAACTGCCCACTACAGGAAGGAGAAGCCTACAGGTTTGCAGTTGGGGCTGCTACAAGACTTCGAGGTATGTAGCTCCGGTTTTGGGGTCTTGTGTAGTTATAGGCAATCAAGTAAACAAAGTCACTGCCAGTTTCACTGAAAAGTAATAATAATAATAATAATAATAATAATAATAATAATAATAATAATAATAATAATATATTCTTTAATTTTCTCTTAATCTGACTTTTTAATGAGACCATGAACTTTGACAGAGGAGCACCAATCAGTTTCATTATAAATATTCATGTTGACAGAATATAAAGCTGAAAAGGACACAAAAATGCTAGTTAACTGTCAAAACCTGGACGCTGCTCGCTCTCAAAAACTCTATGAAACAATATTCCGTGATCATTTCACTGAAGCCTACATATCAATATATAATTTACATGAATTAGATTTCCGGAGTTCAGAAAGACGGGTGAAACTTCAGCGAATCCCATTTCGTAATTAAAAATGTTCCTCCTTTGAGCTAAAAATAATATCAGTGGCATGTGACCATTATTGAATATTTTCATTAGGAGAAATTACCTTAGCAAAACATTGTAGACTTTTCTAGATATTACAAATATATATATATATATATATATATATATATATATATATATATATATGTATGTATTTATGTATGTATGTGTATATGTATGTATGTATATACATGAATACACAGAAGTATTTATCGATATACAGTGTTTTTATAAATATGTTTACATATTTATATATAACAATATACAGTATAACTATATAGATGTTTTTAATAATTTCGATTTGAATAATATAGGAATTGATATGATTCGTAGGAGGAATTAAAAAAAATTGAATAGAGAGAGCATGAATGTAGAGCTGAAAATGAACATGAGTAAAATAAAGATAATGTTCAATGAAAATGCAGAACGAAAATAAAACTATATGAGTTATGGACAAATCTCGAGAGATAGTTAATGAATATACGTACTCAGAACAGACAGTAGGTAAACAACCTCAGGACACAAGATCGAAATTAAAATAAGGATAGGTATGGTATGAAGAGGATTTGGTAAACAGATTAAGATGATGAGAAGTAAAATACCATTTTCTCTAAAAAGAAAAGTATTTAATCAGGTGATCCTACCAGTATTAACTTATGCAACAGAAACTTGGAGCCCTACTAAAGCCTTAGAAGATAATCTAGTTACAAATCGAAGATCTACGAAAAATATTCTGATGGGAATAACACTAAGAAACAGGAAAAGAGCAACATCTATTCGAGAGCAAACTTAAGTAGAGAATATTCTAACAACTTGTAAGAAAAAGGAATAGACATGGGCAGAACATACAGTGAGAATGACAGACAATAGATGGACATTAAGAATAATAGAATTGGTCCCTAGAGGTTGCGAAGGAAGCAGTTAAAGGAAGAAAAGAGAAGACGGTGGATTGACGAACAAAGTTTGAGGATGTGGATTAGCATAGAAAGACCATAAACAGACAGAAATGGAAGGACATGCGTGAGGTCTTTGTTCTGCAGTGGACTAGTAATGGATGATGAATGAGGATGATGAGATATATGTATATATAATGTTATATATGAGTATGTATATATATACATACACACACACACACACACACACACATATATATATATATATATATATATATATATATATATATATATATATATATATATATATATATATATATATATATATATATATATATATATATATGAAATTCCAACCAAATAGTATTCACTGGTTCATTTTCGTCCATATGTTTCTACTCTTGTACTTTTTTTTTATACAGATGAGTGCAGTTACGTGTAATAATATCATAGTGTTTTCCTTTTATAAGGCTTTCCTTAACTCCCAATGCATATGAAAGGAATGAGTTTATTATAGGTTTTTGTTGTTCTGTTCCTAGTTAGGAATATGTCTGCAAGATCTATTTTTAATCAATAACAAATAATTTTGTTTCATTCCGTGTGTATATCAGTCACTCCTCTGTTGCGTTATCCAAACATTATAAAGCCTCATGCAGTTTTGTGCTAGACATGGAAACTATTTTAAAATATAATATAAAGATACGCAGTTTAATATGAATAAGTTTAAAGTAACGAAAAGTGCTTTTCTACAGTTCCTTTTCTTTGCAGACAAAGAAACCATAATTTGGAAGAAACTGAACTCTGCAGTGAAAGTTGTGCCATCGACCCAACCAGTCAACGTCTTGACTATCATCATAATAACTGTGGCACTCATCTTGCTTTTCCTCTTGATTGGCGTCTACACGTAGGTTCCTTTATGTCTATTCCAGCATCGACTTCAGGTTGATAATAGCTCACTTTCTTCTGGTCACAGTCAAAGTCTTCCGATTTCGTAATTCAGTTTTTTCTTTAAGTATGGACGATGAAATTGTTTTACTGTTATTCTTTGAGCTCTGAAAATTGGTATTTTTTCATAAGTTTACTTTATCTGAGTCAATCACAGTTTTCACAGAATTATACATGTAAAATGATAAATAAGTATCAATATATATATGTATATATATATATATATATATATATATATATATATATATATATATATATATATATATATGTATATATATATATATATATATATATATATATATATATATATATATATATATATATATATATATATATATGTATATATATATGAGCGG
>NC_090746.1:48322324-48337324 GCF_036898095.1 Palaemon carinicauda
GCTTTATCCCTTTGACAATAATGAGTTCAATTGCAGACTGAACAATGGCTCGTGGATACGATACGACAAGGACGGCTTCAATGTATCATGCCCTGACGGATCCACGTCCTTCGCCCACATCTTCGTTGCAGCAGATGGTTGTATCGGGACTTCCCCTAATTCCATGGTGACTGGTCTACGGACACTCATCAGAGAACGAACCTACTTCGCGAACTTCACGTGGACCTCTACAATGCCAGCACTACCTCTCCCGTACAACAGACAAGTTGCCAAGCGGTTGATGAAACTAACCGAAATGGACCACATGTCACCGACTTATAAGGAAATTCTTCACCCCATACTACTAGCAGGACTGGTTATCACGGTGATGATATTTATCGCCGTGAACATCCTTGTTTGGCATAGGTTACGGCACAGCAGGAAGCTAAAACAGAACGTTTCGCCATGTCCAGACAAAACTCCTTATTTAATTCAGTTTAAAGCCGTTTGAAGTGGCCACCTCATTCGATAAAGGAGTAAATTGTTGGAATTAGAATTGTAGGAAAAGCTGTTAGTACACTAGTAATATGTAAATGAGGAATTTTTTCAACTTTGCATGGTTAAAAATAAATTAAAAAAAAAAACATTTAAAAAAAAAATATTAATCATTTTTTCTCTCGGCATCTAATAAAATATATAAGCCGGAATGTTAAAAGAAAAGAGAAAAAAAATAAAAATTAAATTAACAGAATCTATGGGCATCTAATAAAATATATCAGCCCTGTATATAAATATATATATATATATATATATATATATATATATATATATATAATATATATATATATATATATATATATGTACGAAACCGTGGTACGTGTACGTACCAGGAATTCGTGTTTGTGCACTAAAATTTTGAATTCTTACCAAGGTAACAAATATTTTTATTAGTTACCGTATTATGTTAATCTATGTTTCTGACAAAGGTAACAATAATTCTTTAACAAGTTACCGAATCATATGTATGTCAGTAGTTTTTTTTTGGTACCATATAATCATTTGCTAGCAATGTACCATATATATGATCTTTATTTATCATGCATTTTTTTTCTTTGCTTTGGTAATATCTTTTCATATGCATTGTTGTTATTATTTTTTGATGTGCCTATTTGGACATTCGTCCTCGTTTGCTTATGGCTAAAGTTAAACAAAGAATAATACATATATCCAGTCACGCCTAGTAAACATGTTTTGGCTTATTGTTAAATTTTTTTTGAAAAAATTGAGATAGCTGGCCGATCTTATGTAATAAGTGAAATAATTATTATTACATGTTTAAAACACATGACGTAATATGTCATTTTGGATGAAGATGCTAGCCGTGGGATTTGCTGTAGTCACTGAAATCATAAACACGATGCACAATGCAGCCTCAGCAATGTAACATTTTTCTTAAACGTCAACACCAATGCATCAGTGTGTGAAAGTTTGTGACGTCACCGGATGCAGGTGTCTTCCGAGATTGTGTTAAAATTGCTACATCAACTAAGCATATGATATCTGTGATATCGATAATTTAATCAGTTCATATCTATACTTCACCAGAATTGGTCATCCGACCAAACCAGCTCCCTCCTATGATGGATATGTTTAACTCTGTTGTTTTTAGACAATAAATACTTTTAAAGCTAATAAGATGTACTTCGTTATCCAGCTTTACACATCTTAAACAACACATACTCAATGTGTGCTTATAAAAGTAGCACACATATATATATATACATAAATATATATACATATATATATATATATATATATATATATATATATATATATATATATATATATTATATATATACACTGTATATATATATATATATATATATATATATATATATATATATATATATATATATACACTATATATATATATATATATATATATATATATATATATATATATATATATATATATATATATATATATTTGGACTCAGGCCATGTCGTCCTGATGGAAGTTCCAATTAGGTAGCTATCTAGGGTATATTTGACTACAGTGATATTCCCAGAGAATTTTACCTTAAGGTATCCAGAATTCTAATTCCTGGAGCGAATATCCCTAAATAATCTGACAGGGATATCGCATAATATCAGAGGACGTATTCTTGACATGTCACATAGGTATCTTCGCCCCGAACAGTATTAACGCTTCGAGGGTGTATAGTGACAAGAATCTGAAACGAGAATGAAAAGAGAGCCGCTGATAAGGCATCTCTCCTATCCCGTTTCCAGTGTGTATCTGATGAAGGCGGTAGCGCCCTCTTTATTCCTTTTCGTGTAGCTCTACTACTTGGTGTTTTCCCTTGTGTTTTCTCGTTATTTTGGATTTATTTCAACATTTTGATGACTTCTCCGGCCTCTGCTGCCTCTAGAAAGTTGAGTATTATCTTTACTATGTATAAATGTAAGCTCTTGTCGTTTTGAATTAAATCAAAAGTGATTTTAACGTAATCAAGAGCTGTTGCCTACCAGAGGCATCCTGGATGCTATCGCTCGCTCTTATGGGTCATTTAGTTAGCTGGAGCGACGTTCCCGGTTTGTTACGCTTTAATAATTAAGCTATTCAGCTCCGCTAGGAATGCTTATATTATACCGTCAGTTTTTAGCTCGGTGATTTCGACACGGGTCGAGGTACCGATCTTACCCTTTGTGAGGCTTTGTAACCTAGACGTCTGGCACTAGTACTTTCATGCATGATATAAGTTTTTCTGAATGTTATATTATTGAAGCTATAAGCAAATATTTTATACATGTAAGATATTGTTGAATGTTTTTCCAAGATTGTATACGAGAGAGTTTCGGTGTATTTAGGTAATCGATTCTCATCTTACCTAGTCTAGTATTCTAGGTACAGTAGTATACTTTCGCACATCCCCGATTGATCTTTTCTCCTTCGGAGGCTAAGTTCAATCCCTCTCTCCCTCTGTAAGCCTTCAGCTTAATCGTAGTGGTTCTATCTGTATAATAATTCAGGTATAACTATTCTAGGATATGTCTGTCCTGACCTGATAACCAGAGTGACTGGTTTTTTGGGTTAGGGCAGAACATCAGAGTTTCTAGTCTGTGGTCTGCTTCTTCCTAGCATAGAGAATGAGTCTCCTTTGCTAGGTTAGGGGTGGACACAGGAAGCTTTGCTTCCCTAGTCCATGTTGGAAGGATTCTGTAGAGATGATTACTTCCCCTAGTGGCCTAGCAGACTGTCCTGTGTTGTTTTTCTCGGGCTGGAGGATGAGTTTTCTCTGTTGCCCGGCGAAATAACTTCACCTAACTTTGTTCTGGTTGGGAGGAGGTTAGCAAGAATTGCCAGTCTTCCTCCCTAATAGACAACTCTTGGTTAGGATGAGCTTCCCTAACGGCTGAGTGTGTCTCCTACTAGAACGAAGTCTATAGGACCCTTATCCCTTCCTCACCGCTCTTTCTTTTATTTTCTTTTGGTAGCAGTCCTACTTTTGTACCTAGTATAGGTTAGGATGGAGGACAGGCTCAGCTCTCTGCCGGCTGGCACTACGTGTCGGCCGGCAGAGACCCTTTATTCTTTGCAGAGTGAACCCCAGACCTCCCTTGGTCTCCCTTCCATGTCTGCCGGTAGAGCCCGGCAGGCTATGGATTCTTTGGAAGCCTGAATGCTACATTCTCCCCTTCCATAAGTTCACTCTTTCTGGATGGAAGGTCGTATGGCAATGCCACCTTATAACCTTACATCCATACTGTTTCTCTGACTATTGTGTTGCACCCCTAACACAGCCCGAATCTGCTGGCCACTACGATTAGCAGCCGGCAGCCAGGTATTAGTGTTTTCAGCCGTCGGCTGGCAATGATTGCCGGCCAGCACCCAGTCGCGAATCAGGAAGCTGCCGCCTATTAGTTAAGATAGTATATCTTTGAACTATACAGGGGTAGTTGCCGGCCGGCACGTGCAGGCACACGCCGGCACATACTGGCACATGATAGCCGGCACAACAGCATGCTATGTACAGTAGTTGCTGTATTTGTAGTGTAGTACACACTGCATTAGCAGAAACTGCTGTACAGAGCTTGTGATAACACTAAAAGTTCTTCATCATACATAATGTTATCTTGTACAGCCTTTTGTTGAGACCGTACAATACATAGAAAGTAAGATCTTTCTGTATTCTTTCAATCCCGTATATCAAAACTTTATCTCAAGGTGTGAACTACACCTTAAATTTCCGGTTAGGAAATTACATAAGGTATTCTAGAATAGAATTAACCTTAGTTTTAATATCTCGGAAGGTTTCAGCAATTAACTGGACAGGAAATACAAGTATGTGTCTTTCCTTCATTCTTTTATAGCTTTTCTATATAAGTTAAATGTCTCAATATAAGTGAAAAGCTTTCACTTGATACTCATGGATTTTTCTTCTCTTTACAGGAGGACTATCCGAAGTGCGGGAGTGTGTTCTGTAATGTCCGCAGTAAGAACTGCGCGCAGGAGGCACGCAGCATGCACAGCCTCCAAAGGTGATCTCCGCTATTGAGACCCTCAGGTTTGTACAGTTTGTTCTAACCTGATTACCGAGGCTTTTGACGACCCTAAGTCAACGGAGTCAAGGGATGCTGCCAGGGAAACGTTACGATCCTGGGTGAGGGGTTTTCAGAAAAACACCTCAGGTCCCTACCTTCCAAATGAGAAGATGAGGGCCTACCTTTTCCCTAAAGCATCGGCTGATGCAATCATCCCCCAGCCTCAGGTGGAGATACCAATTGTCCAGAATCCGGTAGATTCTGAAGTCTCAGCCGTCCTTCAAGACATCCAATTGGACGATAGGATGTCGGAGGTGTCGGATTCTACTGAGAAGGACCTTCTAGGAGAAGGTCAGGAGAAGGAGCTGTTCCAGGCTCCTCAAGTAGAAGAGGAAGAAATCGACGAAGTGTCGGTTACATCGGTTCCGGACCCAGAACCTATTCCGTCTACATCGTCTGCTATCCCAGATAAACTGGGAAGGACTCTTTCTTCCATTGTTGAGATGATCCAACAAATTTAAAGGAAGAATGATGAGAAGGAAGCTGCAATGAAACTGGAGATACGTAGACTTGCAGCATCACGTGGGCCCAACAAGCGGCTCAGCGTGAAGGATCTTCTTTTGTGCTGGGATACCAATCCTTGGAGGTATGCCGAACACATGCCAATGACAACCGGGAAGATCGTGATCTCAGAAAAGTTGGGAGCAATTCCCCTGAAAGAAGTGGAATTTTGGCCCAACAAAGATTCTTATCCGGACTGCTATGTCCGTCTCAGGAAGGAGACAGCCTCAAAGGAGGAGACGGAGCCAAAGGAGGTCATAGTTTTCAACCATAGTAAAGCTCAGACGTTACTAGCAAGCTCGATGAAAGAGAGGGGTTTCACTAACTCAAAGGTCCCCGCCTTGAGTAAGAAGCTTCCCTCCTTTGTGGCCTCTCCTACCAGAACCTTTCCCTTCATGGAAAAGGGATATAAGGCAGCCTTAAAGGTGGTGGAGGCAGGGAAACCATGCCCCTCCTTGGAGGAGTGCAAGCCGTTATCTCTGACCTTGCCCTTGGACCAAGAAGACTGGAAGGACGTACACCTTACCTTCTCAGTCGGGAAGCTGGAAGCTGCTATTGCTGAACGCTAGTTCGATGAGGCACTTCCAAAACTGTCAGAGGTTCTCTTGCGTAGAGAGTAAGAGACAAAGGATGTCGATGTCGTTGCAAACGACACTAGAAACGATGACAAGTGACCTCAAGATCCAGTACATGTTCATGGTTGTGGCCAAAACCCATCTGGCCACAGTTACGAAGGATCTCTATAGCTTTATTAAAGCTAGGAGATCCTGTAGAGAGTTCGTGTTCGCCTCGACTGCGGTGAGGCACGACCCGAGGAAACTGATCTCCTCTCGTATTTGGGGTAAAGACCTCTTTCCCAATGAAGTGGTTAAAGAGGTAGTAGACAAGGCCGCCACAGAGAATAGGAACCTTCTCAAAAAGTGGGGCTTGGATCTCAAGAGAAAGTCTTCTCCGGATGAGGGTCCCCAACCCAAGAGGAAGACAAAAAGGCCTAGGCCATCCTCTGGCCGGCTAAACCCTACCGACAGCAACAACAACAACTTCCTGTGACCGCGGTGCCTCAGATAGTGGCACACCCTCCAACCACGTACCAGCTGGTACCTCAACAAATGGCGAGACAGTTGCCAGTTTTTAACCCAGCCTTCGAAAGGCAGACTTCTTCCTTTCGTTCGAGAGCTAGAGGAACAGCCAGAGGTTCTTCTAGACGCCCTTCAAGAGGAAGGGGATACAGGGGAGGACGTGGTCAAGGAGGCAAGGCCTCAGGTCCACAACAGCAGAAGTAAGATACTTCCAGTAGGAGGGAGATTACAGCTATTTAGGGATCGCTGGACCTTCGATCCCTGGGCCCACAGCCTAATTAAAAATGGACTAGGTTGGAGCTGGAGCAGTCCTCCACCTCAATTTCCTCATTCTTCCAACACTCATCCCCAGTTCTGGAAGAATATGTCCGAGAACTCTTAGACAAAAGAGTAATCCGGAAGGTTAAGTCCATAAAATTTCAAGGAAGGCTGTTTTGTGTTCTAAAGAAGGACTCAGAAAAACTCAGAATTATTCTAGACTTGTCGCCACTCAACAAGTTCATAGTGAACTACAAGTTCAGAAGGCTCACGCTTCAGCACATAAGGACCCTACTGCCCAAAAGGGCATATACTGTCTCTATAGACTTGTCTGACGCTTATTGGCACGTTCCAATTAATCATCACCTCGTCTCCTACCTAGGCTTCAAGTTACATAGAAAACTTTACGCCTTCAGAGCCATGCCTTTCGGGCTAAACATAGCCCCAAGGATTTTCACGAAGCTCGCGAACGCAGCCGTCCATCAATTACGCCTAAAGGGGGTCCAAGTAGTAGCCTACTTGGACGACTGGCTGGTGTGGGCAGCATCCAGAACAGAATGCATGCAATCTTTTAAGGTAGTGATCCAGTTCCTGGAACATCTGGGATTCAAGATCAACATCAAAAAGTCTCGTCTTTCTCCAGCTCAAAAATTTCAGTGGTTGGGAATCCACTGGAATTTGGAGTCACATCGGCTTTCCATTCCTAGTAAGAAGAGGAAAGAAATAGCAGGATCTGTCGAGAGACTATTGAAATCCAAACGGATATCAAGACGCGAACAGGAGAGAATGCTGGGCTCTCTACAGTTTGCTTCGATAACAGATCAAGTGCTAAGAGCACAGCTTAAGGATGCAATAGGAGTCTGGAGAAAATACGCATCAAACACGCGAAGAGATCCAAGTGACGTTAGCCATATTCCGTTTGGCGGAAAGGAAGAAATGGCACCTGTCAGCAGTTCACATTCAAGGGTTCCGCAATTTGACAGCGGACACTATTTAGTTTTACACCTATAGAATCAGAATGGTCCCTTGCTGCAGGATCGTTCTCCTTCATCTCGAGTCAAGTCCCAGAGCTGCAGATAGACCTCTTTGCGACGAAAGACAACAAGAAAATAGATCATTACATGTCCCCTTACGAGGAGCCATGAGCGGAGGCAGTGGACGCTATGTCCCTGGACTGGAACAGATGGTCCATTATCTATCTGTTCCATCCGCACAACCTTCTTTTGAAGGTCCTCGATAAGCTGAGATCCTTCAAAGGGAAAGCAGCAATAGTGGCCTACAAGTGGCCAAATAGCGTGTGGTTCCCTCTGGCATTAGAACTACGACTAAAATTCGTACCGCCACCGGATCCATCCCTGTCTCAGCGAGTACAGAAGTCGACTGTCTTCGCTCCATCACAGAAAACACGGAACCTACATCTCATGATTTTCTCTCCTTAGCGATGAGAAAAAGAGTCGGTGTTTAAAAGTCAGTTTAGAGTTTTGGAGGAAAACAGAAGACATTATGAGGTTTCAGGGAAGAAATAGCTATCCTTTGTCAAGGCGAAGAAACCGAAAGAAATCCCGACAGATTCCTATTTATCATTCTTCATTCACCTTCATGAGCAAGGTTTAGCAGCCAACACAATTCTATTGTTCAAGCCTGCCTTGACAAGTCAGATACCATATGCCTTACAGGTTGACCTTTCTTACGACGTTCTTAATGAGCCAGCCCTCCAGCGCTTCCAAAGACCCTTTGCATGGTCATTAGATGTAATTCCTCATTGTGTATAAATAACGAACAATGAGGAATGTGCTTAGAAGGTTTTGAATTCAAGTCATATTTCTGTTTGTACTCGCTTTGGGGGCCAGAGTTATGAAATAGTGGCTCTCTCTAGAGAGGAAGGTCACGTCCAGTTCTTGGAGGGAGAACTGAATCTATTTCCAGACCCAACGTTTCTTGCCAGGAACAAGCTACCCACCAACAGGTGGGGTCCCTAGAGAATCTGCTCTCTGAAGGAAGATGCATCTCTATGTCCAGTGGATTGCCTAAAGGTCTATCTTCATAGAACTTCAGACTTTATGGGAGGACAGCTGTTCAGAAGAGAAACCCTGGATTCAAAGTTATCTATAACTATGGGCGAAATTTACCCGTGTTATTCGCAGAACGGATCCAGACAGTACAACCGTTAGTCATGATCCGAGGAAAGTTGCCTCTTCCATAAAATTTCTTTAATTATATGGACTTTGAACATCCTTGTTTGCACACCGGCTGGTAGTCATCCAAGGCGTTCTTTATGCACTTTGCGAAGCAAGTGGAGCAACTTATGAGATCTGTGGTAGCAGCAGGTAGTATTCTTTAACCTTCTGTTTTAAGTCTGCAAGGAACAATGTAATTAATTTGGGACGATTAATTAAGAGGGTGCGCGTGTAGTCACTGTATGTTACTACACGCAGAGCGATAGGCCACGAAAGTGTCCTTTCGGACTGTTCCATTGACGTCGGTAATCTATAGCATAATACGGACACTTGTGCCAAGCATTTTTACGCTAGTGTATGTAAACAGTATACAGACTATATCATTATTATTAATAATTCAATTGGAGTGGCAAATCTGTTTCCTAGTAGATGAAACAATATTTTCTGTTGACTGTTTTTCTTTATGCTTTTATGCATATCATCCACATTCTATAAATTTTATAAATGTTGATCTGATATGTACGTTTATTAAATTTTAATAAACTAGTCTTATTCGCCCACACTCATTTTATTAGAAATGTACTGAGCATTAAGATTAAAATATGGATATTTTTATCATGGTATGTCTTTCGAGACTGTTCCCTTATTCTAGGAAAAGTCCACTCACTCTAACCCTTCCTTAGTAGGGTTGACGTGGTACCCTAACGGGTTGGTGGCAAAGAGGCAAAATTTGTTTCTATGCGGATACAACCATTATCCAATAGTTTATAAGAGTAGTCACATTGTGGAAGGTGTAACAAATTCATTCTGACATTGGTGACTCTTATACAAACTTTGCTTTATATTGTATATGGCGAGACCACTATACAAGCTTGTCATTTTGTCATCCATAAATTTTTATGTACTCCTCGAGACTTTTCCAGAGTCTAGTACGACTCTTCCCTGTAGGGGGCAGGAAGCACTAACATAGTTCATGCTTAGATGAAATGATGTATGACAGTAACATCATAGGTCTCTAGGTCTAGACGGACCAGGAGAATACTTTCTTGAGAGTACGGCACGGATTGAGAATCCACAGATACAGTAATGCTCTGGTAAACTTCCATCAGGACGACATGGCCTGAGCCCAAAAAGCTATTTTTGGGTGAGGTAGCCATGGCATCCTGATGGACCCGCCCTTCCTTTTATTGTAAAAGGGCCTGTTGACCCCTCCCTATAGTAGAGTATCTGTAACACCTCGTATATCGCTACAAGGAATAAAGAGGGCGCTACCGCCTTCATCAGATACACACTGGAAACGGGATAGGAGAGATGCCTTATGAGCGGCTCTCTTTTCATTCTCGTTTCAGATTCTTGTCACAATCCCCCCTCGAAGCGTTAATACTGTTCGGGGCAAAGATAGCTATGTGACGTGTCAAGAATACGTCCTCTGATATTATGCGATATCCCTGTGAGATTATTTAGGGATATTCGCTCCAGGAGTTAGAATTCTGGATACCTTAAGGTAAAATTCTCTGGGAATATCACTGTAGTCAAATATACCCTAGAAAGCTACCTAGTAGAAACTTCCATCAGGACGATATGGCTACCTCACCCAAAAATAGATTTTGAGCGAAATATATACATATATATATATATATATACATATATATATATATATATATATATATATATATATATATATATATATATATATATAAGAAATAAATATTACAATAAACACGCATATAACGTTTTCTTAATCATATATAGATTTATTAGTAAAATATGATTACGAGAAAACATTATTCACTTTTCAGTTGTTGTTTAAACTAGGATGTTTCCTTGAAATATCGAAGAAAAAGTGTCAAGAATGAAATTAGTATCACAGAATTTGCAATGTTTCTTTTTTTTTTTTTTTTTTTTTACTTTCTGAAGGTTTTGGTTCAGTCTTGTTAAAGTCCTGATTCTTTATTTATTGCTGTTGTTTTGTATTCTATGCTGTCAGAATAAACTGGGCTCACTCCTCGAGGTCAACAAATCTTAAGATGATTTCTTTATTTCTTATTGTTTTGTTTTTGGATTCACAGTTCCTCAAAAGCTTATCTCGTATCCACCAGCTGGATAGACTTCTTTGTGATGGTGAAGTTTAACATATTTTATGCCTTAAAGTTTTGGTAATAGGAAAAATTACGTCAAATTTACTTTAGCCTAAACTAGCTTTTAAGATTTATTTGTTTTGCTTCTATGAAAATAGATATTGTGTTATCTTTCTTGTAATTACTTCTCTAGTTAAAGTTGATAAGAAAAGTTAAATCTCTCTCTCTCTCTCTCTCTCTCTCTCTCTCTCTCTCTCTCTCGTTAGTGGAGTGACGATAACCCTGAGAGGATGTACAAGCCTTAGGAACGTTCGGTTTCTAAATAAGCTGATAAACAGGATAAGCAGAATAATATAAATATTTACTAAGATGGGGTGAATTCGATTTGTAAAAAGAATAACAAAGTATCTGGCATTATGGTTCAGATAATATTTTGGCACGTAACATCCTTTCCCTTTAGATCCTGATGTTGTAATATCAGGATGTTTCTGGATGGGTAAAAATAAAAGAAAGCAAAGGAGAAAACCTAGATTAATTAAGATTCTGAATATTATAATGATGAATATTAAGAACAATAATATTTAGTGAAAAGTAATTTTCAATTGATTTATCAAATATCAATATAAAAAATACATGACGTAGAGATAGTAAGATTAGACGATATGAAATTATAATCATGATGAAAATTATAGGTTGTTGTCATTCTATTTAAAAACCTTTTTTTTGTTTTTTACAGATTCAAAAAAAAAGAAAAGAAAAAAAAAAAAGCAAAAGATAGGTAAGATTGTGGTCTCCTAATGGAGATGTCTTTGCCCGTCGTTCAGCCGGACTGGGGTTCGAGTTCCGCTCAAACTCGATAGTTTTTTGTAGTGTCTACAACCTCAACATAATTGTGAGCTAAGAATGGGGGTCATAGGGGAGCCTCTAGGTCTACCTACTGAGTCATCAGTAGCCATTACCTGGCCGTCCCTGGTCCTAGCTTACGTGGAGAGAGGGCTTGGGCACTGATCATATGTCCCTTGCCTCTGCTATTCAAGACCGACCTTTAAAACCTTTAAATATGACTGTCACCTGTTATGTTGAAAGGAAGACGTTGAATACGAAAAAAAATTGGCTCTCATCTTTGCACAACACCAACGATCACAGTCTCTCTCTCTCTCTCTCTCTCTCTCTCTCTCTCTCTCTCTCTCTCTCTCTCTCTCTCTCTCACCCATTCTTTACGCCCCCACCATGTGGAAGGATGACTCCTGGTATTAGCCTTCCATGTCTCGTATAGTATTTTGGAATAATGTCCCTACCTCTCTGTCCGCGAACGTTATTCACTGCTGAGTTTAACAAGGAGCTACATATCGCTCTGACTCTTTATGAGGGCCAAACACAATTCCTCACTCTAGTCAGGAGATTTGATCAGCTACTTAGTAGCTAAGACGTCAAGGGGTACATATGATTAAAAAAGTTGAAAACCCCTGAGCTACTAGTTAGTGACATATATATATATATATATATATATATATATATATATATATATATATATATACATACATACATACATATATACAGTGTTATATAAATAATTATGCATTTATTTATATGTACTTATAATTATGTATGTATGTATATCTATCTATCTATCTATCTATCTATCTATATATATATATATATATATATATATATATATATATATATATATATATATATTACAAAAAAGTTGCTCCCCCATGGAAGACAAACTTATTGAAATAGACACGACAACATTCAATCCCACAATACAAGCCTTTTCTTACGCCTATAATGAAGGCATAGCAATAAAGCGTTGAATCCCAGGATAAAATATGTGTAATTCACCCTCTATAGGTCCTGGAAGTTGTGGTTCTTCCTTTCAGAACCTCCTGAGTCGTCCTTTCCTCCTTCCCAGAATTCTTCGGGTGTAAACTCTTTCCACCAACTTATCATCTTTCATGTTCATCACATGATCAAACCATTTCGAAACTCCCTAATCCAGCTTTTATCTTGAGTTAGATTTTAATTAATTCTTCTACAGTATGTGGCTCCACATTCTTCCCCTTCTATTCCTTTTTGAAAAACATATAGGCAATAAAACGTTTTGTCTTAACAATTGTAACATTTTATTACATTATAGATTAAAAAGGAATATTTACCTTTCATGAAGGAGAGCTGGCCCAAAAATGCCTTCATACATTCCATCCTTGGTTGTCATAGACTGGGTATTTTTTTTACTAATATTTTGCTAAATATTAGCCAATAGTTTAAGAATTTTTCATGGGAATAAATGGTGTGATATGTGATTCCAAAGCCCGGTTGGGAATGTGGAAGCCTTTTAGGCATAATTGAAAAATATTTGAAAACTCAAAGCTAAATTCTAGTATCTTTAAAAAAGATTAAAAATCGCTAAGCGAAATGTGCATCAAACTGTCCGCTTGTTTAAAGATGTGGGAAGTCTTATCTGTATTAGAGAGAGAGAGTAGATTAAGTGGTAGAAGTAATTTCTCGTGAAATATAGGGTACTTCAATATTTGAAACATGATTAAATTATAATAGTTCAACTCCTCGATCTTATGAGATTGATCAAAGAGTTACTCCTAACTGTATGGTTTATGGAGCTGGCTCAAGTTAGTGTAGGGAGTCTAGTGGGACAAAGCCTTAGCCAAAGGGATGAGTCGGTTTCGTAGTCTAGGTTTGATTGGGTAAGGTCTTCCTATGTAGTATCCAAAGGTTAGCTCATGCTCTGCCGTATCTAAAGGTTAGCTCATACTATGTAGTATCCAAAGGTTAGCTAATGATCTGCAGTATCCAAAGGTTAGCTCATACTATGTAGTATCCAAAGGTTAGCTCATGCTCTGCAGTATCCAAAGGTTAGCTTATACTTTGTATAATCCAAAGGTTAGCTCATGCTATGTAGTAACCAAAGGTTAGCTCATACTATATAGTATCCAAAGGTAAGCTCCATGCTCTGCAGTATCTAAAGGTTAGCTCATACTATGTAGAATCCAAAGGTTAGCTCATGCTATGCAGTATCCAAAGGTTAGCTCATACTATGTAGTATCCAAGGGTTAGCTCATGCTATGTAGTATCTAAGGGTTAGCTCATGCTATGTAGTAACCAAAAGTTAGCTCATGCTATGTAGTATCCAAGGGTTAGCTCATGCTATGTAGTAACCAAAGGTTAGCTCATGCTATGTAGTAACCAAAGGTTAGCTCATGCTCTGCAGTATCTAAAGGTTAGCTCATACTGTGTAGTATCCAAAGGTTAGCTTATGCTCTGCAGTACCCAAAGGTTAGCTCATACTATGTAGAATCCAAAGGTTAGCTCATGCTATGTAGTAACCAAAGGTCAGCTCATGCTATGTAGTATCCAAGGGTTAGCTCATGCTATGTAGTAACCAAAGGTTAGCTCATGCTATGTAGTATCTAAGGGTTAGCTCATACTATGTAGTAACCAAAGGTTAGCTCATGCTATGTAGTAACCAAAGGTTAGCTCATGCTCTGCAGTATCTAAAGGTTAGCTCATACTGTGTAGTATCCAAAGGTTAGCTTATGCTCTGCAGTACCCAAAGGTTAGCTCATACTATGTAGAATCCAAAGGTTAGCTCATGCTATGTAGTAACCAAAGGTCAGCTCATGCTATGTAGTATCCAAGGGTTAGCTCATGCTATGTAGTAACCAAAGGTTAGCTCATGCTATGTAGTATCTAAGGGTTAGCTCATGCTATGTAGTAACCAAAGGTTAGCTCATGCTATGTAGTAACCAAAGGTTAGCTCATGCTCTGCAGTATCTAAAGGTTAGCTCATACTATGTAGTATCCAAAGGTTAGCTTATGCTCTGCAGTACCCAAAGGTTAGCTCATACTATGTAGAATCCAAAGGTTAGCTCATGCTATGTAGTAACCAAAGGTCAGCTCATGCTATGTAGTATCCAAGGGTTAGCTCATGCTATGTAGTAACCAAAGGTTAGCTCATGCTATGTAGTATCTAAGGGTTAGCTCATGCTATGTAGTAACCAAAGGTTAGCTCATGCTATGTAGTAACCAAAGGTTAGCTCATGCTCTGCAGTATCTAAAGGTTAGCTCATACTATGTAGTATCCAAAGGTTAGCTTATGCTCTGCAGTACCCAAAGGTTAGCTCATGCTATGTAGTAACCAAAGGCTAGCTCATGCTATGTAGTAACCAAGGGTTAGCTCATGCTATGTAGTATCAGAAGGTTAGATAGGGTAAGGTCCTTCTATGTAGTATCCAAAGGTTCGATGGGGCAAGGTTATCCCATGTGGTATCCTAAGGTTAGATTGTGTAAAGTTAGGATGACCTT
>NC_090746.1:48347324-48352324 GCF_036898095.1 Palaemon carinicauda
CATCGATAGTACCTATAATGATTGTAAACTGTTGATTAGTATATTGATTAATAGTTGATGTATTTCAATAATATTAATAGTTATTTCACTGGATTAATTTCCCCGTTTCAGGGACAGCAGCATACATTAACTGCCTATGTCGTTCTTAACTGGGAATATGGGCATGCCACTCCAGAGTGTCCAAATGTCTTGTTGAATCTAGCTGACAAGTTACTGCACTCTGTCACACAATTGGGTTTTGGGCCGCCTCTACTGTGTTGTGGGTATGTGAAATACTACTTATCCTCATTTTTATAGATTTTTGGAGTGTATATATTTTTATGTATTTATTAATCGACAGTATTCATGCAGGCTGACGTTTTGTTCTTGGCTATATATTTATAATTTTATGATTTTACAAAACTAATATGGTTACAGGTGTTTCTTGTTGAGTATATAAGGTAAGGCAATATGTTACATTTCTGTGTTAACTGAATTCCTTTTATTAGAAATAGCTAATCACTATATCAATAAACAAGTTTTATCAAAATGTTACCTGCCTCCTTCATATAAGATACTCATCCCTGTGTCTTCTATATCTATTAATAAAAGCCTACATATGATAGGAATAAATAAATAGAATTCCAGAATTTTTACAATGGTATTTCATCACAAAATTATAGCATCAAACGAAACATAGTATCTGTGGTAAAGAAAGAAACTTTTCTTTCCCTAAAGGTTGGTTTATAAGGAAATTATTTTCAGGGATGGCGTAACGGGATGTGGTCTACTGGCGGGGTTGATGCTCATCATACAACGAGCTCAAATTGAGCAAGTTTTTGACATCTACAGAGCAGTTGTCAAACTGTTAAAATGCCGCCACCAGTTCATCACCTGTGAAGTAGGAATTTCAAAGTTCTTTGTGCTTAAAGCGGATATTTTGTAGTTTTTGTTATGGTATACATTGAATCGATGTATAATTGCATATTAGCGCTTATTGGATGTTGTTAAGTTTTGATAACTAAATTAATACTTCTTTTACCCATTAGGCCAAAATATGTTAGTCTCTTAATTGGGATTTTCCTTGTATTTCAAATTATGCAAAGGCTCCTATCATACTACTCTACAGTAAAATATAATCAATTTAAATATTATTCTCAAGCAAATAGTTTTTACTTATCGCATTTTTTTTTTCCACCTTGTAAACTATTGTAATATCTTTCCTTTACAGCAACAGTATGCAATGCTCTACCTTGCATCCTCAATCTACTTGAGGGATTTCCCCATTTATGTTAAATTTTGACTGAGAATCATTTCGGAATCCTCCAAGCTAACATACTTAAGATTGATGACCGCATCAAAGAGGCAAGAAATTCTAACTTAAAATGCCAAGGAGGAAACTTGAAGTATGAGCTATGTTTAAGTAGAGCTATAGAATGTGTAAAATTTGAATTATTATTGGTGTGAAATGAAAGAATCTTGCTTGCTTGATTGATTGTCTAACCTTATGGAAGAGGTGTGTGTACCATTTGAGGAGCAATATCTCCCACGAGAGCTTTCAGTTGAATCTCTCTACAGGAACTTTAAATTGTGTCTTTAATGAAGTTGCACTGTTTGTTTTTCTCGTTCTCTCCGAGTCGGTGGTAGAAGAGGGCATGGGGTTGTCCATCTTATCTGGTCATGCCCCATAAAATACCTCTACTTGAATCAATCATAGACGAATACGGAATATCAAAAATTGTGAAAATGTAATTCTTTTATGAAATTTGGTATTATTTCATAGGAAGGTTGTTATGCTTTTACCATATAGTCTTAGAATGCGATTCAGCATCTTATTATTATTATTATTATTATTATTATTATTATTATTATTAGCTAACCTACAACCCTAGCTGGAAAGCTGGATGCTATAAGCCCAAGGGCTCCAATAGGGAAAATAATCCAGTGAGGAAAGCAAATAAGGAAACAGATGGAAAAGTATGTCTAAAGGGACTACCCAAGACTAGAAAACCATGATCTGATTTTGGAGTGTCCTCCTAGAAGAGCTTTTAGCCATAGGTAAAGAGCCTTCTATCCTTATCAAGGGGAAAGTAGCCATTGAACAATTACAGTACAGTTGTTAACCCCCTGAGGATGGATTTTTTTTTTTTTTTTTTTTTTTTTGTACTTTAAGGTGTATGAGGCGAGAGGAGGATGTGTAAAGACTAGGCCAGATTATTGATGATATTACTGCTTGAGAGTTATTGGATCCTTTGACTGGGCAGACAGTACTACATTGGACCCCTCTCTCTATCTATTATTATTATTATTATTGCTATTATTATTAGTATTACTTGCTAAGCTACAACCCTAGTTGGAAAAGCAGAATGCTATAAGCCCAGGGGCCCCAACAGGGAAATAGCCCAGTGAGGAAAGGAAACAAGGGAAAAATATAAGAAGAGTAACGACATTAGAATAAATATTTCCTATAAAGACTATGAAAACTTTGACTAAACAAAAGGAAGAGAAAATAGATAGAATATTGTGCCCGAGCTTACCCTCAAGTAAGAGAACTCTAACCCAAGACAGTGGAAGACAATGGTATAGACTATAGAGGCTACGGCTCAATTTTCTTTGTCTACACATACACCGAATAGTCTTGCCTATTTTTTTACACTACTCTGTCCTCATACACCTGGCAACACTGAGATTACCAAACAATTCTTCTTCGCTGAAGGGGTTAACTATTGCAACGAAATTGGGCTAGACAGATAGCTCATTTTACGCCAACCTCAGCTCTTACAAACGTCCCATTCATGTCGAGATGGCTTTCTCACACAAGAAAAGTTCTTCCATACAGCAAAATTCTTACCTTTTTCTCCTTTTATCTATCAAATCATATCTAGATTTATTCCACTCTGGATACAAGTTTGTTTGCTCAAGAAATAAATCATTTATTACTTGGTAACCAAAACAAATGACAACATCCTCTACTTTCGCATGATGTCTATGGATAGAAATACTGCAGTTGCCAACTGCCAAATCACTTTGCTCATCATTGAATGGATACGTAAATGTCTCCCTTTTTATCCTGCGAGCCAATCAAAAGTTATGAATATAGTTCTTGAAAAAAAAAAAACAATCTGCGTAACAGGCATTGTTTACTCATGTAGGTTAGTTATAAATAGTGCAAGTTGGGTGGAAATGTAAGTCATCGCATATTAGAAGCGTTGCTTGGGTTGGGAGCTTGAGCCCCCTTCCAAGCCCGATTAATCTTGGGTAGTGTCAACAGCCTCACCGTCCTTGTAAGATAGGAATGGGTAGAGACTATGTATCTACCTAGTGAATCATCAGCAGCCATTGTCTGCCACTCTATGGTCATAGCATGGATGGATATACTGTATAGCTTGAGCACTGATCATATGTTTAGCTTACACTTGTAAATCAATGTGTTACTTCATTTTTCTATTTGTATCATTATCCTTTTTTTCTTTTTAGTTATTATTATTGAAATGATAAAAATGATTGTTTTTAGAGTAATGGAAATTATTCTTTAATCCTTATCTTATCTGTTACATTAGCATTCTCATTTTTATCTTCAGTTTTCATTACCTACACCAGCCATTGCATGGAGGTTTATTTCTGTTGACTAAGTAATGTATTCTTGATTGGAGCGAAAAAAAGAAATGGATGAAAATTTTCTCATTGAAAGAATGGCATCAATTAAAGGTCTAGTATAAAATGCAGATATGTATATATCATCATCAGGCGTTGCTATTCCACTTCAGGATAGAGGTTTCCGACATGCCTTCCAAACGCCTCTGTTTATGGTCAATTTATGTATACAGTAAGGTTATGAAATAAAAGGAAAACACCACAAATTTACAACAACCTCTTCACGCACGGCTGAATGTGCTAAGCCTGACAGTGATCTAGAATGAAACAAATTACAGCTTCAGGCAAATCTATCTATAAGAATAATCTAATTGTCGGACATATACTGTACAGTAGTAGATTTAATGCAAAAGAAATCAGCAAAGGCCTTGTATGGCAGACTATGAATTTTCAGGACAAACAAACTTAAATGTTGGTTAGAGAGATATGAATGAAATACACATAAACAATAATGCATGATTTACAACCAAAACCAGTAAAATTATCTATCCTGGAATACGTTTCTGAAGATAATAGAACAATTTCATGCAGATAGCCAAGTACTACTGTATGTCACAAGCAGAATTTCGATAGATGGGATAGAAAATGGAGAGAGGAACTCAAATATATCTTGCAACAGTCAACAAGAAAACGGTGATTGGGTAGCTAATCTACACCATGGATGAGCTAAAGAAGAATGATACACAAATATGAATAAAGAGTAGAGTCTTTTTCACAGACCTCTTCAAATGGCAATAGAGATAATTTACAGTAGATAGGAAGTACGCCCTGGATAGTCAGAGATATTTCGTTTCCTCGCATTTCTCTGCCGAACCGTCCTGTAATGTATTGAGTTGGATGTCAACTTCTCCTCTATTCGTATTCAGCCTTAAAGCTATAAACCTTAGTGAAAATATCTTACAACAATTAGAATTAGTATAAAGTGAAGATAGATATTCAAAAAATAATATGTATATGTTCTAATTATAAGAGGCTGATTTCATTTTCTAAAAAAATGAAGTTCTACTCTGGAACTGGTAGATGGATTAGAATGTTAATGAGAATTATATAAAGGCATTTGTAAGTAAAGATAAATATCTACAAACAATGCATAAATCAAGTAAAAAAAAATGCCATGAGTCACGGGATTTTAAAGTGACATTACACCATTTCTGAAACATAAGAAAATTGACTTCCGTCAGATGATACTGAACAGCATTACATGCGTCTTCTTCTTTTTCTTCTTAGTGAGTCACTCAGATTCTTTGAATAAATGAAATATTTGGCATAACAGACAAACAGAGGAGGATATTCAAATGTAAACAGTTTTGCTTTGAATCATGATTATTTAACTGCTCTTAAAGTCGGTGTTCCAACATAACTTTTAT
>NC_090746.1:48362324-48364824 GCF_036898095.1 Palaemon carinicauda
TTTTACTTCCTTATTATAATAAATTATGAACTGATTTTTTTCAATGAAAACAGCTAAGTGTGTTTAAACAGATACAAGTTTTTACTGGGATATTGCATTTTTATGAGTTGTGATTGTTTAAATAGTACCTACTTGCCAATATAAAATATTTGAAAAGGTTAAATTGTTGATATCTATAAGTAATCTTTTCCAAAAGATTAATATTATTTCTTTATCACTTCAATACAAAGAACACACACACATACACACACTTCATGACGTAGTATCCAAAGGAGAAACTAAGGTAATTTGAAAATGATATGCTTTCGATATTATTTATTTACTTACGGTAGTTTGAAAACTACCGTAACTTGAATGAAATATTTTAAAATTTAGGTTTCAATATAATTCATTTACTGATTACTTGTACAAAAAGTACTTAATTCATATTTGAAATTGTAAAGCTTTGAATTTTTATAAAACTGGCACTCTTTCTTTAGATTACTAATAAATTACTTGGAGGATAAAATAACCAACAAAATTCTATGCGGCCTTAAGGAGCATTGAGGAATTGCAAGATGGCCTTCATCCAAAAAAGGGTTCCCCACCCCTGTCCTATAGGCTCCCCAAAACTCCCCATCCTTAGCTCGCAAGGATGGTTAGGCTGCAGACAAGAAACTATTGAGTTTGAGCGTGACTTGATCTCCCGTCCAGTAGAACGCCACCACAACTCAAAAAAAATAGAAATATCCAGGCTCATAGTCATCGACTACTTTTGGGACTATCGCACCAGTTTCTTCCAAACGATTGGGTTCGTTGGTCATCCTCCACATCTTTTTCTTCAATTTTCTATTGAGTCGTTGTTCAATCTCAGGGACCTCAAGCTAATCACAATCTTGGGGCCATACATCAATATTTCGGCTATACACATAACAAAAGCCCTCCGTTAAGCTCCTTCATGACGTAGTATCCAAAGGAGAAACTAAGTTTTAAGATGTAAGATCCAAAAGACAGCCTTCTTAAGATGTAATAAGCAATGACCAAAGGCCTTGTTAAGATATAGGGTTCAAAGAAGAGTCTTTTTAGGATATTTGACCCAAAGGACAAAGCCCTTTTAAGATGTTACATGTAAAGGACGAAGCTCTTTTATGAAATAATATCTAAAGGGTAAAGTCCCTTTCAAGATCCAATATCTAAATGGAGACGTTCTTTAAGATGCACTATCCAAAGGACGAATTCTTTATATATATATATATATATATATATATATATATATATGTGTGTGTGTGTGTGTGTGTATATGTATATACATATATATATGTATATATATATATATATATATATATATATATATATATGACCAAAAGAACAAAGTCCTTCGGAAGTGTAAGATCCAGAGGAAAAGACCCTTTTTAAGACATAAGATCCAAAGGAAATGGCCCTTTCTAAGACATAAAGTTAAGTGGAAAAGACCCTTCTCAAGACATAAGAACCAAAGGAAAAGGCCCTTTCTAAGACATAAGATCCAAAAGAAAAGATCCTCTTTAAGACATAAGATCCACAGGAAAAGACCCTTTTTAAGACATAAGATCCAAAGGAAAAGACCCTTTTAAGACATAAGATCCAAAAGGAAAGGCCCTTTTTAAGACATATGATCCAAAAGAAAAGACCCTTTTCAAGACATAAGATCCAAAGAAAAACACTCTTTTAAGACATAAGATCCGAAGGAAAAACCCTTATTAAGACATAAGATCCAAACGAAAAGGCCCTTTTTAAGACATAAAATCCAAATGAAAAGGCCCTTTTTAAGACATAAGATTCAAAGGAAAACACCCTATCTATGACATAAGATCTAAAGGAAAAATCTCTTTAAAACATAAGATCCAAAGGAAAAGACCCTTATAAAGACATAAGATCCAAAGGAAAAGACCCTTTCTTAGACATAAGATCTAAAGGAAAAAGCTCTTTTTAAGACATAAGATTCAAAGGAAAAGACAATTTTAAGACATAAAATCGAAAGGGTAAGATCCCTTTAAGACATTAAGATCCAAAGGAAAATGCCCTTTTATAAAATACAAGATTCACAGGACCAAGCCCTTATGAAATGATCTTTCTTTCCTCTTCAGTAGTGGCAATAGTGGTCCTGACGATGTTGCTGTGGCCGGGACTCACCAGCGCTTGCCCCATTCTTGAGGACATCAGTGACGGATCCTTCAGGTGAGATATAATTTAGCTCCTTTCTTCCTGTAATTCAGCATCTCCTTATCTTGTACTTTTTTCTTAAACATGAGCCGTGGGGGTAGGCTAACCCAAAGAAATTCTGCAGGCCGGACTTGCAAAAGGGCGGGATTTAACGTAAACACAGGGGAAGTTGGGGACCTTTCGATCTCTTGAAGGAGGGAAATTATTGAAGTCGGGAGAGCAGATGTAAGTCGTGCTTTCGCTGGTAGTGATGAAGCTATCAGATTTTGTTAACATTCATATCACTGCATTTACAATTATTATTATTATTATTATTATT
>NC_090746.1:48377324-48382324 GCF_036898095.1 Palaemon carinicauda
GAAATCCACTTTTGATGACATTTGTGGACTATGAAAGACTTTAAAAGTGTTCACTGGTCAATTTTGTGGAGAGTCCTGCGTTATTATGGAATTCCTCTTAAATATGTAAATTTGTTTAAGTCTGTTCATTAGCATAGCAAGTGCAAAGTTAATGTTAGTGGAGTCTTATAAAATGAATTTCCAGTGAACAGCAGAGTACTATAAGGGAATGTGTTATCATCTATGTTGTTTATTCCCCTCATGGATTTTGTAATGCATTGAACAGTTGGAGAGGGTGGAGAAGGATTGGACTGGATTGGTAATAGGAAATTAGCCTACTTGGAGTATGCTGATGATGCTGTCCTTGTTAGAAGAGCACCACAGGACTTGTAACACTTGCTTACCATAATGCATGAAATAGTTGGGCTTAAAATAAATTGAAAAATGACACAGATGATGAGAACAGAATATGAAATGTCATTTGAAGGAGAAAGGATTAATGCGGTAGAATCATTTAAGTATTTAGGAACTATGATCTCCAATACAGGGTCATTAGATTTGGAGTTCAGTGAAAAATTTAAAAAAGCAAATCAGACAATGGCTAGGTTAAGTAGAATTTGGAAATCAAATCGCCTGAAATTACATAAAAATCAGGCTATATATCAGAAAAGATTAATGCGGTAGAATCATTAAAGTATTTAGGAACTATGATCTCCAATAAAGGGTCATTAGATTTGGAGTTTAGTGAAAGACTGAAAAAACAAATCAGACAATGGATAGGTTAAGTAGAATTTGGAAATCAAATCGCCTGAAATTACATAAAAATCAGGCTATATATCAGTTTAGTGAGATCTGTGTTACTGTATGGACATGAGTTGTGGTATGACAATGAAACAATCGCTAGCAGATTTAGTAGATTTGATAACAATCCCATCAGAAGAATATTGGGAGTTAAATGGTAGGGCATCATTATAAATTAAACTATAAGAGAGATTACTCGAGTGCCATATGTAGATGAGATCATGGTGAGTAGATGGAAATGGTTTTGGCATGCTCTTCGCACTCCTCAAGAGAGATTAGTTCACCAAACGTTCAGCTGGGCTCCAAAAGGATTTAGAAGAGTTATAAGAACCAGACCTACATAGTTAAGGACTATGAAGCGTGAAGCGGGAGAGGATGAGTGGAGAAGTAATGAATTAAAAGCTCAAGATAGAGACGACTGACGAAATCTAACCGAGGCCCTTTGCATCAATTGCCGTAGGAGGAGATGATATATAATTATATATATATATATATATATATATATATATATATATATATATATATATATATATATATATATATATCTATATATATCTATATATATATATATATATATATATATATATATATTCATATATATATATATATATATATATGTGTGTGTGTGTGTGTGCGTATATATTTATGTATATATATATATATATATATATATATATATATATATATATATATATATATATATATATATGTATATTTGTATATAAATAAATATATGTATATATATATATATATATATAAATAATTTACTGGTATATATATATATATATATATATATATATATATATATATATGTATATGTATATACATGTAAATATATATATATATATATATATATATATATATATATATATATATATATATATATATACATTTATATGTGTGTGTATTAATTTATCTTCCTTTCCTTTAATGACTTCAGAGAAAGACCAGTGAGACAATGGTCACTGTCACACTCCTACTTATAATGCTGACATGTTTATAAACCTCACGTGCACATAAAACTACATCAACATATCAAACTTGAACACAATTTCCATAAATCTATCCATTACGACTTTTCCACTGGATTGATCCACCGCAAAACATTTCCCTCCATTCTTTCAATTATTTTAACATTTGATCAACTCTACATGTCTACATAATCATCTAAGCATTTCTATTTTTCTCTCACATATACGAAACATTTTACCTCAATTGAGTGAAATTCTACTTTTTGCTTATGAAATCAACATATGATTTATGTCATATATGCTAATCATGCTCCACTCTGTATTGCACTCCACTTTCTCATCAGTAATTTTCTGCCTTACAGTATGCCCGGTAAAGTCTTTTTTCTCATAGAAAGCTTACGCGAATTAATTATAACCTTATCAGTTTTCTATTTTGGATTTTTCTGTCAATATTTATTGATAAAATATTATTCAAAAGAAACAGTCCGGTTTTCAAAAGACTCTACATTCGCACCCAATTTACTCCACGAATTTTGAATGTACTAAAAACTTCTTTCCCTTTCCTGTCCCTCACATTTGAATTTCAATATCCTAAACAAAAAGGAAAAAACAATCCTTTCTACATATGAATCTCAATCAGACACAGATAAGAAACCGAAGAACAATTCAACCCCCAAACTTTTCTATTCCTGGGATAAATACATAGAGTTTACGAAGGATTTCTTCAGAAAATTGACCGCCACTTTCTAGGAAGCTATATTTCCAACAGTTTCAAGTCGAATATACTTGCCAGATGTTCACAGTTATCAAGATCTATCCTTCTCCCGGTTTCTCTTTCCTATAATTCTGAAAACAATCTTCTTTGGATGATCGCCTTCATAATATACCCTCATTATAGTGGCTTTATCTTCTTTTAATCCGCAATGCATATACATTGACTCATACATATATACACACAGACACACACATACACGCGCACGCACACACAGAGACACACACATACACGCGCACGCACACACAGACACACACACACACGCATTATATATATATATATATATATATATATATATATATATATATATATATATATATATATATATATATGTATATATGTTTTGACGTCAGTGCATTTACCCGGACCAGAATTAAAACCTGAAATACTACTTCAACACGAAACTATTAAACTTTATTGTATACCCATATACATATATATATATATATATATATATATATATATATATATATATATATTATATATATATACATATGATTATATATATATACATACATATATATACAGTATATATATATATATATATATATATATATATATATATATATATATATGCATATATAAGTATTCATAACAAGTATACAGTAACGTCTCGGAGATAGAATACACTCGTATGCCACAATTACGTCACTCACAAAAAATTGGATCAAGAACCTACTGTTAAAGAAAATTCTATATTCATCTGCTGTATCAATTCATAGACTATTTGCCTAAATATTTAAACATCATTTATGATATATTATATTAATCTTACTTTAAATAAATGCAGGCATAGATAATTTACATAAAAATGTTATTATCATTTTATATCTACGTATTGCTTGTTGAAAAAATATTTCAAATGGAATAATGTATATTAGATTAGTATAGAATTTTAAGAACAAATATCTCACCGTCTTCATACGTAAAAAGAGCCAAAGCATCCGAAGCCACAGATCTTCCCTTGCAGTGAAGGGCATGACGGTTCTCCTTTGCAGCAGCCTCAGCAAACACTTTCGACGGCCCTATGACAGTTCCTGAAAATTGTATTCCATAATTAGCTTTGTGTTGTAGAATTTGGGAAATATAGCCTTGAGGTCGGACCGGGGGGACCATTCAAGGCCGCAGTGTAACAGTAGGGAAATTTCTGCATTTGCAATAAGAAGTCTCGGTTGAGAGATTGGAAAGAAAGAAGAAAGAAAGGAAACGGGAACGGAAGTAAAGCAGAAGGCCATTCCCGCCTAGTAAGTGTTCTAATTCTGGCCATTTGCCCATTAATGCTGCACATGTCTGTGTATCAGGAAAACAATATGTGAAATTAGAATATATGGAAAACACTGAATAAAAGGAATATCCTATACCCATTGCATCGATAAAATCCATATCATACCTAGTCCTATATCTGCAAAATTCCAGCTCATCAAGTTACTTTTCGTGTAGCGAGTTTCAGGATCTTCGGTTAGACACAGGAGTTTCAGTGTGCCGTTAAGGAAGTTGTTGTGGAAGTTGTTGTGCCGTTAAGGAAGTTGTTGTGAGCGGCCTCAGAATCTACACTTGGAAGTAATTATAATGCTTAGTCTGTGAATTTAAATCTTTTTCTTTTTTATGGAGAGCAACATCATAGTTTCCAGGTGATAAAAATGTTATTACATGTTCATAAAGATGACCTTTGATAATTTCATTGCTTAATCTTTTGATTCTTCCCCATTTGTATATATGTAATAAAGGTTCATTCCCAAAAAAACTTTCTCTATCGACATAAACCATTTTTTTAACTCCCAATCTGATACGAGAACAGAACTACACACAATCAGATATAAAAGATAAAGTGATTATATCAGTCCAAGTTCTGATTGCTTGGATAAGTTTTGCATCGTTATAAGGCAGATGGGTCTCGAAGCAAAGTGCAATTGATCTAGTCCAGCAAATAATACATTTACTATGAGAAGCTAAATACTATTCTGAGTGAGAGGAATTTCATCTGGAGTAATTAATTTGCCTCGGCTTCTGTATTAAGATTAAAATCAAAGAAACAAAGTCCCATCTTCAGAGGATCGTCGAGCAGGTTGTTTCCTTTGAGAGAGGACATTCTTGCTTTGCTTTTCATTTGTATTTTACAAAGGGTAATTTGTGGGGTGAAAAGGATACTTACAATTACTTATGACTTTCGCTGTTTCTGAAACTTCGTAGAGATTTCCTGATGAAGTTCTGAAATGCATCAAGGTACAAATTTGATTCTGGTCAAGTAAAATATCTCATATCTCTAAAAAAATAAAAGATAAAACATTTAATGAAAAATAAGTTATAATAAAATAACTTGAGAAAGAATTCTTGATACTTATTGATAGAAATTGTAAATGGCTGCTGGGAAGACTGGTCTTGCTAATCGTCTTCTGTTTCAAGTCTGATCCTGAGTATAAAACCCTTAAAATATTTGAAAATCAAAAATCTAAATGAATTAAACTGTAAGTAAAAAC
>NC_090746.1:48387324-48407324 GCF_036898095.1 Palaemon carinicauda
GCTTTCACTGATACTTCAAGTCTTTTCCTTGTCTATTCTTCATACACACTTTCCTTCCTTCACTAACCTTTTATGTAAGTTCTCTCTTCCTACCATCCTACGAGTATATCCTTATATACTCACAGCTGTCCTTATTGTCCCATCATAGAATTTTACAAACTCATGAACACATTCACCTGAGTCTATAACCTTCGTCCATTGGAGTCTCTCACTTCATTTCTAGCAATCGTACTTTGCCTAGTTTACAGCCACATTTGAAGATGCACAGACATATACACATACACACTCACACCTGTATCTATATAGATATTAACATATGTATATTATACATATATATGCATGTATATATGTTTGTATAAAAATAAGTGTGTTTGCATAGATAAAAGTGCTTTGTTTATTCTCTAGGCTGCATGAAAAATTTAATCGGTTACTTTGGATACACTTAATTGCATAGTGAGTAATAATAGTCACTTACCTGTACTTGACCTGATTATAATAGTAATCATGATCCTGAAATGTCTTGCATTCTTGGCTTGCAACGAGTATTGCTACTCCTGAAAAGAAAGACGAATTGAAGAATAACACAAAAACACCGATAAAACAATGTTATCAAAGCTGATGGTAATTGAAGTTATGCAAAGATGAGAAACATTATTCAAGTTAGTATTAGTGAAAAATGTCGTGACATATTAGGATTAGAAAATTTAAAGATATTGTAATCAGCGTTGTCAGCAGAGGTTTCTATCACCATTTTTCTTTTGCAATGTTATGGTAGCTTATTGGAAACGTCCCTGCATGGCTTTGTGTTGGACGGGACTTCGACCCGTGCCAGCTACATTGTTTCCAGTAGTGTCTACAACCTTAGCATCATGGTGAGCTAGGGATGGGGGTTTTGGGAGCCTTTAAGTCTACTTGCTGAGTTATCGGCAGCCATTGCCTGGCCCTCAGTGGTCCCAGTTAGATGTTCAAGACGATGAAATACAATTACGAAGCATAAACTGGACTCTTGATTTTTCAATCAATATTCCTTATAAGATTTTGGGAAAAAACTGATGAGACTAACTCTTGTATTGTCCATCAGTAAATAAAAGCTTACTATTGGAAAAGTTCAAAGCCTATTTGAAGAAGCACATCTGCTTTGTTCATTAACTAGATCGTAAATAACATATTTATGGTTTCAGATTTTTTTATTGCAAGTTGGCGCTTTAGTAATATATTATGATCATCATCATAATAGTTTGTATTTATGTGGTTGTGGTAATATTCTGGTTAATGAAATTCATGTACATGTTAAGTTGGATAAATATTGGGAATTGTATTTAGTAATATTGTAACTTTTGGACAATTCGAAATTACTGAGAACATGTTGCTTTAGTTAGAAGCGGCATTTGTAGTGACTGTCGGATTGCTCCAAGGATAAGAGACTGTCGCAAAATTCTCCCATCCTTGGGATTTTCTTAGTTGTACTTTTCACCGCCTCAGTTTTCATTGTTGTGATTATTGTAGTGTAATTACCATTTGTGATTGACATATCCTTCATGTCATAGGATGCAGTGTTATTTTTTGTGTAAATTATAATCAGCTGGTTCTGCATTTTTTATGAATTTTTTTTAGTAAACTTTGCATTAATGTTCGTATTGTCATTGTATTCGGGGACATAATGAGGATAAGGGCACGAGAAATTGTAATGGTCTGATACCGAGAATCCTTCAAGCAAGTTCTTTATGTTGGTGCGGGGAAGCAGTGCAGAACGGTGTTATCACTGACAAGTGTCGATGGCAGTGTATAGACGGATGGCGTATTCAATTAATTACCATGGCTAAGAATGGGCGGTCACATTGTAAGTTGAGCGGTTATGCATTTGTCGTGTACTGTTAATTTTGCATTATTATTATTCATTGCACTATTACTATGTATTGTGGTTAATGTATTATATATCAAATGTGATGTTATTAAATGTATGGTTGTTAAATGTGGTGGAAAAGTATGTTTGGGATACCTATTTATATTGTCAAGCTTTACAGGCTGAATCAGATCAATAAAAGATACAGCAAGGCAGCCCGAGTTGTTATATATCCTGCACTACAAGTTAGACTTGCTATTATTGTAAAAAAAAAAAATCCTATTCAATTTTTTTTTACATGATTCCAAATATTTATTTTTACAACGCTTAGCAATTAAAAGATTATTATACAAATATTTTATTACAATTTGTGACAGTAAATTCTCTGTTGAGTTAGCTAAAGGTTTTTAATCCAATAATTACTTTGGAAACTTTCCCACCACAATAAACCAAGTTGTTTTGCACAAATGATAAGGAAAGTCTCTCTAAATTATGCAGCGTTGGATTTTTCAAGGTTGTTAAAAAATTGCTAGGAATCCTATTGGGTCATATATAGAGAGACTGTATCTTAACTGAATGTTTTCTGGTCAATTATCTCTTAAGACTTTGCGTTTTTCATTGTGAAATGGTCTATGAATTACGTCCTCCATATAAGCAAGATGAAAACTCCTAGATATAACACTCATGGAACCTTTTCAAGTCTAAAGTGGACCAGCCAACCTTCTCTTATGATTTCTGTAAGTTATAATGACATCATTTGCAATGTTTCTTGCACTGCAATTACTATCCCTTTCGATCATACTGATATAATCATCTTATATCCTACCACTGTTATAACCATCATCATTTTCCGATGACAAAATATTGGTAAATAAACGACTCAATACTCGAGTTTTAGTTTCTCCTTTCCATAAAGAGGGATAATCTTGATAAAGATTCTGTTTTGGTATCATAAAGCGAGAAATAGTAAAAGAGAAATACAATAAAAGATGAAATAATTTCTTTCTAATATATAATAGTTTTTTACACTCACAAATTACATCAATTATTCGAATCGTTGAAAAGTGGTATTTCCTATATTTTTGCAGGAAAAGAAACTCTGAGTGCAAATGTGTAACCGTATGTCTTTGTTTTGTGTAAAAGTATCCGGTTTTGTTTGTACTGCTAAAAATGAGAACAAGAATGAATTTTTTGAAACATTCAATTCTTGCCGAATTCGGCCATCAAAGACTTGGTACAGTAGTCTGAACTAACAATATTCTATTTAGCGATCAACCGGCAGGCCACTGATACAGAGAACATCTCAGTTGGCTTACAGGAAAATCTGGGGAATTTTTTTAGAAAAAAAAAACCTTCACGAAACTCTTAACTTCATTTGGATACACTAAGACCAGACCAGGCATAAGGGAATTCCTGCAGGGATATTTACGATACTGAAGCAAAGCAGTTGCGGAAAAGGTGATTTAGATTATTTTGTCAGAAACATGATAAGTTTGACAAATCAATGTAAGAAGGATAAACGTTTAATGGGCAGTAATACTCTGTAATTGATTATCTGAATCCAAAATGGAAATAAAGGAAAATAGAAAATAATGGTAATCTTACACACTATATGTAAGAGTTAACATATAACTTTGTCTACCTCTCAGTCCTAATATTCCTGCTTTTGGTAAAGATTATATGTAAATTATGGATAAATTAAGGATGATTATGGATGGCAAGCAACCTTTCGTAAAAGATTATCTACTGTTTGACAAATATTGGAAGCACCCAATTGATTTCTCAGATCTTAGTGATATCATGTTTTATTATATACTAGTGTACCTGAGCCATCTAATATCACGTCTAAATACATAGATAGAGATGCACACACACAGATTTACTCCTTCCCACCCTACCCCTCTCCTAACTACAACAAGCTGGTTCGGCAATTTGTAGGCGAGTGTGGTTTCCAAGTTTACCTAAAGGCCTCTCTTGCCATGGTATGACTATTTCCTCTCCCACATAATTGTGACAGGAAAGATATATATATGTATATATATATATATATATATCTATAAATATATATATATATATATATATATATATATATACATATATATATATATATATAATTTATATATATACATACCTATATATATATATATATATATATACATTATATATATACATATATATGTATATATGTATATGTAGTATATATACATATATATGTATATATGTATATGTATATATATATATGTATGTATGTATGTATGTATATATATACATATATATATATATATATATATATATATATATATATATATATATATATACATTATATATATATATATATGTATATGTAGTATATATACATATATATGTATATATGTATATGTATATATATATATATATGTATGTATGTATATATATATATATATATATATATATGTATGTATGTATGTATATATATATAGGTAAATACCGTTAAGTGGTGTATATTGCTTAAATGCATTACTTCTGGAGTAAGGAAATTATTGATAATGGTCCGGATGACATAGTATTGGGCAGGTTGTGAATGTTGTTAAAGGTTTAAAGGCCACTCATGAATGGCAAAGGCAAGGCACAGTGACATTACCCTAGCTAGCAGGGCAATACCCAAGAGACTGACCATATATACCTATGATCATCGCCTAAGGCCCCTCTCCACCCAAACTAGGATCCGATGGGGCCAGGTAATGATTGCTGATGACTCGGCAGGTAGACCTATAGGCTCCTACATACCTCCCATCCTTAGCTTACAAGGATGGTGAGGTTGCAGATACTAAAGGAAATCTCGGTGTCCAGTCAATTTCCTTTGTTATACATGATTACATATGAATAATTTTTCAATACCACCGGCTATTTCCTTTGTTCTTTGCTGATCAGTTTTGCATATTATGAGTTCTTTAGTTATTTATATAATAAGTTAATAATAACTATTTGATTTGGTGGTAAAGGTTCTGAAATATTTTTTGTATAAACCTACAATATGAAATCACTATTCCAAAGAGATTGGTTGGGGGGAGGGGGCCGGAAAATTCGAGGCTTAGACACGTGGGGTAAGAATAGACTTTCATCTTGAAGAAAATATTTCTTGACCGCAAGAATGAATCAGGTCTATTATTCCATTATTAGGAAATGCAAAGATAAGTGTAAAGACACAATTTTGACAGAAATAACTCAAACATGCAAGGACCGATTGTTATAGGTAGAAGAAACTGAATCATGAAAGAAGTCTCTGGGCAACATGATACAGGATTCTTGCCATACGGATGATGTAAGCATACAAAGTATACCAATAAGACTACATATTCTGTGACGATTGAGCAACAAAATGATATTTTCCGTTAGCCAACAGAACAAAAAGATCTAAACATCGGTAGGTGTTTTATCAGATCAATAAAAAGACACATATCATTCACGGTGCTCTAGAGCAGTGGTTCCCAAACTATCTTACCTGACGCCTCCTTTTTGCTTCCAGTAGACCCGTACGCCCCCACTCCTCTCTTTTTTTTTTATATGAAATGATTCTTACATTTATTTCTTAGCATTGTACAGGAAAACAGATTTCTGTTTGTATTACATTTTGATAATGAAAGCCACTTAAACAAATAATAGTACATTCCAGTAACTAAAAACGAAACATTTGGTTCAAAGTGAGCGAAAAAAAGTTTGAACATTAGCAAATTGGCAAAATAGAGTTGCAATTTTAAGAATAGATTATTTGAAAACATGCCATATAATATTTGGAAATACTTATGCGACTAAGGCACAATTTCTGGTCAAATTTAGTGAGATGGATGGATGTATGTAATGACATATTTTTGTTTTTTTAATGATTTCATTATTCTATTAAACAAGTAATTTCGAGCAGATGACTTCACGCCCCCCTTGTATCGTCCTCACGCCCCCCTAGTGGGGCGCGCCCCCCAGTTTGGGAACCACTGCTCTAGAGTCTAGACAGCAACCCAGAAGCAGTTTCACACTCTCCATCAATTATAGATTAAGCATTTGGACGATATTATTATTATTATTATTATTATTATTATTATTATTATTATTATTATTATTATTATTATTATTATTTCTTGTCGGAGCTCTTGAGCTTATAACATCCTATTTTTACAAATAAGGTTTTAGCTCGCCTAATAATAATAATAATAATAATAATAATATTAATAGTAATAATAATAATAATAATAATAAGCAACAACCCCAGTTGGAAAAGCAGGATGCTATAAGCTCAAAAGCTCCAACAGGGAAAAATAGCCCAATGAGTAAAAGGAAAGAGGAAAATACAGAAACTACATGAAATGAAAAGTTCAAATGCAAGCCATTTGGAAAAAATAAGCGGGTCAAATATTAAGAATACTTTATACAAGTTGGGGGAAAAGCAGTGTAAGAACATAGAAAAGTCGTCATTCATTTGCTCACCTAAAATCGATGCGAAGCGAATGGGCCACATCTTGAGAACAGGCTGTTGAAAAGAATAGTTTATTTTGGGTCTGCAAATTTTCATTACTTTCAGATGTTTCACCAAATAACTAACACTAGAATCCAAGACTTTTATATTGTATATTTAGAAGAAAATTATATATAAAGAATTTTTTGAGACATTTGTAAAACATTGTCTGGCAGTTTTTTCCTTATGCTAAGAAATATATAAAACTCACAAACAGGACACAGTTTACAGATATTTATGGCTATTGACTTTTCTCTTGAGTGCAAACATAAGAACCACTTCTGCAGAATCGTAAAAGGATAATTACCAGTTGCTTATGACAAAATGATCTTGGTAGATGACTCCATGAAGACTAGCAGTAGCCTACTTCAGCACAGGCGAAGGAGACACTAAATCATGACGCGATCCGTCCTTTGGTTACTCTCGTAGATAACCCGTTTCCTGTGACGTTGCAGATTGGATTTGATACCAGTAACCCTGTTTTTATTTTTAGATAATTTCTACATATAAATGCAGTCACGACTTTCTTTGAAATATATCCTAACTTTTTTTTTGAGTAAAATATTTCTTTTTATTTCACTGGAATAAGTCCTCTTTCTATTTTAACTTTAAAAATGTTATTTTCATGCTCATGCAAACATGAGTTTTATACATTTTTTTTCGAATAATTTCTTTATTGATAATAATTTTGATAATCACAATTCAATAATTATGAGATGAGGAAAACTCTGATATTAATAACCCATTGGATTAGGAGAGCTTTGGTTTTGAATCCTCCAGTGATAGAGATATTGGAAGAGCTGATTAATTATCTGGCAAATAGTGATATTATGTTCTTTTGCTCTTATTCAGCAACTTTTTTGCTGTCATTAATTTCCACTTCATGGTCGTATAACTTTTATCATTGAAAAAAAAATGGCTTATCTTAGGTTATGGCTATATTCTTTATTCTTTGTCAAAAGATGAAATACCGTGATAATTTTCTGTAACTTATAATTTGATTTAAACGTAAAATTATCTTTAAGATTTAGATAGCTGATGCAATTAAACTACAGTTTTCAAAACCAGTAAGTTTCGGTTGAGCGTTACAAACTTTGAGCATTTCAGGTCTCCCCTGAATTTGACTAAACATCTGATGCTGATAAATCATTACCCTCATTGACTGATGCACCAAGTGAATTTTGAGACTTATCTGCTACTGCTTCTTTATTAGTGCTATATTACCAATTTACTTCCATCCAGAATATCATCTTTCTCATTCTCATTGGAAATCATCACACTAGATAATTTCACGTCTCTATTTCGAAATGTTACAAATATCCCAGCAGGCTTAACTAAGCTGTACCACACCTTTACTTTCAAACAAGTGCTTGCAGAATTCAAATTGATGAATAAATTTTCGTTTATATTAGCCTACAATAGATTCAAAATTCCACCTGCCAGCCTTCTATATCCTCTGCTCAAGTCGAAATTTAACCATTAATTTTTTTTGAGACAATGCCACCTAAGTATCCGGACCATACAATAATTTTTTCCTTTTTTTTTTTACTTTAACGGGTTCTTTGCTTTCTTAATAATGACCGTTTGTGCGTGTCTTAATCTCAATATAATCAATATTATAACAAGAAATTAATCTTTTTGTAGGTACATTTTATTACTTGTGTATTTCTAAAACAAATTCAACACAAAGTTTTTCTGTTTATTGCTTTTGAACTCTATGAAATATGACTAAGAGTATTTTACCAGACTTATTTGCTTGTCTAGGTCCTAGGAGACCAGTTCAAGCTAATACAGCTCTCCAACTGGAATGGAGTGAATAATAAACGATAATGGGTAAAATGTTTCCGTATTTTCATATTTTCTCTCTATAGCAAAGCATCTCCATAATATTGTTATTTCTTTTATTTTGTTCTCACAAGTAAAATTTATTGAGATATTTTCTCTAATAAGAATGATTTCATTTAAGGTTGGGAATCAGGGTTCTGGACAAAATTTCAAAATATCACAGAATTCTTTATTCCCTACTTTTTTCTTCGTCTGTTTATTTCCTCCTTTCTATCTCCTATCTTTGTTTTTAAGAAACTGTTGATTTTTTTGGCATCATCAGTAAATCATGTTATGATCACTATCTGTTTATTTAAATTTATGTAGTTCAAATTTGGGGGACTCACCCCACAGTAGTAGACACTGAAGTGAAGATTAAGAAAGTTTTTAGGCATTTCTAACTTTGTCATTTTATTGAAAGCTGTTATTTGTATCGTCCTCTTTGTGTTTTCTGTAACAGCACAAACATCTCTCCTGACTCTGATGCTTAGTCAGACATCCGTGAACGTACGCTAAACAGTGACATTTCGCCGACAAGATAAAAAAGATAAGGACAAGGTCTATAGAATACGAGGTTTTCTCACGCGCAGACTATAGTCAAACCAAGGTCCTTTAATGGAAAGGACCTGTCAAACCAAGGTCTTTTAATGGATTTATGACAAAGGGATGGATGTTTTGTATGAACCTCATGATAAAGTTCAAGTGGTTATGTTAAGAGGTTTGACGGCAACCTGGAAGCAACCCATATACTACCAATATGATGACTCTAATGTGCATAAAAAACTGACTGATATCATTGTAAATGTTGAAAAGGCTGGATTTGCCGTCGTGGCAATTGTCCATGATCTTGGATCTACTAATTTGAGGGTTTGGAAAGAATTCGGGATTGATCCCCTTAACCCAGAAAAAGTCTTTTTTAAAAATCCATGTGCTGACAGGAATGTCTTCATATTTGCTGATGCTCTTCATATGATAAAGTTAATTATAAATTATTTTCTGGATCACGGTTTTCTTATGGAAAATGGAAATAGCGTATCTGATGCCTGTGTCCGTGAAATGCTAATGAAAACCGTATCAGAGTATGCCTTAGCATATAAAATTAATAAAACACATATCAATGTAAGTGGCTTACAATGACAGCGTGTAAGTATGCTGCACAGCTACTTTCAAAGTCATGTGCTAAGGCATTGTATTTTTTAGGAGAAAGGGGCTTTATTAGAGAGGAACAATTGGAAGGAAACTGCCGATTTTATAGCTACAGTGAATGAATGGTTCGATGTCATGAATTCTTCTATGATGTTAGGAGACATAAAAGCCCACAATGCATTTGTTAGAGATTTGGATAGCCAGAAAAGTGTTCTAAAAAGAATGGTTGATGCTAGGCTGGGAATGAGGGTGAAAAATCCAAAATTTAATTGCCTTTACAAATTCCAAAAAGGTGTGATATTATCTTGTCACTCAATGATTGGGCTATATAACATGCTAAAACAGTCAGGACATTTCTTTTATTATGACAAGGAGATTGAATCAAGACTGTCTTGAAATTTTTTTTGGATGTATTAGGCAGATGAGGGGTTCTCATGATCATCCCGATGCAGTAAAATTTAAGTACAGATTGAAAAACCTTTTGATAAGTAGGGATATTGAACTTGTTAGCGATAAGGTAAATGAAAACCTTGACCCGTTATCCCATGAAATGGTATCATCTGAACGTGATGGAAATGGACCTGATAAATCTTTCAATGACAGGGAACTGGCCTTAGAAATATGTATGACAAACATAATTTTTAGAGACCTTTAATTTGATGTGGATCTTAAGAATGACGAAATGTTCCCTGAGGAAACAGAATTTGCCAAATGTCAGAAATCCATTGACACCACAGGATCTGTTATCGAGGAATAGTCCTTAAGATATATTGGTGGATATGTAGTGAAAAAAGATTTTGTTTAAATATCCAAATTTAGTGTATATTGTTGATAGTAAGATGTCAGCGACATGGGGTCCATTATATAAGTGAAGGAAAACTCTATGCACCATCCGACGATTTTTTTTTCTAAACTAAAAATTTTTTGAGCAATACATGGGTATGGGCTTAGACCAGGAACAGGATGCATAAAAACAATGGCTGCTGAAATGAAATCTGCTGTCATTGGTATTCCTGACGAGGTTGTGGATTTTTTGACCAAATTATGTGTTTTTTAGAATGCGGCACCTCAACAACATTATCGACATAAGTAAACCGAGGACTTCCAGGAGTACAGTAAGAAAAACCATGAAAACAACAACTTAATTTTTCCTCCTGGGGTGCACACCTGGCTCGGTGAAAAACAAACTCATGCTTATCTGAATTCCATCTCTATTAAACTGTCATCTTTGTTCTGTTAATTTGTTAGGATTAAAATGAGAATCTTTAACTCGCTGTGTAGGATTTAGTACCAATGACAACTTTCTCTACGTTAATCTATACCTCTTTGGTTAAGGATAAGTGGCAGGCAATACATTACAGTATTTGTGTTCCCTTTTAAGATACATCTATACCCTATGGCTATGTTTAGAAGCATCAGAATATTATTAAACTTTGATGTATGGTCTGCCTAAGGATAATCTGTACTTTAATAAAAAAAAAAATAGAAATAAAATATTAAGGAGTATTTTTATTTTGGAAAGGTATCCTTGCATCGTGTTACTACGTATACCTGTCAGTCAATGCTGTCAAGGGAGACTATACGAGGTGTGACGTCATGCGCAGACCGAACGTATTTTCGCTCGCTGATGAGCCGACCTCTCCCATTAAAGGACCTGTCCATATTGGCCTTGGACCTGTCAAACCATTCTGTCGTGGCCGCTGAGACGATTTCTGTTCCCCTGTACAGCGTACCCATGTCAAAATATTTCGACCACTTAAAGGAAAAATGAACACTGCGGTTAGAGACGAGCCATCCAAACTGAGTGAGACTAATGCTAGCCGTTAATGACAGATGACATTCCCCAAGGTATACCCAGGGTGCATCCTCACCTTTTTTACTAATCTCACTGGATTAAGACAAGATTAAATCTGCTCTCTCTCTCTCTCTCTCTCTCTCTCTCTCTCTCTCTCTCTCTCTCTCTCTCTCTCTCTCTCTCTCTCTCTCTGTTATTCTTGTCGAGCATACAGTATATATTCCATTAGGTACACTGTTAAATGAGCGTAATTTTAATCGGACATTATCCGTAAAAATATACTGTTCATAGCCCTAATTCAGTAAAATATTTTTACCCTACCCTGTTATGTTTTTACGGGTTGATGATCATAATATCACAATTTAACGTCAATATTTCCATTTATTAGACGATAAATGCCTGGCAACATTTATTACTGGATTTTTACCGTTTTTTCGGCATATTTTTAACAGTGTTAAGGATAATTACAACCAAGTATATGTCCCCCAAAATCATAATCCCAGGATATTTGCCAGTTTTATCCTACCATCTTAATATGACTCGCACAGAAGGGAAGTTTGAAATCCGATTGACCTGTCCTTGGAGGTCTCAAGGGTAAATTTATGTATCAAATATCAGCGAGCTATATTTAATCCCTTGAATGGTAGATCTTGGGGTATAAAATGTAGTGTTTGAGACAGAGACTGCATTATCTAGCAAACATAATCCATGGAAACATCTCCAAACCGTGTTCTCCGTCCCAATGCCAGGGAAATAGTACACAGTGTGTACAAGTATTTCACAAAAGAGAAGATGAACCGCGGCCCTTTTACTGATGTCACCAAAGCATGTATCCGTACTTCTGAAGCCACAAATGTTCCTGAAAGAACAGTACGTCGAATCATAAAGGAGGGACGAGTCACGCAAGAAGAATTTGGAAAACCGAAGTTTCAAGAAAGAATTAGGCCTCATCCTTGTCCTGTGACTGCTCTAGACGACTTTGATAAATGTGTTTTAAGAAGAACAGTGTTAAGTTTTTATGCACGAAATGAAATCCCCACCCTTGAAAAAATACTGGCGGAAGTTAAAGTAAATATTCCATTCAATGGATGCAAAGAATCCCTAAGGAAAGTGCTACATGATATAGGTTTCATTCATGCTTAAGTCAATGGAAGGAAATTTCTTTTAGAAAGAAGTGAAGTGTCAAGTGCAAGAACGGTTTTTTCGAAAAATTAAGAAAGTGAAAGGAAGTGGAGATCACCCTTTTGTTTATTTAGATGAAACATGGGTAAATCAAAATTATTGTGTGGGAAAATGTTGGTTGGATAAAAGCGGGAAAAAGGCAACAGGTGTTAATACTCAAGTGGCAAAGGCAACAGACTCATAATTGTTCATGCTGGCACCAAAGATGGATTTATACCAAATGCATCTTTAATTTTTCAAGCAAAAAATGACGTGTAGTGTACCAGCAAAAAAGACAATAACCAAGGAAGTATTGTAAAGATGATTTTATTTAGACGATTTAGTACAGTTGTAAAGAATGGGTGAGGGATATGGGGTGCCTAATCTTTTAATCTGGCTTTATCGTTGTTTTCAAAAGTTTTCGACTTGTCTCTAAAGAGTGATTCCTTCAAGGGAAAATGAACCAAGTGTTTACACTCGAACACGATACCTATTGGAAATGAACTCTTCTCAGCGGCCACGACAGAATGGTTTGACTTCTAAAAAAGTACGAGTGCGTAAAAAATACCTAATAACTTCCTGAGGTAATAAAATATGCTCGTATATCATTTCAGCTAATGAAGTTATGACGTTTCCCCCTTATTTCAAAGATTTTTCGCCATGAAAACAAACAAACATTTTTTTTTTCCATTGTTTTTAGATTTTCGAAAATTCTTCTTTGGGTTTCATCAGTTTTCTGTCATCCCTACTTACAGCACCAATCCATGTATTAACCCCTTTAGTTGCTCTATTGCCTAAAAGTTCATACTAAAGAAACTTCCAAGCTATAAACCCTCCCATATATTGTAATCCTCCTTCTCCAATGGCATCTTTTAATAAACTTTTCTCATATTCCAGATTAGCATCAATGCAATTTTCAATTTCATTTTCTTTTAAGCAAAAGAACATAGCAGACAAGCTTAATTCTTTCTGGATATAATTTTCTTCATTTTCAATTACTGTATTTTCTTTGGAAAGAAAATGAGCAAATTCGTTTGAAGTTGCATTCACAGAAGCACTTTTTGCCCTTTTTACGCATAATGCCACAGCTAAACCTGCTAGAGCCAGAGAATCCTCCTCCTCGGATGACATTATGGAAACTGTGGAACCGATGCAAATTGTAACAATATAGCGGAATGGTGTAGGGGCAGCGCCGTTAGATGGCTAGCTGCGATTTTTATCTGATCAGTTATATCGTTCTGATAAACAGTTACGTCTGGGCCGGGCCTAATAATTCGTACATCAAATTCCTTCCATAGATATGCGCTTCAAAGTGCCGGCTACATATCAGGGCATTCTCAACCTTTATGTGATCTCCCCGTTTGCAGAGGTGCACCCATTTTTTCCTAGTTTCACTGTCCTTTGGAAATGAATGAAATTTTTCGTCCTGGTTAAGAAGCATCCAAACACAACACAGTTATTGGGCATGTTGTTAATTGAATATCGTTGTTAAAATTTACACAACAACTTTCAAGAATTAGATCGACGACCAAGACAATTCCCCGACCTGTTTACTTTGTTTAACTGTAGGTAGCACCCGTCCGTTTGGAGGTGGTGACGTCACGAAATCCACCTGCGCAGAATTGTCAATTTTTGGACCAGGGATGAGGAGACCTCGTATTCTATAGACCTTGGATAAAGATATCCTGTTTTATCATCGTAACGGAGTGTTTAATCTAAATATTTTACTATATCTTCGATAGCAAAATGGCCGATTTTCTCTTGGAAAATGTAAGTATTTCGTAAGTAGAACATAACTTAATACAAATTCCATATAGTACTCTTATTTTTTTCATCCGACGTTGCAAACTTCGCTGATCTCCAGACCTATTACGTAAGTGCTTGATTAGTATTCCTATTTAACTCTTTAGAAATCTTAGGTATAGGTTTACGACCACTAAGGTTCTTATGATGTCATCTGATAATATATTCGTCTTACTGACATCAGCAGATTACCAGTGAAATGAAAATCCAGAAGAATCCATTTCTCCGGAATATGAGATATCTATGAGATTAGCTTCTTTATGACCTTAGATAATTCAGATTTTAAAAAAGTAATGCTATAGTATCAATAGGAAAATAGACCCAAGATTACATTTAGGTTACGACCTTTATTACAAGTGATCAATATTGCCTCCAAAATACCTGTATGTTATTTTGTGTAAATTCATAAACATTTCTATTTAGTTACTGTAAGTAGAGAAATGACATCAGGATATCTATATGAAATGGTAAAATCAATATATTATTATTAGATGCACATTTCTTTAACTGGGGTTCACAACAGTTTTTTTGAGGGGTTGGATACTATACTTCATACAATTCACATGAAAATATTCGGGAAAGAATAGATCAGTGAATATTTCTCTTTTGGTTAACGTATCTTCTGTGTAATCAGGGCTAAATACTCTTAGTGTCCTCATATACAGAGAAGAAAATGCAGATAACTTGTGTGTGTATCGCATTAGGTGATAACTGAAAGACTAGGCAAATGCAGCTAACTTTATTTCAACAGAAAACGAGCTTTTTATTCAATATTTCTGTTTAAGGAGGTCACAAAAATTCAAACAGATCAATGCAAGTAAAAAAGAGGCTCAAACTGGTTCTGTTGACAGAGAGGCGTAAAGAGCGATACACAATTAATAAAAAGAAAGTACCCTTACAATGTACAAGTGTGAAACATATGCGGTACATGGCTTCCCTCTTAAAAATGATATACATATGAAATAAGGCACCCTTCTCTTGAGAGGCATACTGTAGGCAGGTCATCCAGAAGGAGATACGCAAGTTTTAGGCGATCAATGGAGACCCAGTCTTCTTTGCCACACATGTTGAGTAGGAATGCTTTCGGTGTACGACGGATCACGAGGAAAGGTCCCGTGTAGCTTGCTATTGTCATTGCACAGGAAAGACGTACATTACCGAGTGCAGATCTGTTGGTATGTGTTGCTTAGTTGGGGCTAATCAGTCTGGTGGCATGGAGTAAATTTTCCCATAATGTGAAGTTGGCACTGGAGATTGTCGGAGGAGGTTGCAGACGGAAAACATCTGACAGGGACGACCAACAGGTCGCCATGTACAATTTCTGCTGCCGAAACATCCAGGGCGTCATTAGGAGTAGTCCTTAGTCCCAGGGGGACGAGCCAAGTATTTTGGTCTCCCAACAGTTGTTGAGAGGGCTGAATAAGTTTTGCTATGCGAGCGGCTGGTGATGGCAAGTACTGCTCCAGGAAGTATGATTTGAGGTCTTTGGACGTTATTGGGGTGTCCCCCTGCTCGGACAGCCAATCGGAGAATTCCGGGAAAGTACCCTCGGGGATCGACGCAAGAGCGTAATCTGCTTTGGTGCTTGACCGAGTCACGCCCTTGATGCAAAACTGGACCTCAGCATGCTGGAACTAGGCAAACACTTCTCCCCTTGCGAAGGGCGGTAGTTTCATTGAGGCAGCGTGTGCCGAAGAGGCAGGTTCGGTAGGCGGCATCCTCAAACAGTAGGGCACACCCAGTGAAGGAGCAGGCGGGAGGGAGCGGACACTCCGCTGCTCACCAATGTGCATGTCGCCAGTTAGGTGATAACTGAAAGACTAGGCAAATACAACTTACTTCATTTCAACAGACAGTGAGCTTTTTATACAACAGTTTCATTGTAAGAAGACCACAAAAATTCAAACAGATCAATGCAAGAAAAAACATGATCAAACCAGTTCTGCTGACAGAGAAGTGTAGAGTTTAATATACAATAAAAAAAAAAATACTGTTACAATGTACCAGAGTGAAAGACATGCGATGCACTTGTATATTTAGAATGCCCTGAATAAGAAATTTTATACAGCAAGTTATTGGGGATTTTATGAGCATGGATAATTTAAACTTTCTTATTTAATCCCGTTGACCTTACAGATGTTGAAAAATTTCACGGACTTGACATTCCTTTGTCTCTTACCCACTTTATCACAAAACTAGTCACTCTCTTGAATAGTCTGACGGAAAAGATCTTACATAAAGAGATGATAACAGGGGAGTGGATACCAATTTCTAAAGCCAAGAAGGATGTTGAAATGTGTAGTAATCATAGAGGTATTGAATTAATATCTCAAATTTTGAATATATCAGATAGAATAAGGTGAATTATATAAAGGAAGTGACCAACTGGGATTTATGAAAGGAAGTGGGATAACAAATGCTATATTTTGTCTGAGACATCATGTTCATAGATCTTAAAAAGGCCTTCGATGATAACAAGGCATGAAATGTAGAGGACTTTGAAGGAGAAGATGGCACCATAGATGTATGTAGAGATGATTTAGGAGCTTTATTGGAATATGTATACCAGAGAGACTGAAGGATACGGGGTTAAGGTAGGATTACAAAGGGGATCAGCTCATAACCCAACCATTTCTAACATTATGATAGATTAGATGACAGAGGAAGTAAGAGAGATGGGACCAAGGAGAATTTTGTATGCATATAGCATTGTGATGTGTGCAGAGGAAGGAGGTTCCGAAGAGGAAATGGGAGAGGTGGAGAATAGCAGTGAATGATAGAGAAACGAGGATAGGCAGGTCAAAGAAAGAATATACAGTAAGTATATTTCCATGTAAGGGGATGGAAGGGAGAGCATAAGAATGAACAGAGAAGAATTGAAGAAAGTATACAAGCTTAGATGTTCAGGTTCTATAGTAGATGTTAAGGCAAGAATAGATGAGGAAGTAAAACATCGTATGCAAGAATGCTGAAACTACGATCAGCATTTGCAGTCCACTGTGACAAAAGAGAGCCGTTGAGATTGAAGGGAAAGTTCCATAGGACAGTGGTATGTCCAGCTATGTTCTATGAAACATAAGCAACTGGTATGACAAAGAGAGAGAAGACGAAAGTTGGTATAGCAGTAATGAGAATGTTATTGTAATGAGAGAGGACAGGATTGGAAATTAGCATATAAGAGAAAAATATTAGTCTATTGAAATGTCAAAGAAAATGCAGGGAGGAGACTGAGATATTACGTACATTTACTATGAAGGGAGGACGACTATATTGGAAGGAATGTCATGAAGATGGAAGTGCAGGGTAGAAGAAGAAGAGAAAGGCCAAGAAAGAGGTTGAGAGAAAGAGGGGGAGAGCAAGAAGGGTAGAGAAAATTAGGGAGAGAACTTGAGAGAAAGGGGACTTGATGAAGCAGAAGAGCACAGGAGTGGTAGATGGAAGAGGGTCATCCAAAACGGTGACCCTGTGTAAATTTGTTTTAGGCTGACAATAATATATATATATATATATATATATATATATATATATATATATATATATACATACACACACACACACACACACATATATATATATATATATATATATATATATATATATATATATATATATATATATATATATATATATGATAAATGCTTTCGGGTGGGCAACGATTCGAACCAATGCCTCTGAGTCGAAACGTTTCCAGCAAAGACCTCTAACCATTACTTTACATTTCAATTTGCTTTGATTAAAATCACGAGTGTTTGTGATAAATAATCATCATAAATAACCATGTGTAGCAAACTCACTAATCGGCTATCATAGTGGAGGTGGCTTGATTTCAAGTCTAAGAACAGTCTCGTGAATTCGACAGGTATATGTACGGTAGGCTTGCGATAAACTAAATTCAATCTACTTTCATCTGTCCTCTTGACCGGGAGAGTTTCTATACCATTCATCATTGCTGGTCTCACGGATGTTTCATAAACCATTCCCTGGAGTTTAACTAAGATTTTCCTGTCACACAATACACCCGACACATCTCTCTAATTTTTCCATCCAGATTGTATCCTGCACTTGATCTCTTCATCCACCAAAGATGCCAAATATTTGAATTTATCCACTCTCTTGATATTTTCTCCATTCAGCTCCATGTCTTCCCCATTAATTAATTGTGTACCAAGTTTCAAGTATTCTGGTATTCTCATTACTCTATCTTCCAAAGTTTCCCTCCATGCCTCTAGTATCTGCTCCAACTCCTTTGTCTCAGAGCACCACATCATCTGCATACATCATCGGCCATGGTGCCTCATCCCTCACGTTCTCTGTCATCACTTCCATTACAATATTAAAGAGGAATGGACTAAGTGTAGATTCCTGGTGTCAACCAACCTTCACTTCTAGGATGTTGCGCTGGATGTATGGAGTGACGAGGGAGGATAGAGTGAGAAATGAATATATCAGATGTACGACAAGGATTGTATAAACTCCAAAAAGGCACAAGAAGCAAGGTTGAGATGGTATGGACATGTAATGAGGCGGGTTGAGAAATATATTGGCCGAAGAGTGAAGTAGATGGAGGTTCCGGGAAGGCGACGGATGGGAAGACCAAAGAAGAGATGTAGAGACTGCATCAGAGAGGATATACGAGAAAAGAATGTAGATGAAAACATGTCATATGACAGATTGGGCTGGAGAAGACTCATCAAAAACAGCGACCCATTATATATGGGCTAATAGTGCTGTAAAGAAGAAGAGATTTGAGCGTGTGATTCCATTTTACAGTTGAGAAGTTTGTAAAAAAAAGTGCTTTCATTTCACATTTATTACAAGGTTTTAACTGAACCTCTCTCTCTCCCTCTCTCTCTCTCTCTCTCTCTCTCTCTCTCTCTCTCTCTCTCTCTCTCTCTCTCTGGCACACAGCAACCCCCTTTGCTTGGAAAAGATGTAAGATTCAGTTGACATTCAACTGCAAGTGATGCCAACCCATCTGTTTACTTATGGGCTTTAATGAATAGAAAACACTTAATGAATAGACACCATTTGACGAATTATACACTCAGTTCATTTATCATACCCAATGTTACGTTCCTTTATACACATAAAAAGATAAGAATAGATAAAAATAATTATTTTCTTCGGAAATATTTATCTTTACCACTAGTCTAAAGCAGTCGGGTAAATCGTTCGTTCTATTGGTTTCATATAATGAACACTTCGAGATTGGTCCTTAGTTCGATTTCTCTTCAGTTTTATCCAAAATGTTTTATATTTACTTGAAATGTATTTTCACTTTCTATTTCTATCTCAAATTTTTATTCGGCTTCTTGTGAAATTTCTCACTGAAGTATTCCTTTTTTGCTTCAGGTGAAGAAATGAAAAAAATGAATATTTCAAGATATAACAGCTTTTGTCGAAGCAAATCTTAAAATTTCGTGTAACCTTTCCGCTGATATAAGGAAGCTTTAGAGCAATTGCACGAATCAGCCTTCAATTCACATGAATCATTTTCTTTGATGATAAAAACACAGAAAACGAAGATTTGTTGTTTTATAGATTCTAACGCAAGTAGAGTCAGAGGTATTTTGCAAATGGCAGTCATTATTTACAAATTTTTTACAGATATTTGAAAAAATAAATTTAAATTTCACCAAAATGCCTAACCAACTTTCGATACGTCCTTGATTTATGCAGAAATCTGCATCATTCTCATTGCAACATGCAATATCTGGATAAATCGCTTTTAGTACTTTGTATCTTATATAGTACATCCTATAAAGATAGCGAAGTTAAGGATTAAATGTTATATCGCCCCTTCATCAAATCTTCTCAAGCACCATTTTAGTCTTCAACCTTTCAATTAGCTTATGAAATTATCCACTGTCACTATTTCGAATGTTCAAAAGAATCAAAATCCTTTGACATCTGATAAAATCTAAAGTTTATTGATCTGTTAT
>NC_090746.1:48412324-48417324 GCF_036898095.1 Palaemon carinicauda
CCTCGAATTACTGGAATTCCCCGGATTTACTGGAATCCTCAGGTAGATACTGGAATCCCCTTGAAAATTACCGAAATCCCCTACCATATCACTGCAAACCCTTAGAAATCGATAAATGATGTGTTGTTATTAAAATACGTTATTTTTATGTTTTTACCATTTATATTTTTTATATATTTGCATGTAGAACCTTGGCAAGGGGTTGTGACCTGGGAAGGTTTGTGACCTGGGAAGGTTTGTGACCTGGGAAGGTTTGTGACCTGGGAAGGTTTGTGACCTGGTAAAGGGGTCCGGGGGCTTGCCCTGCCTAAGGGCTGTGACCTGGGAACTACTAGGTTAGGTTAGGTGGGTTTGTTAGGTTCTGTACCCTTTTGTACCCTTTTATATAATGTGTAAAGGGTATATAGAAAAATGCGTTGAAATACACATTTTATTTAATCAATTTACTAAAAAATAATGTAAATTAATAAAAACATATTATTTATCGATTTCTAAGGGTTTGCTAAGATATTGTAGGGGATTTCGGTAATTTTCAAGGGGATTCCAGTAATTCAAGGTACTGCCATAGACTTGATAATACTTCGTTGGTCATAAAATTCGTGGTTCCCAGTCTATGGAGTACTTTTCTGTTTGTGAAGTTTTCATCTTCATACCTTATCACCATAGTTTAAAACCACAGACAAGTAACATATTTATCAACTAAACATTAGCTATTTGTCATAAGTAAACTATAGATTAGACGAAATTAAAAACATAAAAGCCGTTTAAGATTTAAAGATAAATCTGGAACTAAAAACCAAATGATAGATATAATAAAACGTAAGTAAAAGATAGTAGGCTTAGAAAACTGATAGCCCTAACTTGATCAATATTGGGAATGAGTTTATAGCAAAGAATCAACATCGTTAGTATGTTCTTAGTGAATTCGTCAAGTAGGCCTAAAGGTATTTCATTACAGTTAATGTGTACAGACTGTAATTGTTGCTCTAATATGCTGTCAAATGCCAGAAACCCCCTTCTAAGGGTTTTCCTCGCAAAAAAAAAAAAAAAAAAAAGAAAGAAAAAAAATGTGGTGTCAGTGGCTTTTCAATCTTTAGACGCCCACCCCCACCCGAAAAAAAAATGCTTCTACGCCCCTGATACGTATAACAAGACGCACTTTATTGAGTACTGGTATCTATAATTGGGTTTATGATTGGCTAGCAACGTATTTGCTGCGGACATAAATATATTTTGGTTAAATTTGGGTTTCCAACTCTTTGATTTTAGAATAATGGCATCTACTCTATATATTTTTATAACACATAATATGTGTATTGTTTGTATAATTGCCATAACTTAGAGCCCAAAAAATAAGAAAAATAGTATTATCAGAATTATGAATTTTTGATGCATTAATTAAAAAAAAAAAAAAAACTACCATGAAAGTCAGTTTTAGTAAATTTCACATATCAACTTTGATTAGAATGCGAGTATTTATACTTCTTGTTCAAAGATGGCAGCACACGCCCTTTGTTCCATTCATGTGAATGATTCTATCCAATTGGGAAGGGTGATAGATTGATACTTATGTAAAACTGTACGTGGCAGGTATAAATTATATGCAGTTCCGATTAAGCAGTTTATTTTTAATCCAAAATGACGTCGTGGAAGGTTCCAGAAGGCAAGGATTAAAGAGCTTGTTTATTGTTTATTTTCATGGTCAATAGATGGCCTTAGCGGTAGAGTACCAAATTGCTAATTACCCCCATCGTACACTCATTATAATTTTCATTCCTTCATTTCTGTTGCTATATGGGCACGAAATTGCTACAAAACAGACGCACGTGAACTTGATGGTCCTTGTTCTCTGGCCACAAATTAATTCTTGAGAAAATACAGATTTCAAAAGTAAATATCACACAAATATTTCGTCAGCAAACAATCGTTTGTTAGTTATATTTGGGGGGTCTGGAGAGTCCCCAAATAGTGCCACATGTACTGGAATCGGAGAGACAATCAAGTAATTAACAGTTATTTGATCTAATTGTCAATTACCTTTCATGAAACCAAAACATAATTAATATGTTACATGGTATGAAATGTATTGTTAGTAAAAACTACGTAGAATAACAATATTGTTACATTCCAAAGGGCATAATAAAGCACTCTGCTCTATCAAGACCCTCCTTTACATATTAACGAGTTTTACTTTACCGCCAATAGATGGCATCAGGGGTACCTTATCCCAACGAATAAATCTATTATTTGACGACCACGTGTGTCAAAAAAGTGTGGTAGGAGGGTAGAGGCTAGAGAATTGGTACATGGTAAATTGTCCAACGATCGTTTCCTTATAAGCAATGAATATTTTTATCAGAAAATGGTGTGAATTTTTCATATGTTATCGGAAGCAACCTGAGTTTACTTATAAAAGTGTATAAACTTTCCTTTCTTTATCAGAACACATAGATGGTAAATCATTTACTTGTGCACGTGATAAATGTAAGAATCATCAACATAGTTAATGTTGGTGGGACGAGTTTGGGACAGCGATGCCAAATGGAACTTCCTTGAATGGAGAATATCATTATTCATTACAATTCAAACCATTTAAGGAGTAATAGTTATATGCCAGAAGGTTCCGGACTAAGGTGTAATTTGATGTTTTTATAATCAGCGTAATCAACATAGACAAATCGGATGATGAAAAAGAAACTGGTCACATTTCTGTGGTTTTGCCAACGCCTGACTGTGTTGTGTCATCTATTTACGAATTTGTGATTGTTGATAAGGGCGTTCCCGAGTGTAAATCATTTATAAAATAAACCTTATCATCATTTCCTTGGTAAATGTATGTGCGTCAGTAAAGCCGTTTCTTGGTTCAATGAAGGTTAAAAATCCATTAAGTATATATATATATATATATATATATATATATATATATATATATATATATATATATATATATATATATATATATATATATATATATATATATATATATATATATATGTATATATATATATATATATGTGTGTGTGTGTATATATATATATATATATATATATATATATATATATATGTATATATGTATATGTATATATATATATATATATATATATATATATATATATGTATATATATATATATATATGTGTGTGTGTGTATATGTATATATATATATGTATATATAAATATGTATATATATATGTATATATATATATATATATATATATATATATATATATATATATATATATATATATATATTCATATTTAGTGTATGAAGTATTTAGTCCTGATTACATAGCAGATATGTTCGCCAAATTAGAAATTTTCACTAATCTATGCTTCCCTAAATATTTCCATAAAAATTGTATGAAGTAAAGCCCTAAAAACAATTATGATTTCCAGTTAATAAAAACGAGTTATTAAACAGCATTATATTTCTACCATTTAATAGAGATATTCAGATGTCATTTCCTTACTTAAAGAAACTAAATAAAATTCTATGTTAATGAATGTACACAAGGTAACATATTTTGGAGAAAATATCCATTGTACCAAAGGTCATAACCTAAATTTAATCTCGGGTCTATCTTCCCATCGATGGTAAAGCATTTCTTTTTTCAAACCTGAAATTGTCTGAGGTTATTAAGAAGCTAGTATCATAGATACCTTGTATGCCGGATGAATAGATTCTTCTGGGTTTCTAATCATTAGGCATCTGCTGATGTCAGGAAGATGAAAGTATTACTCGAAGTCATCAAATGAATCTGCTAATCTAACACTTACTTAATTGATCTTAAGATCACCGAAGTTAGCAACGTCAGAAAAAGAAGAAGAAGAAGAAAAAAAAACATAAATTCATTTTTGTATAACAATTGTCTGAGAGTATGTACTATAGACACTGTACCATTAGTAATGATTACTTTCCTGTTCTACATACGAAACATTTGAATTTTTTAATTAAGAAATAGTCGGTTTTTTTTCTCGGAGAGAGAATACAACATTTGAATCAAACAATAGGCAACGATAATAAAACAGGACATCGTTATCTTTCTTTATCCGGACAACGAAATGTCATGTGTTGTGTACGCTTGCGATCGTCTGACTAAGCGCCAGTCAGGGAGGAATTCCTGTGCTTCTACAGTAAACAAAAAGAGGATTATAAAGACCAAAGGACAGTTAATCGTATGTAAAATGAACGAATTAGAAAAAAAAAAACAATGGATTATTACAAGCTTTCTTAATCTTCACTTCAGTATCTACCATGAGTTGTATAATATGAACTAAAGAAATCAAAATAGATTGATGGTGACCATAATATGTTGATTATAAAGATCAAGAAATTTTCAGTTTCGTAAAATTAAAGAAAAAAAGGAGGAAAGAAATGAAAGGATGAAAGCAGAAAAAACTTAGATATTTTGAAATGGTGTCCAAAAATCCTGATTCACAACAGCAATGGAATCATTCTCAATATATTTGACTTATGAAAAGTAAATGGATGAAATAGCATATTATGGAGATGCTTTGACATAGAGAGAAAATATGAAAATACGGAGACATTTTACCCATAATCGTCTATTATTCACTCCATTCCAGTTGGAGAATTGTATTAGCTTGATCTGGTTTCAGGCCTTCTGGTCTCCTAGACAAGCAAGTATGGCAAGTATGATAAAATCATAAAGAAAATAAGCGGGTTGGCTTATTCCCAGTAAGACAGAACGTTCTATTACCATGTTCATTGGGAATCCCGCAAAGGAAATACATCATCGTGTAGACAACAGTGATATTTAATGTTTGATCCATTTAAAAACAAAATAGATAACTAATTATAAGTTGTTAGCTATCTAATAACCTTAATCATCAAATCACAATGGATCGAGGAAAAAGCAATCATATATTAGCTAATAGGGTTTTAATCCTACATCTTCTCTTACTGGTGAAATGCAGAAGCAAGTGTCTATTTAAAGAGATCAGTTTAAAGTTGTTGTCTTTTTCTAAGCTGCAGATAA
>NC_090746.1:48422324-48432324 GCF_036898095.1 Palaemon carinicauda
ATCTATTTGGATCTTCCAATATTTGTCAAACAATAGATAATCGTTTACGAACGGTTGCTTGCCATCCATAATTATCCTTAATTCATCCACAATTTACTAAATCTTCACTAAAAGTGGGATGATTATGATTGTAAGATTTATGGTTTTATTTTTTCACAGTAATTATTTGGACAATGAAGCATTTATGTGTTCAGAACTCTAAGAGAAAGAGAGACAAGCAGACGGTCATATACTAACTATTACATAAAGGTTACCATTATTTTTTCTTTTTATTTTCCTTTAGTTCAATTATGGATTTTATTGATTAACTACAGGGTATTATCCTCCACTAAACGTTTATCCTTTTTACACTGATTTGTCAAACTTATGTTTATGACGAAATCTTAATAACCTTTTCCGCAACCGTTTTGTATCAGTGTCGTAGATTTCCCTGCAGGAATTCCCGTGTGCCTGGTCTGCTCTCAGTGTACTCGAATGAAGTTAATGGATTGTTAAAGGTTTCTTTCTGGAGAGAAATTCCCCGGATTTTCCTGTAAGCCAACTGATACGTTCTCTGGCAGTTGATCGCTAAATAGAATACTGTCAGTTGTATTAAGTCTTCGATGGCCGAATTCGGCAAGAATTGAATTTGTTTCGAAAAAGTCATTCTTGTTCTCATTGTTATCTGTACAAACATAAAAGACACATATTTTCATACATGAAAGAAAGATATATAGTTACACATACACATACATAAAGAGAGAGAGAGAGAGAGAGAGAGAGAGAGAGAGAGAGAGAGAGAGAGAGAGAGAGAGAGAGAGAGAGAGAGAGAGAGAGAGCTTAATGTCAAGTTTGATATCATAACGCTATTTACACTCCGAGTTGCTTTTCCTTCAAAAGTACAGGAAATACCATTTTCAACGATTCAGATAGTTGATGTAATTTGTGAGTGTAAAAAACGATTAATAAATTAGAAAGAAATAAGGATTCTATTTCTTAGTGTATTTCTCTTTTACTATTTCTCGCTTTTCAATACCAAAACAGAAAAACTTTATCAAGATTATCCCTCTTTATGGAAAGGAGAAACTGAAACTCGAGTATTGATTCGTTTATCTACCAATATTTTGTCATCAGAAAATGATGATGGTTATAATAGTGGTAAGATATAAGATGATTATATCACTATGATCGAAAGGGATAGTAATTGCAGTGCAAGAAACATTGCAAATGATGTCATTATAACTTACAGAAATCATAAGAGAAGGTTAGCTGGTCCACTTTAGACTTGAAAAGGTTCCATGAGTGTTATATCTAGGAATATTCACCTTGCTTACATGGAGGACAGTAATTCATAGACCATTTCACAAGGAATAACGCAAAGTCTTAAGAGATAATTGACCAGAAAACATATTCAGTTAAGATACAGTCTCTCTATATATGACCCAATAGGATTCCTAGCAATTGTTTAACAACCTTGAAAAATCCAACGCTGCATAATTTACAGAGACTTTCCTTATCATTTGTGCAAAACAACTTGGTTTATTGTGGTGGGAAATTTTCCAAAGTGATTATTGGATTAAAAACCTTTAGCTAACTTGACAGAGAATTTACTGTCACAAATTGTAATAAAATATTTGTATAATAATTTTTTAATCGCTAAGCGTTGTCAAAATAAATATTTGGAATCATATAAAAAAAAAATTTAATAGGATTTTTTTTTACAGTAATAGCAAGTCTTACTAAATCGCCAACTTGCAATAAAAAAAATCTGAAACCATAAATATGTTATTTACGATCTAGTTAATGAACAGAGCAGATGTGCTTCTTCAAATAGGCTTTGAACTTTTCCAATAGTAAGCTTTTATTTACTGATGGACAATACAAGAGTTAGTCTCATCAGTTTTTTCCCAAAATCTTATAAGGAATATTGATTGAAAAATCAAGAGTCCAGTTTATGCTTCGTAATTGTATTTCATCGTCTTGAACATCTAACTGGGACCACTGAGGGCCAGGCAATGGCTGCTGATAACTCAGCAAGTAGACTTAAAGGATCCCAAAACCTCCATCCCTAGCTCTCCATGATGCTAAGGTTGTAAGACACTACTAGAAACAATGTAGCTCGCACGGGTTGAAGTCCCGTCAAACACATTACCATGCAGGGACGTTTCCAATAGGCTACCTCAACATTGCAAAAGAAAAATGGTGATAGAAATGACTATGCTGATTACAATATTTTTAAATTCTCTAACCCTAAAATGTCACGACATTTTTCACTAATACTAACTTGAATATTGTTTCTCATCTTTGCATAACTTCAATTACCATTCTTCCGACATGGACTAGGGAAGCATAGCTTCCTGTGTCCGCCCCTAACCTAGCAAAGGAGACTCATTCTCCATGCTAGGAAGAAGCAGACCACAGACTAAAAACTCTGAAGTTCTGCCCAAACCCAAAAACCAGTCACTCTGGTTATCAGGACAGGGCAGATAAATCCTAGAATAGTAATCATACATATACCCAGGCACTTCCCCTAATTTTGGGGGTAGCCGACACCAACAATGAAACAAAACAAACAAGGGGACCTCTACTCTCTACGTTTCTTCAGCCTAACCAGGGACTCAACCGAGTTCAGCTGGTACTGCTAGGGTGCCACAGCCCAACCTCCCACATTTCCACCACAGATGAAGCTTCATAATGCTGAGTCCCCTACTGCTGCTACCTCCGCGGTCATCTAAGGCACCGGAGGAAGCAGCAGGGCCTACCGGAACTGCGTCACAATCGCTCTCCATTCATTCCTATTTCTAGCACGCTCTCTTGCCTCTCTCACATCTATCCTCCTATCACCCAGAGCTTTCTTCACACCATCCATCCACCCAAACCTTGGCCTTCCTCTTGTACTTCTCCCATCAACTCTTGCATTCATCACCTTCTTTAGCAGACAACCATTTTCCATTCTCTCAACATGGCCAAAGCACCTCAACACATTCATATCCACTCTAGCCGCTAACTCATTTCTTACACCCGTTCTCTCCCTCACCACTTCGTTCCTAACCCTATCTACTCGAGATACACCAGCCATACTCCTTAGACACTTCATCTCAAACGCATTCAATTTCTGTCTCTCCGTCACTTTCATTCCCCACAACTCCGATCCATACATCACAGTTGGTACAATCACTTTCTCATATAGAACTCTCTTTACATTCATGCCCAATCCTCTATTTTTTACTACTCCCTTAACTGCCCCCAACACTTTGCAACCTTCATTCACTCTCTGACGTACATCTGCTTCCACTCCACCATTTGCTGCAACAACAGACCCCAAGTACTTAAACTGATCCACCTCCTCAAGTAACTCCATTCAACATGACATTCAACCTTGCACCACCTTCCCTTCTCGTACATCTCATAACCTTACTCTTACCCACATTAACTCTCAACTTCCTTCTCTCACACACCCTTCCAAATTATGTCACTAGTCGGTCAAGCTTCTCTTCTGTGTCTGCTACCAGTACAGTATCATCTGCAAACAACAACTGATTTACCTCCCATTCATGGTCATTCTCGCCTACCAGTTTTAATCCTCGTCCAAGCACTCGAGCATTCACCTCTCTCACCACTCCATCAACATACAAGTTAAACAACCACGGCGACATCACACATCCCTGTCTCAGCCCCACTCTCACCGGAAACCAATCACTCACTTCATTTCCTATTCTAATAGTAATACCTGGGTTAATATACAGCTAGAACCACTGGGATTAAGCCAAGGGCTTTCAGAGGGAGAGAGGGATTGAACTTGGCCTCCGGAGGAGAAATGAACAATCGGGGATGTGCGAAAGTATACTACTGTACCTAAAATACTAGCTAGGTAAGGTGAGAATCGATTACCTAAATCATCGAAACTCTCTCGTATACAATCTTGGAAAAACATTCAACAATATCTTACATGTATAAAATATTTGCCTATAGCTTCCATAATATAACACTCGGAAAAACTTATACCATGCATGAAAGTACTAGTGCCAGACGTCTAGGCTACGAAGCCTCACGAAGGGCAAGATCGGTACCTCGACCCGTGTCGAAATCACCGAGCTAAGACTGACCGAACAGTATAAGCATTCCTAGAGTAGCTAAATAGCTAAATTATTAAAGCGTAACAAACCGGAAACGTCGCTCTAGCTAACTAACTGACCCATAAGAGCGAGCGATAGCATCCAGGATGCCTCCGGTAGGCAACAGCTCTTGTTTACGTTAATATCAATTTTGATTTAATTCAAAACGACAAGTGCTTACATTTATACATAGTAAAGATAATACTCAACTTTCCAGAGGCAGAAGAGGCCGGAGAAGTCATCAAAAAGATGAATTAAATCCAAAATAACGAGAGAACACAAGGGAAAACACCGAGTAGTAGAGCTACAAGAAAAGGAATGAAGAGGGCACTACCGCCTTCATCAGATACACACTGGAAACGGAATAGGAGAGATGCCTTATGAGCGGCTCTCTTTTCATTCTCGTTTCGGATTCTTGTCACTATATCCCCCTCGAAGCGTTAATACTGTTCGGGGCGAAGATAGCTATGTGACGTGTCAAGAATACGTCCTCTGATATTATGCGATATCCCTGTGAGATTATTTAGGGATATTCGCTCCAGGAGTTAGAATTCTGGATACCTTAAGGTAAAATTCTCTGGGAATATCACTGTAGTCAAATATACCCTAGAAAGCTACCATTTAGGAACTTCCATCAGGACGACATGGCCTGAGCCCAAAAATATATATATACAGTATATATATATACTGTATATATATACTTATATGAATTATATATATATGTATATATATGTATATATAGATATATATATATATATATATATATATATATATATATATATATTCATACCTTTCCTGTCACATTTATGTGGGAAAGGAAGTAGTCATACCCTGGCGAGAGGGGCCTTGAGGTAAACTTGGAAACCTCACTCGCCTACAAATTGCCGAACCAGCGTGTTGTAGTTAGGAGAGAGGTGCGGTTGGAAGGAGTAAATCTGTGTGTGTGCATCTCTCTCTCTCTCTCTCTCTCTCTCTCTCTCTCTCTCTCTCTCTCTCTCTCTCTCTCTCTCTATATATATATATATATATATATATATATATATATATATATATATATATATATATATATATAGACGTGATATTTGAAGGCTCAGGTACACTAGTATATAATAAAACATGATATTCACTAAGATCTGAGAAATCAATTTGCTGCTTCCAATATTTATCAAACAGTAGATAATCTTTTAAGAAAGGTTGCTTGCCATCTCGAATTATCCTTAATTCATCCATAATTTACATATAATCTTTACTAAAAAGCAGGAATATTGGGACTGAAAGGTAGACAAAGTTATATGTTTACTCTTACATAGAGTGTGTAAGATTGCCATTATTTTCTATTTTCAATCATTTCGATTTTGGATTCAGATAATCAATTACAGAGTATTACTGCCCATTAAACGTTTATCCTTCTTACATTGATTTGTCAAACTTATCATGTTTCTGACAAAATAATCTAAATCACCTTTTCCGCAAGTGCTTTGCTTCAGTATCGTAAATATCCCTGCAGGAATTCCCGTATGCCTGGTCTGCTCTCAGTGTATTCAAATGAAGTTAAGAGTTTCGTGAAGGTTCCTTTTGTAAAAAGAAATTCCCCAGATTTTTCTGTAAGCCAACTGACACGTTCTCTGTATCAGTGGCCTGCCGGTTGATCGCTAAATAGAATACTGTTAGTTCAGACTACTGTCCCAAGTCTTTGATGGCCGAATTCGGCAAGAATTGAATTTGTTTCGAAAAAGTCATTCTTGTTCTCATTTTCAGCAGTACAAACAAAACCGGATACTTTTACACCAAACAAAGACATACGGTTACACATCAACACAAACACAAAGAGACAAAGAGAAAGACAGGATGCTTAATAAGATTTTTGATATCATAACCCTATTTACACCCCGAGTTTCTTTTCCTGCAAAAGTACAGGAAATACCACTTTTCAACGATTCAAATAATTGATGTAATTTGTGAGTGTAAAAAACGATTAATAAATTAGAAAGAAATAAGGATTTTATTTCTTAGTGTATTTCTCTTTTACTATTTCTCGCTTTTTAATACCAAAACAGAATCTTTATCAAGATTATCCCTCTTTATGGAAAGGAGAAACTAAAACTCGAGTATTGAGTCGTTTATCTACCAATATTTTGTCATCGGAAAATGATGATGGTTATAACAGTGGTAAGATATAAGATGATTATATCACTATGATCGAAAGGGATAGTAATTGCAGTGCAAGAAACATTGCAAATGATGTTATTATAACTTACAGAAATCATAAGAGAAGGTTGGCTGGTACACTTTAGACTTGAAAAGGTTCCATGAGTTTTATATCTAGGAGTTTTCATCTTGCTTACATGGAGGACGTAATTCATAGACTATTTCACAAGGAAAAACACAAAGTCTTAAGAGATGATTGACCAGAAAACATATTCAGTTCAGATACAGTCTCTCTATATATGACCCAATAGGATTCCTAGCAATTGTTTAACAACCTTGAAAAATCCAACGCTGCATAATTTACAGAGACTTTCCTTATCATTTGTGCAAAACATCTCGGTTTGTTGTGGTGGGAAATTTCCCAAAGTAATTATTGGATTAAAAACCTTTAGCTAACTTGACAGAGAATTTACTGTCAAAAATTGTAATAAAATATTTGTATAATAATTTTTTAATTGCTAAGTGTTGTCAAAATAAATATTTGGAATCATAAAAAAAAAAAATTTAATAGGATTTTTTTTTTTTTTACAATAATAGCAAGTCTTACTAAATCGCCAACTTGCAATAAAAAAATCTGAAACATAAATATGTTAATTACGATCTAGTTAATGAACAGAGCAGATGTGCATCTTCAAATAGGCTTTGAACTTTTCCAATAGTAAGCTTTTATTTACTGATGGACAATACAAGAGTTAGTCTCATCAGTTTTTTTCCCAAAATCTTATAAGGAATATTGATTGAAAAATCAAGAGTCCAGTTTATGCTTCGTAATTGTATTTCATCGTCTTGAACATCTAACTGGGACCACTGAGGGCCAGGCAATGGCTGCTGATAACTCAGCAAGTAGACTTAAAGGATCCCAAAACCTCCATCCCTAGCTCATCATGATGCTAAGGTTGTAAGACACTACTAGAAACAATGCAGCTCGCACGGGTCGAATCCCGTCCAACACAAAGCCATGCAGGGACGTTTCCAATAGGCTACCTCAACATTGCAAAAGAAAAATGGTGATAGAAACCTCTGCTGACAATGCTGACTACAATATCTTTAAATTTCCTAATCCTAATATGTCACGACATTTTTCACTAATACTAACTTGAATAATGTTTCTCATCTTTGCATAACTTCAATTACCATCAGCTTTGATAACATTGTTTTATCGGTGTTTTTGTTTTATTCTTCAATTCGTCTTTCTTTTCAGGAGTAGCAATACTCGTTGCAAGCCAAGAATGCAAGACATTTAAGGATTATAATTACTATTATAGTCCGACCACGTACACGTAAGTAACCAATTAAATTTTTCATGCAGCCTAGAGAATAAACAAAGCACGTTTATCTATGCAAACACACTCATTTTTATACAAACATATATACATGCATATATATGTATGATATACATTTGTTAATATCTATATAGATACAGGTGTGAGTGTGTTTGTGTATATGTTTGTGCATCTTCAAATGTGGCTGTAAACTAGGCAAAGTACGATTGCTAGAAATGAAGTGAGAGACTCCAATGGACGAAGGTTATAGACTCAGGTGAATGTGTTCATGAGTTTGTAAAATTCTATGATGGGACAATAAGGACAGCTGTGAGTATATAAGGATATACTCGTAGGATGGTAGGAAGAGAGAACTTACATAAAAGGTTAGTGAAGGAAGGAAATTGTGTGTGAAGAATAGACAAGGAAAAGACTTGAAGTATCAGTGAAAGCCCAGTCAGGAATGTCAGAACAGGTTATTAAGCCAACTCTCTTATCAGAAGAGTGGAAGTTGTGTTTGAGAGAAAGAAAAGAAGGTTCAAACTCCTGGGGTAAACCGTTTGCACTTTAGATTTGGAGTAAGAGGTAATGATAAAGTGAGGACGTGTAGCTACATAGAAATCATATAAATACTAACAAGGAGGAAAGATAGATAAAACTATTTTGTGGTGGTTTAGCCATGTGGAAAGAATGAAAGACGAAGGAATGGTAAGCGTGTGTATAATTCATAGGCTTTGAAGGTAAAAGAAGCGGAAGCCCCAGAATGTTTTGAATTGTTGATAAAAAAAGAACTTTCCAAGAAGGAAGATTGAAAGTGTGTGCAAGATATGGGTAACTGGAACAGTTTGTATAGGGGCTCGACTAACTACTGATGATCCATCTTTGTGGAGGGGTGGAAAAACTAATACCGTGGAATTTTAATACTCAGGACGTTCATCCACAATTGAACATTTAGAAAATGAGTGAGGCAGTGGTGCTATTCTCTGTTATAGGAAACATTAATGCACACACGCGCATATATATATATATATATATATATATATATATATATATATATATATATATATATATATATATATATATATATATATATATGATAAATTTTGCACATTTTTACGTGTTTTTCATATTCAAATAAGCCATATATATTTTTGATACATTAATGTCTGGATTCTCTTAACGTCCTCGGGATCAGAGCCCCAGGCGAAATCACACAAAGACAAGAGCTTGGCTCCGGCCGGGAATCGAACCCTGGTCGGCAAGCTTGTACAGACAGTGACTAACCCACTTGGCCAAGTGGGTTAGTTACTGTCAATCGTAAAATTCAACATTTGTTGTCTCTCAGAGTGTTGTAATTCCCTGCTCAGTTGAAAAAAACTTTCAAAAATAAGTGAAGTCTTATGAGTTGAATCCATTTCCTTCTTTACATTTGAGATCTAATTTTGGTTTTCTCAAAAAATACTTATCAAAACTTTCCAATTATTTCTCAATGTTTGTAGAATATTATTGTTTTGTTTCGGTTATAGTTAATAGGTGGTTATTTCAATAGATGGGTATTAAAGCAGAACCTTTAAAATAGCTTGCCAGTATCAGTGTCAATAGCAGGCTTCTCTTTAATAAAACTCTACTAATTGCAATGCTGCTATTTTCAGGTGTTCCAGTGAATGCATGAAAAGAGGACCAAAAGATGCCAAGGTTTATGGAACTCTTTTGTATCATGAGGTGAGGTACACCGAAATATGACTTTTAGCTGATGTGCACATTTGTAAGCATTTGAATTATTAAGACTAATACTCTCATGAGCCTTTTATGGAAAACCATTCGCATTTCAAGAGGACCTTATTAAGACATTTAATCCGATAAACACCAGGATAGAAATTCAGATGATATAACACCAGAAGTACTCTATTTCAACTGAATTTATATATTCGCATGGTGGTCATGACTATATTCAGACAAACGCTTGAAACGTGGTTGGAACCAATTTGAAGCTTCCGATACAATCGCGCTCAATTCAACTACACAGAACGTTCATCAGGAGTGTATCAAAACCCTTACATAATCTGCATCATTTAGCTTTGCTTCGAGGATACCATTGCGCTTACTTGTCTCCTTCCTAGCAGAGATAACTGAATTGATACATCTAACTTTTCTTTTTTTACCAAAACTTAAAGCCATAGGCTCGCGTCGTGTTCATGGAAGCAGCGCACATCTTATACAATTGCTTCTTAGGTTTAAATTTTCCCCAAGAAGGAGGGAATTTGGTATTGATTGCTATCTAGGGCTTACTAATTGGAAAAGTTGAATTCACGGTTGTAACTTACAAAACTAAAAACCAATAAGACTATATATATATATATATATATATATATATATATATATATATATATACAATATATATATATATATATATATAAATATATATACATATATATA
>NC_090746.1:48437324-48442324 GCF_036898095.1 Palaemon carinicauda
TACTTCCGTTCCCGTTTCCTTTTTTCCTTCTTTCTTTCCAATCTCTCAACCGAGACTTCTTATTGCAAATGCAGAAATTTCCCTACTCTTACACTGCGGCCTAGAATGGTCCCCCCGGTCCGACCTTAAGGCTATATTTCCCAAATTCTACAACACAAAGCTAATTATAGAATACAATTTTCAGGAACTGTCATAGGGCCGTCGAAAGTGTTTGCTGAGGCTGCTGCAAAGGAGAACCGTCATGCCCTTCACTGCAAGGGAAGATCTGTGGCTTCGGATGTTTTGGCTCTTTTTACGTATGGAGACGGTAAGATATTTGTTCTTAAAATTCTATACTAATCTAATATACATTATTCCATTTGAAATATTTTTTCAACAAGCAATGCGTAGATATAAAATGATAATATCATTTTTATGTAAATTATCTATGCCTGCATTTATTTAAAGTAAGATTAATATAATATATCATAAATGATATTTAAATATTTAGGCAAATAGTCTATGAATTGATACAGCAGATGAATATAGAATTTTCTTTAACAGTAGGTTCTTGATCCAATTGTTTGTGAGTGACGTAATTGTGGCATACGAGTATATTCTATCTCCGAGACGTTGCTGTATACTTGTTATAAATACTTATATATGCATATATATATATATATATATATATATATATATATATATATATTTACTGTATATATATGTATGAATGTATATATAATCATATGTATATATATAATATTATATATATATATATATATATATGTGTGTATATATATGTCTATACATAAAGTTTAATGGTTTCGTGTTGAAGTAGTATTTCAGGTTTTAATTCTGGTCCGGGTAAATGCACTGACATCAAAACATATATACATACATACATACATATATATATATATATATATATATATATATATATAATGTGTGTGTCCGTGTGTGCGTGCGCGTGTATGGGTGTGTCTGTGTGTGTGTGCGTGCGCGTGTATGTGTGTGTCTGTGTGTGTATATATGTATGAGTCAATGTATATATATTACGGATTAAAAGAAGATAAAGTCACTATAATGAGGGTATATTATGAAGGCGATCATCCAAAGAAGATTGTTTTCAGAATTATAGGAAAGAGAAACCGGGAGAAGGATAGATCTTGATAACTGTGAACATCTGGCAAGTATATTCGACTTGAAACTGTTGGAAATATAGCTTCCTAGAAAGTGGCGGTCAATTTTCTGAAGAAATCCTTCGTAAACTCTATGTATTTATCCCAGGAATAGAAAAGTTTGGGGGTTGAATTGTTCTTCGGTTTCTTATCTGTGTCTGATTGAGATTCATATGTAGAAAGGATTGTTTTTTCCTTTTTGTTTAGGATATTGAAATTCAAATGTGAGGGACAGGAAAGGGAAAGAAGTTTTTAGTACATTCAAAATTCGTGGAGTAAATTGGGTGCGAATGTAAAGACTTTTGAAAACCGGACTGTTTCTTTTGAATAATATTTTATCAATAAATATTTACAGAAAAATCCAAGATAGAAAACTGCTAAGGTTATAATTAATTCGCGTAAGCTTTCTCTGAGAAAAAAAGACTTTACCGGGTATACTGTAAGGCAGAAAATTACTGATGAGAAAGTGGAGTGCAATACAGAGTGGAGCATGATTAGCATATATGCAATAAATCATATGTTGATTTCATAAGCAAAAAGTAGAATTTCACTCAATTGAGGTAAAATGTTTCGTATATGTGAGAGAAAAATAGAAATGCTTAGATGATTATATAGACATGTAGAGATGATCAAATGTTAAAATAATTGAAAGAATGGAGGGAAATGTTTTGCGGTGGATCAATCCAGTGGAAAAGTCGTAATGGAAAGATTTATGAAAATTGTGTTCAAGTTTGATATGTTGATGTAGTTTTATGTGCACGTGAGGTTTATAAACAGGTCAGCATTATAAGTAGGAGTGTGACAGTGACCATTGTCTCACTGGTCTTTCTCTGAAGTCATTAAGTAAAAGGAAGATGAATTAATACACACATATAAATATATATATATATATATATATATATATATATATATATATATTTATATGTATATACATATATATATATATATATATATATATATATATATATGCATATAAATATATATATATATATATATATATATATATATATATATATATACATGTATATATATATATATATATATATATATATATATATATGTATATATATACATATATTCATTTATATGTAAATATACGTATATATATATATATATATATATATATATATATATATATATATATATATATATATATATACATAAATATATACACACACACATATATATATATATGAATATGTATATATATATATATATATATATATATATATATATATATATATATATACATATAATTATATATCATCTCCTCCTACGGCAATTGATGCTAAGGGTCTCGGTTAGATTTCGTCAGTCGTCTCTATCTTGAGCTTTTAATTCATTACTTCTCCACTCATCCTCTCCCGCTTCACGCTTCATAGTCCTTAGCTATGTAGGTCTGGTTCTTATAACTCTTCTAAATCCTTTTGGAGCCCAGCTGAACGTTTGGTGAACTAATCTCTCTTGAGGAGTGCAAAGAGGATGCCAAAACCATTTCCATCTACTCACCATGATCTCATCCACATATGGCACTCGAGTAATCTCTCTTATAGTTTAATTTATAATGATGTCCTACCATTTAACTCCCAATATTCTTCTGATGGGATTGTTATCAAATCTACTAAATCTGCTAGCGATTGTTTCATTATCATACCACGACTCATGTCCATACAGTAACACAGATCTCACTAAACTGATATATAGCCTGATTTTTAAATGTAATTTCAGGCGATTTGATTTCCAAATTTTACCTAACCTACCATTGTCTGATTTGCTTTTTTTCAATTTTTCACTAAACTCCAAATCTAATGACCCTGTATTGGAGATCATAGTTCCTAAATACTTAAATGATTCTACCGCATTAATCCTTTCTCCTTCAAAAGAATTTCATATTCCGTTCTCATCATCTGTGTCATTTTTCAATTTATTTTAAGCCCAACTATTTCATGCATTATGGTAAGCAAGTTACAAGTCCTGTGGTACTCTTCTAACAAGGACAGCATCATCAGCATGCTCCAAGTAGGCTAATTTCCTATTACCAATCCAGTCCAATCCTTCTCCACCCTCTCCAACTGTTCAATGCATTACAAAATCCATGAGGGGAATAAACAACATATATGATAACACATTCCCTTATAGTACTCTGCTGTTCACTGGAAATTCATTTTATAAGACTCCACTAACATTAACTTCGCACTTGCTATGCTAATGAACAGACTTAAACAAATTTACATATTTAAGAGGAATTCCATAATAACGCAGGACTCTCCACAAAATTGACCAGTGAACACTTTTAAAGTCTTTTTCATAGTCCACAAATGTCATCAAAAGTGGATTTCTATATTCTATACATTGTTGTACCACATATCTTGAAATTAAAATATGGCCGGTATAACTTCTACCTTTTCTAAATCCGGCTTGTTCCTCTCCAAGCTTTTCATCAATCTTTCTCTCTAGTCTCTTTAATATGAGCATACTATATATTTTCATGACAACTGGCGTAAGTATGATGCCGCTATACTTATCGAATCAGTCAGATCTCCTTTTTTTGCCATTTTCACCAACACTTCTAGCTCCCATTCATCAGGTTTTGTCTCTTCACGCCACATTTTACAAAATAATCTTGTAAGTATTCTGGGAGTCACTTCATTTTTGGCTAGTATCATCTCAGCAGTTATTCCATCGTATCCTTGGGCTTTCTATCTTTTGAGTTCTTAATGATAGTTTTGACTTCAAACACACTGGATTCATTCATGGGCACATCAAGGGCTTCGTCAGCACCAGGTATAGCAATCAAATTATTCTCTTCATATACCCTATTCATGACCATCCAACGTTGGCTTTCTTCATCTTCTGTTGCTATAACAGAGCCATCTCTCTTTTTGATGGGTATATGCTTCTTTTTCTTTGCTTTAGTAGAGATTCCATTAGTCATTCTATGAGCAATTCTTACACCACAGCCACTCCCTGAATTCATAGCTTTGTCAGCTTCATCTGCTTTTCTGTCTAAATATTCTCTCCAATCATTCCTGGATTTTATTTTGATTTCACTAACAATACCGGAATACTTAGCATGTTCTACCTTGTAATTTTCATTACTTTCTTGAAAACTTTCAACAATCAATTTCTGTCTTTGTCTCCTTTTTATAGTATCCCAAGTATCATCTGATATCTATGGTTTTCTCCTTGTAACTGCATGTCCCAAAACTTCACTACCAAGTGACTGATATATGTTCTTAATATCACACCATTCTTCATTAATTGTCTGTTCTTCGTCTCTCAAAGTCTTTAAGACTGCAAACCGATTCCTACATTCAATTGCAAAGGTTTCTCTGTGCTCATCTTCTACAAGATCAGTTGTATTAAACCTAGGAATTGTATCTACATTTCTCTTTTGTACTTTCAGTTTAATATCAGTGTGGCAATGAGGAGCCGGTGATAACTACCAATATCTGCACCCCTGTAGCTTCTTACATTTTTTAGAGTCTTACTTCTCTCTTTGTTAATGGCTATGTTATCTATTTGATTATTTTAATTGCCACATGGTGAAGTCCATGTATATTTGTGAATGTCTTTGTGCTTAAGGAGAGTAACTCCAATGACAAGATTGGTTGTTGGACAAAAAATTATAAAATGTGCCCCCATTTTTATTTGCAACTTCGCCAAGACCCTTAATACCCATCATATTCTCTATAACTTGATTATCCCTTTCAACTTTAGCATTAAAGTCACCAATCATAATTTTCATATCTGTCTCTGGGATCTCATCTATTACACTCTGCAGTTCTTCATAGTATTCATCTTTCCTTTCTTCAGGGCAATCATTTGTTGGGGCATAAAATT
>NC_090746.1:48454824-48474824 GCF_036898095.1 Palaemon carinicauda
GTGAGAAGCCGTACACAGAGGACGAGTTCATGACCTGTCAGGTAAGTCCCATATTTTCATTTGAATGGGTCACCTGGAATCAAAGAAAGGATGTCATGTGACAGCCTAATGGACGTTTTCAAATGAAGCAATATTTGCTTTATAAGTGACGGAAGCCAGACATCAGAGATAAGGGGAATTTGACCTACTAAAAGTACAAATTTTGAAAGATTAAAAAAGTAGTTCATCTATATAAGAAGGGAAAACTAAGATGAATTACGAAGAATCTAAACTGACAATTATGTTAGTTTAAAAGGGAGCGTTTGAAATTTGTTAGAATATTCGAGATTTGATGGCTATTTTTGTTTTAAATCCTTTAAATTAGCCATTTGACCCCAAATATTCTCATGGAGGGAGAGGTAGGCAGAGAGAGCGACAGAGACAGGTAAAATCCAGCTTCCGAATTCTTGATCATGAAAATATTCATTTTAATCACAACTATTTCTTTTTTTTTACTTTATATTTATCGATCAGTGACTTTCAACGTTTGTCTTTATGATGAATGTACACAGGAGATAATATAAACAAGAATATGAATATAATATACTTTACTCAACCCAAATAACAGTAATATTTCGATGAGCAATTAAAAAGCCGTGACAGAGTGATTATATCTTAACTATGTGGTTTCTTATCAATCAATTTTACAAATTTTCTTTCTTTTTAGATGGCTGACCTTCCACCTGGCAAAATAATTGAGGTCCGAGCAAGGTGTTGCAATACAAAGTTTTGTGGAAATGAATCCACAAAAGAACTGGTCACGAAGCCTTTCCCTGAATTTGATGGATCCCTCACAGTTGGAGAGAAGACCAATTCCTCTGTAGCAATTTCACTACCTCGGGTCACCAATGAAGGAGATGGAAATAGGTAAATATTTTCAATGAAGCTATCATTGAAATTACATTTCTGCTCAATTTCTGACATTTTCCATTGATAACTTGATTTAATTACCTGGTAGATAAAACTAGTTGAATATAAGATCTATTTAATTATACAAGAGCAATTCAAGTGGTAAAGCAATAGGTATCTTTGAAGAGACACATAAATTTTTAGTTATTCATGTTTGTTGCAAAGCATTTTTGTGAGATAGAATTTCTTCTCGTTCTTTCAAATTCTCTCGAGTTCTTCCCAAATCATTCAATTTTTGAGAAATCTGGAAAAGAAAATAGTTCTCAAAATCATTGTTAGTTTGTATTTTAAACTCATTCATGAGAAAATACATCTGTTGTCATCCCTGGAACATATTCTTCTAGCTGTAATACTGTAAAATGCCATAAGGAATCAATGTATAGACTGATGATAACCAAGGTTCTTTGCATCTTCCTTTCTATACCAAATCCATTGCCTTCTTCGTCTGCTCTCTCTCTCTCTCTCTCTCTCTCTCTCTCTCTCTCTCTCTCTCTCTCTCTCTCTCTCTTTACCACTTATCTGGCCAACTCCTTTAACTTTACTTTGCTCGTTTTCATCTCAATCCTCAAGATATCTTTCAAGCAAGACCAAAATCTTGGAAAGGTGATCGTGGCTTCTTTGCAAAACAGCAAATAAAACAGCAGTTTTATTGTTTTTGATAATATCATTATCATTCTTATTATTATCATTATTAATTATGATATAATTTTTATCATTATTGGTTTCATTATCCTAATTGACACTACTGTGACGGGCCGAGAGAGGAGTTGTGAAATCAAAGGCAGATTGGAAACGACTGAGTTATATTGTGGAACACTCTCCTTATATACAAAACCTCAAGGCAACAGGACATGACAAGTTCACAAGACAGACAATATCACAGAGGAAAAACCAGACAGGAATTTTCATGTTCGTTTTAGTGCGAGGGAGGAGCGAAGATACAAGCATAATATATACAAAAGGAATTATGTACAATTGTGTGAAACACGGTTGGTACATGGCTCCCCCCCCCCCTAAAAATGACATAATGTACATGTTAAATAGGGCGCCCTGATCTAGAGAGGCGAACTGTAGGCGGGTCATCTGGCAGAAGATAAGCAGGTTTTAGACGATCAATGGAGACCCAGTCTTCTTTGCCCCGAATGTTTAGGAGGAATGCTTTCGGACTGCGTCGGATCACAAGGAAAGGTCCCGTGTAAGGGGGCGTTAACGGTGGCTTGCTGGTGTCGTTGCGCAGGAAGACGTGCGTTGCAGAGTGCAAGTCCGTTGGTATGGGATGCTTCGCTGGGGGCTTGTAAGTCTGGCGGCATGGCTGGCAGAAAGCGGTGATAATAGTTGATCATGCCCAAGAATTCCTGCAGAGCTTTGACGGTCGAGGGCGTGGGGAAATTATGAACGGCTGCTACCTTCTCAGGGAGGGGATGGACTCCTTCAGGAGTGATACGGTGCCCTAAGAACGACACTTCGTTGGCACCAAAGGTACACTTGTCGTACCGGACTACAAGGCCGTTTTGTTGCAGGCGGTCGAGCACGATGCGCAGGTGACGGAGGTGTTCCTCTTTTGAGGAGGAGAACACAAGTATGTCGTCCACATAACATACACAGAAAGGGAGGTCCCCTAAGATGCCATCCATGAGACGTTGAAACGTTGCCCCAGCATTACGAAGGCCAAAACAGGAGTAATTGAAGGTGTATGTGCCAAACGGAGTGGTGATGGCGGTCTTGGGGATGTCTTCTGGGTTCATAGGCACCTGATAATACCCCTTCAGGAGGTCGAGCGTAGAGAAAACCTTTGCTTTGTGCAGGTAGGAGGTTACATCAGCAATGTTTGGGAGGGGGTAGTGATCCGGTTCTGTTTGCATGTTCAGGCGCCTGTAATCCCCGCACGAAAGGAGGGAGCCGTCTTTCTTCAGAACGATGTGTAAGGGTGACGACCATGGGCTGGAGGCCTTTTGGCAAAGGCCCATTTTCTCCATTTCGGCGAACGTCTGTTTGGCGGCTGCCAATCGTTCCGGTGCCAGACGTCTGAATTTTGCGAAGACTGGGGGTCCCGTCGTCTTGATATGGTGATAAATACCGTGCTTGGCAGGAATCGTGGGCGTTTGGCGAAGTTCTGGACGGAAAACTTCCGGGTACGACGTGAGGAGGTAGGTGTAGGCATCCGTGGGTGCGCTGATGTGGAGAGCGAGGTTAGAGGGGGCGGGTTGAAGAGGTGTCGACAAGTACGAGTCTGTGTTGACCAATCGTCGGTGGGCGACATCGACCAGAAGGTGGAAATGAGAGAGGAAATCCGCACCGAGGATTGGCATTGTGACGTCAGCAACGAGAAACTTCCAATTGAATTTACCGTTTCCGAACGATAATGTGAGGCTCTCGTAACCGTAGGTGGGTATCGCAGATCCGTTGGCAGCTACCAAGCGGACGTCGGCAGATGTAGACAGACTACGTTGTGCCTTGAAGAGTTTCCTTGGCAAAAGAGAACGACAAGCACCCGTGTCTACCAAAAATCGCACGCCCGTTCCTGCATCCTGTAAAAAGAAAAGATTAGAAACATGGGAGGCCACCGCCACAAGCGATGGCCTACTTACACGTTTTTTGGCCACTGACAATCTTTGGCACATTTCTTCGCGGTTGCCCCGAATCTGAAGTGGTAGTAGCAAAACTGCGGTGGATGGGAGGTAGTAAGTGGCTGTAGAAGTCGTTCGTTGGGGCGCGATCGATTGGTGAGTGGTGGGCGGCTTTGTCGCCGCTTCGGCACGTCACGAGGTAGGCGTGTATGTCCTACGGCATTCATGTCAGCTTCGGTTGACGTTGAATAGGCATCCTCGTCGTCAGGGGTGGAGGCGTTGATGGAGGTCTTGAAGTGGCTGTCCATAAGGGCGTCGGCTTTGGTCATCAAGTCCTTTATGGGTAAACTATCGACATCGGGTATGGCAGCGCGCACAGGTTCAGGTAAACGGCGTATCCAAAGGGCACGGAGTAGGTTCACCTCACGAGGAGAGCCGTCTGCGGCAGGTTGAAGGCGAGCGATACTGGTCATTTCCCTGAGGGCAAGCGAAGCCCTTTAGTCCCCCAACGGTTGTTGCAAGAGCTGAAAAAGCTTTGCTATACGGGCGGCTGGCGACGGCGAGTACTGCTGCAGAAGGTATGATTTGAGGTCGTCATACGCTATTAGGGTGTCTCCTTGTTCACAAAGCCAGTCGGATATTTCTGGGAAGGTGTCCTCGGGTATCGTCGCGAGAACATAATCCGCTTTGGTGGTTGAGCGAGTCACGCCCCTGATACGAAACTGGACTTCTGCGCGCTGAAACCAAGCAAACGCCTCTCCGCTGGCAAACGATGAAAGTTTGAATGGAGCGGCCGCAGCACCAACTGCCGTAGAGTCCGCCATAGTACCAACGATGAAGGGGCGAGGGGGTAGGGGTGGAAGGCGGTGGGAGCGAGTCGACTTCTGGGGTCACCAATGTGATGGGCCGAGAGAGGAGTTGTGAAATCAAAGGCAGATTGGAAACGACTGAGTTATATTGTTGTGGAACACTCTCCTTATATACAAAACCCCAAGGCAACAGGACATGACAAGTTCACAAGACAGACAATATCACAGAGGAAAAACCAGACAGGAATTTTCATGTTCGTTTTAGTGCGAGGGAGGAGCGAAGATACAAGCATAATATATACAAAAGGAATTATGTACAATTGTGTGAAACACGGTTGGTACACTACTATCTTTAAAGCAATAACAACATCGACAACAACAATGATCTTGATAATAATCTTTAGAGCATTAGGCCTACCATCTTTATCAATATTTTCTTCTTGTTTCTTTTTCTTTATTATGTTATAAATATGTGCTAAGATGTAGAGAGAAAGTTAAAGATCTCGTTGTCGTCAACAACACTTTCTGATTCTGATCATAACAACTTTGTTGACAGTCACTCTTCTTCTTCTTCTTTTTTCAGCTCCTTCCTCGTTGTAGTAGAACACGTAACCCAAGATGGCGAGGGAGTAGAAGATCTTCAAGGGAAGGTTGAAGCATTAGTCACTAGAGATCGAAAAGGCCGGAAAAAAAAAATAAATTGCCTTGATGGGCCTTTTTGGATTGCTGGAGAAATATCATCTGTAAGTAACAATTATTGTTTTCGGAAGCTGTTGCTGGATAATCCTGTTTTTCACTTCCTGATTGCTTAGTTGCACTTTTCTTGTAAACTCCATCAACTGAGTTCTGGAGGAAATATTTCATATTAACTATACTTTTCTTATTTTTCATAACTAGCTGCATAAATTCTTTTCCTTAGCATGAACCCAGCATCACCCTTTAGAATCTGATCAGTAATTAAGACTGTTTTCATGCGTCCTTTGTTTAGTAATTTGTGTATAATCTGTAACCTTTATTATCAAAGTATTTACCCTTTTCTACTATCTTGCACTTAAAATGGATTCTATTCTCACTCGGGGAGCATTTCATAACAGATAGAGAGGTCATGTCTAACTTATCCTACAACGCTGTCAAGGATGATGAGGTTTCCTAATCTTTGCTGCATTTGAATCCTTTTGCTGACATCATTCGTTAGACATCAGCCACTTTTACGGCGATGATGCTTTCCAGAGATAATTACTCTTTAATGGACAATTTTCAAGATTAGCGAGTACTAAGAATTAATTTCATTCTGGTTTTATAATTACCAAAATTGCAGTCATAATTTAGCTCTGATGAATCCCACTGAATTTCTTATTATATTATTTGATACTTATTTTAGACCTCTCTCAGCAGAGTTAGTTCATTTTATTGTATAACAGTATGATTTTTTTTTTTCAATACTATTTTGATTGTTTTGCTTTTCTTTTCATCACACTTTCCTTTTTCTCCTTTCACTTTGAAATTCTGCCCATTATTATAATTCCTGCGGACCAATTTTTCTTCACCCAAGGGGTTAACTACTGCACTTTCATTGTTCAGGGGCTAATTTCTTCTTGGTAAGGGTAGAAGAGACTCCTTAGCTGTGGTAAGCAGCTCTTCTAGGAGATGGACACTACAAAATCAAACCATTGTTCTCTATTCTTGGGTAGTGCCATAGCCTCTGTACCATGGTCTTACACTGCCTTGGGTTAGAGTTCTCTTGCTTGAGGGTACACTCGGACACACTTTTCTATCTAGGTTCTCTTCCTCTTGTTTTGTTAAAGTTTTTTATAGTTTAAATAGGAAATTTTTATTTTAATATTGTTACTACTCTTAAAATGTTTTTTTTTTTCCTTATTTCCTTTCCTCACTGGGTTATTTTCCCTGTTGGGGCCCCTGGACTTATAGCATCCTGCTTTTCCAACTAGGGTTGTAGCTTAGCATTTAATAATAATAATAATAATAATAATAATAATAATAATAATAATAATAATAATAATAATAATAATAATAAACGTAGCAGCAAATGTTTGAAGGAGCTACTTCATAGCTACACCAAAAAACAAAATATATTTTGGAAATTACCAAGTAGTTGAGATTTATGAAAAGCACTGATATATGAAATCGATTTCATATAAATTGTGTAAAAAATACATTAAAGCATGACTCAAAATGGGTACGAGATATAATCACGTTGTGTAAATTCACACGAATATCAATTGGCTTTTATGGATAAAATGAAAAGAAAATAGATGTCATTAGTCAGTGTAGGTCTTGAGATTTGTATCACATGATCATCGTAAATTGCCTGAAATGCATGTCTTAATGTAAAAAGATATGTTTTTTTTTTTTTTATAGAGTTTATAGTTAGTCACACTTTTAAACGGTAGATAGTAAATCATCTGTCAACTTTGCAGTAAATTAAGAAAGCTCTGTGAACAAACATTCAAGATTTTCTTTTTCCAACGAACAGAACTCCTTTACCTCTTAGCAGTATACAACTGATTAAAACTTTAATAATGTATTGTATAGCGAACAGTCATAAGCATACATTGAATATTTCATTTGGTTCTCGAGTGATACGGAAAGAACCTAAGCGTCCTTATAACTATATTATGTATCTCTATATAATTCTATTCCCCAATTTCCATTCAAGAGCACAATCGCATTTGTGGTCGGGGATGGAAAAGACTACAACGGATATTACAACTGCCCACTACAGGAAGGAGAAGCCTACAGGTTTGCAGTTGGGGCTGCTACAAGACTTCGAGGTATGTAGCTCCGGTTTTGGGGTCTTGTGTAGTTATAGGCAATCAAGTAAACAAAGTCACTGCCAGTTTCACTGAAAAGTAATAATAATAATAATAATAATAATAATAATAATAATAATAATAATAATAATAATATAATTCTTTAATTTTCTCTTAATCTGACTTTTTAATGAGACCATGAACTTTGACAGAGGAGCACCAATCAGTTTCATTATAAATATTCATGTTGACAGAATATAAAGCTGAAAAGGACACAAAAATGCTAGTTAACTGTCAAAACCTGGACGCTGCTCGCTCTCAAAAACTCTATGAAACAATATTCCGTGATCATTTCACTGAAGCCTACATATCAATATATAATTTACATGAATTAGATTTCCGGAGTTCAGAAAGACGGGTGAAACTTCAGCGAATCCCATTTCGTAATTAAAAATGTTCCTCCTTTGAGCTAAAAATAATATCAGTGGCATGTGACCATTATTGAATATTTTCATTAGGAGAAATTACCTTAGCAAAACATTGTAGACTTTTCTAGATATTACAAATTATATATATATATATATATATATATATATATATATATATATATGTATGTATTTATGTATGTATGTATGTATGTATGTATGTATATACATGAATACACAGAAGTATTTATCGATATACAGTGTTTTTATAAATATGTTTACATATTTATATATAACAATATACAGTATAACTATATAGATGTTTTTAATAATTTCGATTTGAATAATATAGGAATTGATATGATTCGTAGGAGGAATTAAAAAAAATTGAATAGAGAGAGCATGAATGTAGAGCTGAAAATGAACATGAGTAAAATAAAGATAATGTTCAATGAAAATGCAGAACGAAAATAAAACTATATGAGTTATGGACAAATCTCGAGAGATAGTTAATGAATATACGTACTCAGAACAGACAGTAGGTAAACAACCTCAGGACACAAGATCGAAATTAAAATAAGGATAGGTATGGTATGAAGAGGATTTGGTAAACAGATTAAGATGATGAGAAGTAAAATACCATTTTCTCTAAAAAGAAAAGTATTTAATCAGGTGATCCTACCAGTATTAACTTATGCAACAGAAACTTGGAGCCCTACTAAAGCCGTAGAAGATAATCTAGTTACAAATCGAAGATCTACGAAAAATATTCTGATGGGAATAACACTAAGAAACAGGAAAAGAGCAACATCTATTCGAGAGCAAACTTAAGTAGAGAATATTCTAACAACTTGTAAGAAAAAGGAATAGACATGGGCAGAACATACAGTGAGAATGACAGACAATAGATGGACATTAAGAATAATAGAATTGGTCCCTAGAGGTTGCGAAGGAAGCAGTTAAAGGAAGAAAAGAGAAGACGGTGGATTGACGAACAAAGTTTGAGGATGTGGATTAGCATAGAAAGACCATAAACAGACAGAAATGGAAGGACATGCGTGAGGTCTTTGTTCTGCAGTGGACTAGTAATGGATGATGAATGAGGATGATGAGATATATGTATATATAATGTTATATATGAGTATGTATATATATACATACACACACACACACACACACACACATATATATATATATATATATATATATATATATATATATATATATATATATATATATATATATATATATATATATATATATATATATATATATATGAAATTCCAACCAAATAGTATTCACTGGTTCATTTTCGTCCATATGTTTCTACTCTTGTACTTTTTTTTATACAGATGAGTGCAGTTACGTGTAATAATATCATAGTGTTTTCCTTTTATAAGGCTTTCCTTAACTCCCAATGCATATGAAAGGAATGAGTTTATTATAGGTTTTTGTTGTTCTGTTCCTAGTTAGGAATATGTCTGCAAGATCTATTTTTAATCAATAACAAGTAATTTTGTTTCATTCCGTGTGTATATCAGTCACTCCTCTGTTGCGTTATCCAAACATTATAAAGCCTCATGCAGTTTTGTGCTAGACATGGAAACTATTTTAAAATATAATATAAAGATACGCAGTTTAATATGAATAAGTTTAAAGTAACGAAAAGTGCTTTTCTACAGTTCCTTTTCTTTGCAGACAAAGAAACCATAATTTGGAAGAAACTGAACTCTGCAGTGAAAGTTGTGCCATCGACCCAACCAGTCAACGTCTTGACTATCATCATAATAACTGTGGCACTCATCTTGCTTTTCCTCTTGATTGGCGTCTACACGTAGGTTCCTTTATGTCTATTCCAGCATCGACTTCAGGTTGATAATAGCTCACTTTCTTCTGGTCACAGTCAAAGTCTTCCGATTTCGTAATTCAGTTTTTTCTTTAAGTATGGACGATGAAATTGTTTTACTGTTATTCTTTGAGCTCTGAAAATTGGTATTTTTTCATAAGTTTACTTTATCTGAGTCAATCACAGTTTTCACAGAATTATACATGTAAAATGATAAATAAGTATCAATATATATATGTATATATATATATATATATATATATATATATATATATATATATATATATATATATATATGTATATATATATATATATATATATATATATATATATATATATATATATATATATATATATATATATATATATGTATATATATATGAGCGGGGATACCTTAAATTAGTGAAAGGGTTTGCATATAGCCATGACTAGCAAAGCCTTACTAGTCAGGACCAACCATACTATGGCTTCTTGTTGTGAGCGATCAGACAGAAGTCTCCTACTATCAGCAATCCGCAGTGGCTAGCATTGTGATGAAAATGGGCAAACCACAGTCATGACCTAGGATATGTCTGAGGCCTTTGTCCTAAATTGGACTATAAATTTTGCATTTGTTGTGGTTTCCTTTGTTGTATAGGCATATATAAATATTTGTCGAGCGAATACAATTGATTTAGTAGAATTTCAGTTGTTCAATCTAGTTGCTAATGTTTTAGGTTAAATAGTTTAACATAAGTCTTATTTCCCAGTTTATCTGTTGTTTGCGTCATTTGATTTACTATTTATCCCATTAAAAATTGCATATTCTTTTTTTGGGGATGGTTATGTGGCTGCTTTCCTTATTGGGCTTTGTAACACCATACAAGCGCTCTAGAGCAGCCCGGATGCCAAGTCAAAGGCGTCGACCCTGAACGTTGAACCTGAACACTGCTTGAGTCTCGGACATGCGCAGTCGGGCCTTTGTCTTTCTGGATAAAACAATTTGATGCAGTTGGGATTAGTCCTATGAATACATAGCTCTTTAGGTTGACCAATTCATAAAAATATCATGTCTGCTTTGTAAAAACATCTTACGTCGTTTGATCTCTGCTCCTCTGAACTGTATATACACTAATTGTTTACTTATTTTCATAGGTACAGAAAGCGAGGCAAGATTGTTCTTGCGTGGCCCATAGCATTAGAAGGTAGGAACAATTGCCATATTTCTCTTGTGATGAACCTTATTTCTAAGATAAAATGAAATGTCAACGCCTTATTCTTTGCTTAATGTTTATGAGGATAACTAAGCAGCGGTTGATAATTGATAGTTAACAGACACGAACATACACATGCATAAGCACGCACATAATATATATACAGTATATACATATATATATATATATATATATATATATATATATATATATATATATATATATACAGATAGATAGATAGATAGATTATGCTATATATATATATATATATATATATATATATATATATATATATATATAGATAGATAGATTATGTTATACACACACACACACACACACACATATATATATATATATATATATATATATATATATATATATATATATATATATATATACATATATATATTTACATATACACATCTATATATATATATATATATATATATATATATATATATATATATATATATATATATACACTGCATGCATCAATATATTGAAATTATCTTTATATCATTGATGTGTTATTCTTTTTCTATAGTTCCTAGAAGACAAGCAGCAACCCAAGAAACGACACAATCAGCTGTCACGGGAAATCCTAGTTTTCATCTCGCTCCAAGAAATGAAGAAAATGGCATGTGCTTCGTCCTAGGAGCCCCTAATCCGGTTTGTCTTTTCAACATTTTCTTTATACAGAGTGTAATTTTTCAATAGGTAATTTCATTCATAGCTTAACAATGCAAGTTGTTTGTAAACTGGATTTATTCATTGATTCTAAACTGTTTGGAATAGTTAGTTAATCTGGAATTTAGGAGCCTCCAGTAGGCTGACCTTCAGTGACTGTGTTGACACTTATCCTATTTTAGTCTCTTTTTATCTATCCTGAGTTTCTGTTTACTAAGTTCTCATTCGGTCTGAGAAGGAGATGTACTGAGTGCTCTTATAGCAATACCTAAGGTCGATTAATTTAATTATTTTCATTCATGATGTCAAAAAAGGGAGTTATTTTTCGGTTTTTTTTTTTTTTTTTGTCACGTAATTGAACGTAGTGATGTTTTTAACCTATTCTGCATATTTCTTATAAATGATTCTTGTACGTGTAAAGTCACTTAGCAAGATAGTAAATTGATATTAATCTTTGATTAGATGAAGAATGATCTTAAGTCACACTTGTGTTTAAAGCTGATGTGTTTCTTCTTCTCATAATATTCTTATCTGCCTCCAATTGTTTGATAGAAAGTAATGTCTCTGCTGTTGTTTACTGTACATGACTTCTACATTAAGACCTAGAGCTTGTGGCATTCAACTTTTTCAACAAGGGTTGGCTTTGTTTGATAATAATAATAATAATAATAATAATAATAATAATAATAATAATAATAATAATAATAATAATAATAATAATAATAATAATAATGTTCATTTACAGCCTGTGAACACCGACGAAGATGAAAATATATACGCCAATACATCCCGGAGAATCCCACGATGTGAAATCGAGAGCTATCTAAACATGTCCATCGATGCAAAGAAGAATTATCATGAATTCAAGGTAAACCTTTTCCCACCTGATTTTTCCTTAAAAGACAGATATCAATTGTAGATGATTTGTGTAAGTGTTCAGAGTAACGTAAGTAATAATGGTAATATTTGAATCCGAAATCCTAAAGTAGAAAGCAACTGACTTTTGCTTGCATCGTGGAATTTATTAGTCTAAATAGCTCTATAATCTTTACCCTAAATGAATAATAAAGAAGATAGATGTACAATATACTTACTGACTTAATGTATTTAACTGTGATAATTAACGTAAATTCTTTTGATTTAGTCATATTATGTACCAAGAACCAGAATTTGTTAGAATAATCTACTGTGTATAATATATATATATATATATATATATATATATATATATATATATATATATATATATATATATATATATATATATATATATATATACGGGCCACTGGTTCGAGTCTGGCCTTGCTTAAGGGACTCAAGGGCCAAAACAACAAAAATAACAATGGGAAAGGTCGCCAGTCGGCAATAAGACAAAGGATACCGACAATATATATATATATATATATATATATATATATATATATATATATATATATATATATATTATACAATAATATTTAAATAAAAATAAATGAAAGGGGAGCACAGCAGATAACTATTTTAATTTAAGCCATGAGGAGCTTCGAGTGGAGTTTGGGGGGCCGTGGATGAAACTCCAGCACAGCAATCAAGTTCCCTGGAAAGGGAAATAAATTAAATTATTAACAGCACACTTACTACTACCGGCTGGGAACACGATGAAGTCGTGTGGTTAAAACCGCAAATTAAATGAAAATGCAAAGCTTAGGGATTTAAACATTACACATGGGAATCAACACTATCACAGGGTGAATTAATTAAGGATAGAAGCAAATGGCACACGTGGAGGGATATAGGGAATAGGTTAAAAGGTTCAGTGGGTAGGATATTTCTTTAAAGGATAAAAGGAAAAAATGGGATGTGATAAGGAAGGGATGGGAGGTTAGGTAAGGTTAACGAGGATCTCAAAATCAGACACCTTACCTTAGTAAAAACGACTCTGGTTCCTCCCTTGTGGAGGATATGTAAACAGAGGTCCTGCCTCCCTGATGTCTTGAGGGTGAAGAGAGATGGTGGTTCCCTCAAGGAGGTTGAGTCAAGAAGAAGAATGCCCAGCCGCTCCTAGGCAGACTCGGCTCCCTTTTTGCCCACAAGTGGGGGTGGGGGGGTGGGGAATTGACCTGACTGTTGTCCCATTGGTCAGACCTTGTCACGTGTCCCGACACCCCCATCAATAGGCCTCCTCTTTCTCCTGGGATCTTGACATTGCCAGGTGATAAGTAAGATGGCTGAAAAATGAGACCTCAAAGGGGAGTAGACTGGTATAGAATGGTTGGGGGGTGGGTGACACTCTGGGTAGGGTCCCAAAACTCGTGGCCTTTCGACTCATGCTTGCTGACGGGGTCTTTTTTATTTGAAAAAAGGTGGCGTAATGACCGCAAAAAATAACAGCCCCCCATTTTAGCAGAGATTTTGTCCTAGAACAGGACAAGAACTCTGCAAGCAAGGTCTGAAGTGACTAGCCTTAATGACTCCTCCCTCAGTGAGTCTCACCACGATAACGAATTAATACTTAAGCTGCAACTAGAGTCATAATTTTACTTTATTGTGATAGTAAATTAACTTTAAGTGCCTTGTAGAAATAAGCATGCTGGCTGTGAGGCAGCAACTAAAAAATTCAAAACTGCAAAATTGAAAATTAAAATGCAAATATGGTTAAAGTTAAGTGACCTAGTGCAGTGGTAGGCATAAAATTAAAGAAAATTGACATATACAAAAGATAAAATAAATCAATAAAAATAAATTGAATGCAAATAATAATGCCAAGATGGCTCCTCAAGTTTATCTACCTGAGGAGACACCAAGGCCAATTAATATTTTTTTATACAAACTAGATTTACCTAATGCCAGGAGAACACATCTCTCTCATCTGAGTTCTTTAGGCGCTTGACCTTCCAGTTGTAGTTCTGGAGGTCTATGCCCCACCTCATGAGCCCTTTATTCCCATTATGTAGCTCAGTCAAGTAGGTTAGAGGGTTATGGTCCGTTAGGAATGTCTGGGGGAACACATGGTCAGCACGATAGGAACCAAGATGCTCAAGCGATGAGCCCATGCCTGAGAGCTCATTCTCTTGAGTTTGGAGTTTTCCCATGTCTGGAAGATATTTATGCTGCCATATAAGTAAACCCCACAGTTGGGAATTCCTGCCTGCACCTGGTGAAGCCAAAAATGAATTACGAGTATGGTCAGAGGTTGTGACTCCTCTGCCATGAAGTGGAAACCCTCGTCCCACTGAAATGTGGCTAGAATGCCAAACCAATAAAAGAATTGTGTCAGCTCTGTAACACTTATGGATGGGATAAGTTGAAGCGAGGCCCTCGGCACTATTTGCTTAGAGTTACCGGTGGCTTGGCAAGGGTGGTAGGAGGCAACGTAAGCCTTGATAACCCTGTGCAAGTGGATAAGCTGGGTAGTACACATTACCCCAAAGTGTCCTCACAGTCCCTCATGGACCATGCATAGCACCGACAAGCAGAGATTACGGGGAACAGCTACTTGCCGGCACGAGACCTTAACAGGATCATGAGAACCTCGGGTGATCTTAAGGGGCACCTCATCCTTTAGCAGGAACTCAGCCTTAGAGGGGTTATCTATTTCCACATCGTTCGAGTAGGCAGGTGCCATGTTGTTTACCAATGTCTCATCCAGCAGTGGGAACCTGATGAGCACTGTCTGGCCCATTGGGGTCTCGGCACTGATGGGTGGTTCACCTCTTGCCTTCTCTGAGACCTCTAGCCTAGTGATTGAGGTAGCCCTATTTCCAGTGGTGTTAAGTGGCACAGTTTCATCCGGATTGAATTTGCGGGTACTCGGCTCAGACTCATGGTGGGAAAAGGGAGATCTCTGGCCCTCCTCTGGGGCCTCTGGCATGACGCTTGGAGTAGCCCTATCCCCTGTGGTGGAAAGTGGCACACCTTCACCAGAATTAACTTCTGGTGTATGAAGCTCAGACTCACTGCTGGAGGAGGAAGACTCTTGGGCCTCCTCACTTAGCCAAGCTACCTCACCAAGGTCAATGTCACCGAGCCATTCATCTTCCCCTGCAGGAAGCATCCTCACTGCTTTGCGCTCCGGCTTGGCAGCCTTCATGCGCCTGAGGGTCACTTGCTGTACCACCTTCATGGGCTCTTGACCCAAACGCAGGTCGAAGCCCTCATGTCCAATGTTGCTTATTGCCCTTAGTCCGCACTTCTTGCTGAGCTGGGACGTGGTCACCTGGGACTCCACTGTAGGGAGTTTTTTGGTAACTCCTTCCATGAACTGGACCTTCCTGAAATTGTCCTGCTGGACTTTGGCAACATTGCATTGAGGTGGCAAGTGATTGAGTTGTGCCAATCGGGCGTCCATCTCCTGCATTCTTAATTCATGCGCTCTCTCTCTTTCATACCTCATTCTTTCATGCTCTGTTCTTCTCCGGCCTTTGCCTTCATTCATGAGCTCCCGCACATACCTTCGTAATGATTCTCCCTCATAGCCTTGTCGTTCTGCCAAATCCACAAATGCACTGATCTCAGCAGCAGTCATTTTGCTAATTTCTTGTGGAGGCAGCGACAAGAACAAACTCAACCGCATAAAGTACAATGTTGAGCGTGCAAGAAATTACACGGAGGGGAAAGACGATCTAGCTTTACGCAAGAGTCCCATGGAAGGAAGGATGAAGATGGAGCTGGGGAACATGCACAAAGGCTGTAAAAAATGCCTCTCGAGAAAGAACTATCACCAAATAGTAAGCCTTACAAGTAATTAAACAGGAGCCTAACTAGACAACCAGGGTCACGACAATGGGTGAGCTTAGGCTGTCCGGTTGTAATGTGTCCAAACAAGTAACGATATATATGACAACTGTGCTACACAATAAAAAATGGAATTACAGCTATAGGTGACCCTCTATGCTAGACAAAACAAACTGGAATCACAACTATACAGTAGGTGACCCTCTAGGCTAGTCAGGAAGAAATGGAATCACAACTATGGGTGAACCTTTATGCTAGTCATAAAAAGAAATGGAATCACAATAATGGGTGAATCTCTATGCTAGTCTTGAAAAAATGGAATCACAACAATGAATGAATCTCTATGCTAGTCATAAAAGATGGAATCACAACAATGGGTGAATCTCTAAGCTAGTCTTAAAAAAATGGAATCACAACAATGGGTGAATCTCTGTGCTAGTCATATAAAAATGGAATCACAACAATGAATGACCCTCTATGCTAGTCATAAATAAATGGAATCACAACAATGAATGACCCTCTATGCTAGTCATAAATAAATGGAATCACAACAATGAAGGACCCTCTATGCTAGTCATAAATAAATGGAATCACAACAATGAAGGTCCCTCTATGCTAGTCATAAATAAATGGAATCACAACAATGGATGACCCTCTATGCTAGTCATAAATAAATGGAATCACAACAATGGATAATTCTCTATGCTAGTCATGAATAAATGGAATCACAACAAAGCATAAATAAATGGAATCACAATAATGGATGACCCTCTATGCCAGTCATAAATAAATGGAATCACAACAATGAATGACCCTCTATGCTAGTCATAAATAAATGGAATCACAACAATGGAGGACCCTATATGCTAGTCATAAATAAATGGAATCACAACGATGGATGACCGTCTATGCTAGTCATAAATAAATGGAATCACAACAATGGATGACCCTCTATGCTATTCATAAATAAATGGAATCACAACAATGAATTACCCTCTATGCTTGACATAAATAAATGGAATCACAACAATGGATGACCCTCTATGCTAGTCATAAAAAAAATGGAATCACAACAATGAATGACCCTCTATGCTAGTCATAAATAAATGGAATCACAACAATGGATGATCCTCTATGCTAGTCATAAATAAATGAAATCACAACAATGGATGACCCTCTATGCTAGTCATAAATAAATGGAATCACAACAATAGATGACCCTCTATGCTAGTCATAAATAAATGGAATCACAACGATGGATGACCCTCTATGCTAGTCATAGATAAATGGAATCACAACGATGGATGACCCTCTATGCTAGTCATAGATAAATGGAATCACAACAATGGATGACCCTCTATGCTAGTCATAAATAAATGGAATCACAACAATGGATGATCCTCTATAATAGTCATAAATAAATGAAATGACAACAATGGATGACCCTCTATGCTAGTCACAAATAAATGGAATCACAACAATGGATGACCCTCTATGCTAGTCATAAACCTCTATGCTAGTCATAAATAAATGGAATCACAACAATGGATGACCCTCTATGCTAGTCATAAATAAATGGAATCACAACAATGGATGACCCTCTATGCTAGTCATAAATAAATGGAATCACAACAATGGATGACCCCCTATGCTAGTCATGAATAAATGGAATCACAACAATGGATGACCCTCTATGCTAGTCATAAATAAATGGAATCACAACAATGTATGACCCTCTATGCTAGTCATAAATAAATGGAATCACAACGATAGATGACCCTCTATGCTAGTCATAAATAAATGGAATCACAACGATGGATGACCCTCTATGCTAGTCATAAATAAATGGAATCACAACGATGGACGACCCTCTATGCTAGTCATAAATAAATGGAATCACAACAATGGATGACCCCCTATGCTAGTCATGAATAAATGGAATCACAACAATGGATGACCCTCTATGCTAGTCATGAATAAATGGAATCACAACAATGTATGACCCTCTATGCTAGTCATAAATAAATGGAATCACAACGATAGATGACCCTCTATGCTAGTCATAAATAAATGGAATCACAACGATGGATGACCCTCTATGCTAGTCATAAATAAATGGAATCACAACAATGGATGACCCCCTATGCTAGTCATGAATAAATGTAATCACAACAATGGATGACCCTCTATGCTAGTCATAAATAAATGGAATCACAACAATGGATGACCCTCTATGCTAGTCATAAATAAATGGAATCACAACAATGTATGACCCTCTATGCTAGTCATAAATAAATGGAATCACAACGATAGATGACCCTCTATGCTAGTCATAAATAAATGGAATCACAACGATGGATGACCCTCTATGCTAGTCATAAATAAATGGAATCACAACAATGGATGACCCTCTATGCTAGTCATAAATAAATGGAATCACAACAATGTATGACCCTCTATGCTAGTCATAAATAAATGGAATCACAACGATGGATGACCCTCTATGCTAGTCATAAATAAATGGAATCACAACGATAGATGACCCTATATGCTAGTCATAAATAAATGGAATCACAACAATGGATGACCCTCTATGCTAGTCATAAATAAATGGAATCACAACAATGGATGACCCCCTATGCTAGTCATGAATAAATGGAATCACAACAATGGATGACCCTCTATGCTAGTCATAAATAAATGGAATCACAACAATGGATGACCCTCTATGCTAGTCATAAATAAATGGAATCACAACAATGGATGACCCTCTATGCTAGTCATAAATAAATGGAATCACAACAATGTATGACCCTCTATGCTAGTCATAAATAAATGGAATCACAACGATAGATGACCCTATATGCTAGTCATAAATAAATGGAATCACAACGATGGATGACCCTCTATGCTAGTTATAAATAAATGGAATCACAACAATGGATGACCCTCTATGCTAGTCATAAATAAATGGAATCACAACGATGTATGACCCTCTATGCTAGTCATAAATAAATGGAATCACAACAATGGATGACCCTCTATGCTAGTCATAAATAAATGGAATCACAACGATGGATGACCCTCTATGCTAGTCATAAATAAATGGAATCACAACAATGGATGACCCTCTATGCTAGTCATAAGGGAAAAAAATGGAATCTCCACGATGTGTGACCCTTCTATGCTAGTCATAAGGAAAACATGGAATCTTCACGATGTGTGACCCTCCTATGCTAGTCATAAGGAAAAAAAAATGGAATCTCCACGATGTGTGACCCTTCTATCCTAGTCGTAAGGAAAAAATTGAATCTTCACAATGTGTGTGACCCTTCTTTGCTAGTCATAAGGAAAAAAATGGAATCTCCACGATGTGTGACCCTCCTTTGCTAGTCACAAGGAAAACAAATGGAATCTCTACGATGTGTGACCCTTCTATGCTAGTCATAAGGGAAAAAATGGAATCTCCACGATGTGTGACCCTCCTGTGCTAGTCATAAGGTAAAAAATTGAATCTCCACGATGTGTGACCCTCCTGTGCTAGTCATAAGGGAAAAAATGGAATCTCCACGATGTGTGACCCTCCTATACTAGTCATAAGGAAAAAAAATGGATTTGTAAAAATGTGTGGGTGCGTTCTTGCAACACCACCACTTGCAACTATGTGACTTGAAGCAAAGTTTGTATTTATACTTAAAGTATAATAAATTAAATAAAACTAGCAATGTCACTGAGTTTGCTTAATGCTTCGTTAAGAAAATCAACCCCTTTACATACTTTCCCTTTAGTAAAAAAAATGGATTTAAGAAATTACACTCCCAAATATTTTATCTAAATGATCCTATACCCTGACTGAAAAAATAAAAAATTAAATTGAATGTGATATCGTAAATCCTTTATCTTTAGGTTAACAATTTTACACAAACGTACGAAAATTATCCCTTTCAAAAAATGTACATAAAAATAATATCCCACGAAAAGCAATAAAATTAAATTACATACCCTTACTGTCAAAAGAAAAAAACTGGAATAAGGAATGCC
>NC_090746.1:48479824-48492324 GCF_036898095.1 Palaemon carinicauda
CTTTTTTATCTCACATTTCTTGCTGGAAAGTGAAATTGTGATAATTTCTTTCAGAGCTACATCATTCTCGCAACCAATTTTCTTCCAGAATTAATTTTCACAAAACTGTCATTCACAGTGAAGAATAAAATGTGCCTCATCTCTGACTCATAAACTCTCCCGTCATCATTACTAAGATCAGCAGAAGCTGTACTGTCATTATTATATCATTTGATGGCCACACTTTCATTTATTCAACAACAATCTAATTTAGGATCATTAATGTAGACGGTATTAATATTGTTTTATTTCTTTTTACAGATGATGAGACCAGGGTTAAATTGAGCATAATCAACAATGATCCATCAAGTGATTATATCAATGCTAACTACATTCAGGTATTGAATTTTACTGTAAAAATCCTCTTCTACATCAATCGAACGCCAAAATTCAAAATACGTTTATATCAGGATTCTAATCAACTTTGATTTTTTTGAATAATCAGTTGGATTTTGCTTTATCAACTGCAAGCTAGTTAATTCCCAATGTGTTTCAGAACTGTTCCTTAATTCGCACCTTCATTCCAGACTATGTGTTCCAGAGAGAGTTTTAGTCACTTGTTTTACTTTCTTACTCAGGGGTATTCCAGCATCAAGTACATAGCCACTCAAGGGCCGAAGGATCAATCGGAACCCACTATTAGAGACTTCTGGAGGATGATTTTAGAGCAGCAAGTTACTGCGATTATCATGGTAGCCAATTTTGAAGAAGGCGGAAAGGTAATGTCTACTACATGTACAGCCCAAATCCTTATTAACAAGGGGTAAAATACTTCCAAACAACTTATTCAAAGAGACAAAAAACAGCCATTAAATCCAAATCAAGTTTACGGATTGTTTTATGACAATGTAATAATGCAATAATATATGATCAAGGAACATATTACCAATTATTTTTACAAAATACAGTCCAAAAATCGATGAAAAATAAAGATTTGATTAAATTTCCCACTATATTGTATATTCAGATATTGGAACCATGATTCAAGTGGTGGTTTACTGACATAAAAGGTGATTGGTTCTTAACCTGGTAGCACAGAAAGTTTGTTTCCTAGGGGAAAGTATTAGAGATCTGTTTTTTTTTTTTTTTTTTTTTTTTTTTTTCTGTAGAAAAGTATTAGAAATACAAGGAGGAGAGGCATGTAAGTGCCCATGACTTTAGAGTAAACCGGGCCCCACACATGGATCTATTCAGAATCGGTAGTTGTAGTGTTTGAGGGCCCCTAGATACTCGGCTCTACCCTTGGAATGTAATTATTTAGAGTTCAAAGACAAGCTGAGGTCTCTATGGATTAATATGTTCCTCGATTACAGTATTTTCAAGCCGTTTTCAAACTTACTTCTATAGGATTAGAAGCATCCATAATTGTTTCAAAGGAGCCTTATATTTAGGTTATACTTGAACAGAATGCAGTCTCACCTCAAAACTATATACTAACTGATATGATATCTACAGTATGTGGATACTTACCCATAACTTTGTTTAAGAAAGAAGTGGACAGTATTTACTTTAAGAAAACTTTGCTTCTATTGTAGGGATTAGTTGAAATTCAGCGTAAATGTCATTAGCTGATTCGGTAAATGTTAAGAAGAGCAACCTGTAGATGACAACTGCAACATTTAATAACAATTTTAGTAACTCTTCAAATATTCAAAAGTAACAAAAAGCCAGAACAGGTATTCATAGCCTTACAGAAATCAGTGTTTACAGTATTGCAGAGAGAGAGAGAGAGAGAGAGAGAGAGAGAGAGAGAGAGAGAGAGAGAGAGAGAGAGAGAGCAATTGCATTACAATGTATAAGGTGTATGAAATACACGTGCATTACATGGCTCCCCCCTAAATCAGACTTACATGTGAAATAGGGTGCCCTTCCCTAGAGACACAAACTGTAGGCGGGCCATCTTGCAGGAGATACGCAGGTTTAAGGCGATCAATGAAGACCTAGTCTTCTTTGATACGAATGTTAATTAAGAAAGCCTTTGGCTTGCAAGTTTCGGTGCACACAAAGACATATGTTTTGGTGTTGAAATCTTTCGGTATGTATTGCTTCACCACGGGCTCCTGGGTCTAGTGGCAGAGAGTAAATTTCCACAAAACGTGACGTAGGCACTGGAGATTGTCAGAGGAGGTTGCAGACGGAAACAAATTTAGCGAGGACGACCAAAGGATCGTCATATATTATTTCAGTTACTGAGACATCCAGGCCATCCTTAAGAGTGTTCCTTAATCCAAGGGGGACACAGGGAAGCTAGGTAAACCAGTTGGAGTCATTGCAGTTGGACATCGTAGCTGCTTTGAGGGTGTGATGAAAGCATTCAACCATTCCGTTGGCTGCAGTGTTGTAGGCGGTTGTCTGATGTAGGGTGATGCCCAGGAGATTTACTAAAAGTGTCCATAGTTGAGAGGTGGAAGTGGTACCCCTGTCAGAAAAAAAAAAAACTCAGGGATAACAATTCTCGTTATCCATCCTGAGCGGATATTGCAGTTTGCATGGGGATAGCTTCAAGCCAACGAGTGGAGTGGTTAATGACAGTAAACAGGTAACGTTGTCCTTGTGATGTGGGTAGGGGACCTACTACGTCAACGGTCAACACGAATGTAGTAAAACGACGCTGAGGTTGAGGAAAGGTGCCCACTCCGGAATCCTTGTGTCAATGTACTTTTTAAGTTTGGCATAAAGTACATGCACGTACCTAATCCTTAGCATCCTTAGTAATGCCATGTCAAATGAACTTCGTCTTTAGTAGCTGTGCAGTAGATCGGCGGGAGGGATGTGAGAGGACATGGATTGAATCAAACACCTGTCGGTGCATGGGGGCAGGTATCAATAGGTTTGACTAGCCAATACTGATGTCACAATGGAGGGGGCCGTTGGAGTCATTAAGAGCTACATCTTCCCAACGAAGGGATGTGTAGGATGTCCTACATGCTTGGTACTCTGAATCTTTTCATTGGGCTTCTGCCAAAGCGGTGCAATCCAATCTCAGGTGAATGGCGGCCGATGTGTTTCTTGACAGGGTATCAGCAATAGGATCTATTTTACCAAGGACGTGCTGAAGGGTGCAGTTGTATTCAGCCACGGTGGAAAGATGTTGGTGTTGACGGGCAAGTACCGCCTTGGGCAGTTTTCTACTGAAGAAGGCCAATGGGCGGGGCGAGCTGTTGACCACCAGGTCCTGCTCGAGTATTGCGCCAATAGCAACGTCACCAGCATTAGTGGAGAGAAGGAGAAATGCATGTGCCACGGGAAAAGTGAGAGCAGCAGCAGTTGATATGGCATTCTTTGCTTTGCAGAGGATCGCTTACTGAAGGGGACCCCACTTCAGGTCTTTTGGCTTGCCCTTGACGATACCCCTGATCACTTAGTGTGGCAGGCAGTGACTAGTTCTTAACAGAAATACAGGCTGGACATGACTGGCTTATTAACGCGACATAAGATTATATACAAGAAGTTGAGGAAAACCATGACATAAAAACTTCATCAATATGAAACATACAATGGCAAGCTTAAATGGGTTTTTCTATTATCAGAGAGAGAGAGAGAGAGAGAGAGAGAGAGAGAGAGAGAGAGAGAGCAATTGCATTACAATGTATGAGAGAGAGAGAGAGCAATTGCATTACAATGTATGAGCATGCATGAAATATATGGTTCCGACTTCTTTTAGAGGCATGCTTGGCACATATGAAAAAATAGTACCATCTTGATAGGTTCCCAATTACTAATGGTGTATCAAATGTGATAAAAAAAATTAATTTCTCATTTTTAATAATTTTCACATATTTATTTGTTCATGAGCTTTTGTAATATGTCCTAAATTCATATTATATATATATACACACACACACACACACACACACACACACACATATATATATATATATATATATATATATATATATATATATATATATATATATATATATATATATATATATACATATATATGAGAGCATGTGCGCGTTTATGTGAATATATATATATATATATATATATATATATATATATATATATATATATATATATATATGTATATATATATATATATATATATATATATATATATATTGTATATATACATACACATATATGTATATATATATATATATATATATATATATATATATATATATATATATACATATATATATATATTATATATATATATATATATATATATATATATATATACATATACATATATATATATACATATAGAGAGAGAGAGAGAGAGAGAGAGAGAGAGAGAGAGAGAGAGAGAGAGAGAGAGAGAGAGAGAGAGAGAGAGAGAGAAAAGCATAATGCCTGTGGAAGGGTTCCATCTAATGCTGGAGTCGGATTTGTCTTTGGAAATGGTTACTCAACAGATCAAGTCACAATTGCTCCTTGCACAGAAGTCAATGTTGAGAGAGATAAATGTTACGGACTTGATTTTGTGTTATCTTAATACTGACTTTGAATTCTAATGGGATTTTCTTCGTCATCAGGTTAAGGTTGGCAAGTACATGAGTCATGAAGAAACGCTGGTCTTTGAAAACTACGCGATTCAAGTGACCTCCTCTAAACAAGAGCCCTACTTCACTGTTTCTACAATCCAGGTGAGTGTCGTAGTTCCAAGTGAAATTAAGTTGAGAAATGAAGTAAACGGGAGTGTTAGATAGGAGGATACTAGAAGTGGATGGTAGAAAGTAGAATGTAGTTTTGAATGAGAAATTTCTCAGTGTTTTAGAAAATTTCTGATGCAATCTACCATGGAAAAATGTAAGTGACTTACAAAGCTTTCTTTCTTGATACAATAACATTCTGAAAATTGTTTCTGCAAGAACAACTAGTTCCTGATTCGGTTCAGTTGTTTATGTCACTGAATTACTAATTATGACCTAAGAAATTTCACTGCCGTTTATTAAATGAATGACTGATGATCTATCGGTTATTAAATGCAGGATTGCTACTAAATTTCATTGAATATAATCTTTAAAAACTTTTTTTTTATCACAAAGTGAAAAACTCTTGATTAGTTTTCTCAAGTTTTTCAAAAAGTAACTACTCTACACTCTATGACAGATTCGGCAAAGGAAATAAATAAAAGAATTACCGACCTCTTCATGATATTTATAAACGTCGTAACCATAATCACTGACCTTGATTAACGTTTTCTTAGTTTCAGACGGACATGTTCATCTTACAAGGCAATGTTTCGTACTTTGTCGTTGTACGTGAATTCTATTTCTATATCAAATAGCAGGCATATGCAAAGAAAATTGCTGGATATATATATCACGAAAAGAAATAACATTTAGGGCAACGTAGAGGTATTTAATTTCTGAATTTCTTTCCTAATGCCAATTTCAGGTCTTTGTGGACACAATCCCTCGACACACTGTGACACATTATCATTATACAAACTGGCCTGATCATGGGGTCCCTGAGGAAGCAATTTCCATCTCTTACCTGGTTACGAATTTCTTGGACAACCATGATAATGGTATGTGCTGGTCTGGAACAAATGTTTGCTTCAAACCACGAAACAGATAATCATTGCTGCAAAAAGGCTAATATGATTGTAGTTTCTTTGTTTTATGCATGATTATGCTTATATTGTATACACCATTTTAAGCCTTAAAGAATTACCTGGTCTATTTAATAACGGAAAGATGAAATGATCTGCTGCTTCATATAAGTATAAATTTAGGAAAACTATTAGTCTTACTGCTCCCTTCAACCTTAATACATTTTACTAAACAGGCGGCGTCGTAGTTCATTGCTCTGCTGGGATTGGAAGAACAGGAACAGTATTGATGGTATTGCTACTTCAAGAAATGCTGATGATGCAAGGTGCCATTGATCCTGTCGAGGTTTTAGAAAGACTTCGAAGTGGAAGGGGTCGTCTTGTAGAAAATATAGAGCAATACAACCTAGCTCTTGAGATCACAGATGAGGTCTTCTTTGGAAACGTCACTAAAATTACTTCAATTAACCTTCAGAATAATCTGGAAAGCCTCCTGGCAAATGTTCCTTTAGAATATGAAAAGATTAAAGCTTTTCCAACACCTCTGTCTTACGAATATTCATCCAGTGAAGCTTTCAGACACTTGAATAGAAATCTAAATATCTTGCCTGGTGACAGTCACAGAATTTACTTACAGATGGTGAATGGGGAAGAGGAATCACAGTACATTAATGCAGTCCATATTCACGGCTTTAGTAAATCTGACAGATTTCTTGTGACTGAGCATCCTTTGAGACAAACACAAGCTAAATTTTGGAGGATGATCATGGAGAAGAAATGTCCCTTTGTTGTCCTAATTAATCACTATCCAAACCATGATGAGGTTAGTAAAATGCAAGGTCTTACGATTGAGTTAAAAACCAAATTTTGTGTATGCCTATATGTATTGAGTATTTCCACAATACATTTGTATTGTAAATCAACACTTCTATAAACCTTCAAGCTTTTGTTTATTTTCCTTAAAAATAATATATTGGTGTATACTGAATTGATTTATTCCTTTTTTTTTCAAATATCTTTATGAAGTTTGGCCTTCAACATTCACCCTGAGGATTTATAACTTTTCTCTTGTGAAAAAGTTGGCCTTAAAAAATGAAACAAATTATGTATTCTCTGATATATAGAAGTATTTTGTTTAATGTTGTGATAGACATCTGAATATATCATATAACTAGTTTCTGCTCATTTGATCAGTATGTAAATATTCATATCATAAAATCATCCAAACTTTTCAGAAGGAGTTTCCTCCTTTGCTTCCTGAGGAAAATCAAGAGATGAATGTCTCCGGTTACAAGATCACACTGGATTCTCCATTTCCTTCTGGGCCAGACCTGATGCAGTACAATTTGACTGTGAGAAACCCATGTGTAAGTGCAGATAATGCTAGCCATCGATAGTACCTATAATGATTGTAAACTGTTGATTAGTATATTAATTAATAGTTGATGTATTTCAATAACATTAATTGTTATTTCACTGGATTCATTTCCCCGTTTCAGGGACAGCAACATACATTAACTGCCTATGTCGTTCTTAACTGGGAATATGGGCATGCCACTCCGAAGTGTCCAAATGTCTTATTGAATCTAGCTGACAAGTTACTGCACTCTGTCACACAATTGGGTTCTGGGCCGCCTCTGCTGTGTTGTGGGTAAGAGAAATACTACTTATCCTCATTTTTATTATCTTGAAAAATATATATTTTTCTGTGTTTATACAGGCTGACGTTTTGTGTTCTTGGCTATATATTTATGATTTTAGGATGCTTAAACCTTAATATGGATACATGTATTTTCTCAGGTAAATATGTAAGGTGTGGCAAGGAGTTACATTTCTGTGATAACTGCATTCTTCTTATTAGAATGGCTAATTACTATTTCAATAAACAAGTTTTATCAAAACTCATCTAATAAATTCTGTATTAAAGTCTACTTATGATAAAAAAAGGATAAATATTTTCAGAATTTTTACAATGGTATTTCATCACAAAATTATAGCATCAAACGAAACATGGTATCTGTGGTAAAGAAAGAAACTTTTCTTTCTCTAAAGGTTGGTTTATAACGAAATTATTTTCAGGGATGGCGTGACGGGATGTGGTCTACTGGCGGGGTTGACTCTTATCCTACAACGAGCTCAAACTGAGCAAGCTTTTGACATCTACAGAGCAGTTGTCAAACTGTTAAGATGTCGCTACCAGTTCATCACCTGTGAAGTAGGAATTTCAAAGTTCTTTGTGCTTAAAGTGGATATTTTGTAGTTTTCGTTATGTTATACATAGAATCAATGTACAGTTGCATAATGGGGCTTATCGAATGTTGATAACTAAATTGATACTTTTGTACCGCACTTTTTTTCATACACTCTCATACAATGTAATGCTATTGCTTTTTTAACACTTACTCTCTGCCACACTGATCATAGAATAACCTGTTTTTAGCTTGCCATAACATGTTTTAGTTTGTTTGAATTTTTGTGATTCTTGCTCACAATTGCTTGTATATGAGGTCGCTCTCTGTTGAATAAATTTTACTTGCATTCAGCTCGCCTTTCTATTAGCACCTAACAACTCCCTTGCGCACTGGTGACCCCCGGAGTGATCAGCTCCTCACCACATTTTTTTTTTTGCCTACCACTATGCCTTACCCATGTTACGATGACACCCAACAATCCAGACTCTGTGACCCATGTTGCATCATTAAAACTGCCGCCCTTTGCCAGCAGAGAAGCGCTCACTTGGTTCCACCACAACGAAGTTCAGTTTCGCATTAAGGCTGGGACTTGCTCAAGCAGCAGCAATCCCTGAGAATACTTTCCCAGAAATTTACGATTGGCTTTGTGACCAAGGGGATGGTCCAATTGAGTGTGACGACCTCAAAATATACTGACCGGAGCAATACTCACCATCGTCAGCTGCCCGTATAGCCAAGCTTTTTCAGGTTTCTCAAGAGCTGTTAGGGAACCAAAGTGTTTTATGCACCTTCAGGGAAGTAACCAGTATCGCTCGCTTACAACCTGCTGCAGCCAGCTCTCCTCGAGAAGTGAACCTACTTCGTTCTTTTGGGTACGATGCCTCCCTTAACCTGTAAGCACCATCATCCCCGATGAAGGACTTAATGCCCAAAGTTGACGCCCTTATGGGCAGCCACCGCCTCACCTTTGAAACCTCCATCAATGACTCCATTCCTGATGAATAGTAAAACTACTCAACACTGACTGAAGCCGATGTGAATGTGGTAAGACACAGACCCCCGACCCATGACAAGCCAGAGGGACAACAAAGCCGTCCACCACCCACAAATGTCACCCCTCACTCATGCCCCTCCCAATGACCTCTCCAGCCACCTACATATTTAATTACTGCTGTCTTGGCCTTCTTAATGCTGTGGCCACTTGTCAATGGCTCATGGGTGGTATCTTAGGGGATCTCCCATTCTGTGTATATTATGTAGACAACACGTCCGTCACCAGTGCACCATCCTCGACTGCCTACAACAGAATGGCCTTGTACTCTGGTACGACAAGTGTACCTTCGTGGCTAACAAAGTATTATTAGGACGATGCATCACTCGTGCAGGCATCCACTCCCTCTCTGAAAAGGTAGCAGCCGATCAGATCTTCCTCACTCCCTTTACTGTCAAAGGACTGCAAGAATTCTTGAGCAAGATAAAGTATTATCCCTGGCTCTTGCAAGTCATTGCTGCCACTTTTGCACCCTCTACGCTTCCCTCTAAGGCAAGCTAAAAAACCTGAAGTGGGGTCCCCTTGAAGAAGTGGCCTTCTGCAACTCAAAGAATGCTCTATCAATCGTTGCTGCTCTCACTTTTCCCGTGCCACATGCCGCTCTTTTTCTCTCCACCAATGCAAGCAACATTGCTACTGCTGCAGTAATTGAGCAAGTGGTCAACGTCTCGCCACACCCATTAGCCTTCTTCAGTAGAAAACTGTCCAAGGCGGAATCCAGCTACTCTACTTTCGACCTCGAATTGCTGGCGGTGCCTTTGATTGTCCATCACTTTCACCACTTCTTCAAAGATATGCTCTTTATCATTTGCACAAACCACATGCCTCTGGTGTTCGCCTTCATTCGACAGTCCAATGCTGGTCCACTTGCCAACACCAACATCTCTCCGCCATGGCTGAATATAACTGCACCCTTCAACATGTCCCTGGGAAAATGAATCTCGTTGCTGATGCCCTGTCAAGAAACACATTGGCTGCCATTCATCTGAAATTAGTTTACAATGCCTTGGCAGAAGCTTAATGGAAATACCCTGTGTATACCTATGTTGTGAAGACATCGCCCTCAACGACTCCAATGCCACATTCCTCTATGACGTCAGAAATGGTAGACTACAAGCATGGATACTGGCCCCATGTGCCGACAGATGTTTTATTTCATCCATGGCCTCACACATATCTCATACTGATCTTCTGCACAACTAATAAAGACGAAGTTCATTTGGGACGGCATTACTAAGGATGCTAAAGATTGGGTCTGCACCTGTACTTCATGCCAAGCTTCAAAAATACATCTACCCACGGATTCAGGAGTGGGTACCTTTCTTCAACCTCAGCGTCATTTTGCAACATTCACGTCGACGTATTAGGTCCCCTACCCACATCACAAGGACATCCATACCTGTTTATTGTCATTGACTGCTCCTCTCGTTGGCCTGAAGCCATTCCCATGCAAACTGCATGTGCATTTGCCTTACTCTGTGGGTGGATAGTGAGATTTAGTATCCCTGAGCTTATTACTTCTGACAGGGGTACCACTTTTACCTTTCAATTGTGGACATCATTTGCGAATATCCTGGGTATCACCATACATCAGACAACTGCCTACAACCCTGCAGCCAACAGAATGGTTGAACGTTTTCATGGCACCATCAAAACATCTTTGATGTCCCGCTGTAATTACTCTAGCTGTTTTACTCATCTTCCATGTGTCCCCCTTGGATTAAAGACCACTCCTAAGGATGCTTTGAATATCTCGGCAGCTGAAATAGTACATGGTGATCTGTTGGTCGTCCCTGCTGATTTTTTCCGTCTGCAACTTTCTTCGACAATCTCCAGCATGTACGTCAAGTTGTGGGAAAATTTATTCTATGCCACCAAACTTACAAGCCCCTAACAAAGCAACATATACCGTAAGATTTATATGCTGCAACACACCTCTTCGTGCCACCAACTTTAGCAAGTCACCGCTGACACCCCCTTTACATGACCCTTTTTTTGTGATCTGTTGCACAACGAATGCTTTCTTAATTAACATTCATGGTAAAGAAGACTGGATCTCCATTGATCACCTAAAGTGCCCTAAACCCTGCATATCTCCTAAAAGAGGACCAGCTTACAGCTTGCCTCTCTAAATCAGGGCACCCTATTTCCCATGTATGTGTTTTTTTAGGGTATGAGCCATGTACCATACTTGTTTCATACAAGCTCATATAATGTAATGCTATTGTCTGTTTTTATCTGTCACTCTCTCCCACACTAATAATGGAAAAACCTGTTTAAGCTTGCTATCACATGCTTAATTTGTTTGAATTTTTGGGACATTCTTGCTTGCAACTTCTTGTATATAAGCTCATTGTCTGTTGAATAGATTTTACTTGCATTCACATAGCTTCTCTGTTAGCACCTAACAACCACCTCGCAAACTTCTTATACCCATTAAGCCAAAAACAGTTTCATCTCTTATTTTAAGTTATATTGGGAGTTTCCTTGTATTTTAAATTATACAAAGGTTATTATCATACTGGCCTACAGTAAAATATAAATAATCTAAACTTTATTTTCAAGCATATGGTTTTTACTCATCGCATTTTGTTTTCCACCTTATCAATTATTCTAATATATTTTCTTTACAGGAACAGTATGCAATGCTCTACATTGCATCCTCAATCTACTTGAAGGAATTTTCCATATATGCTAATTTCGACTGAAAATCATTTCGGAATCCTCCAAGCTAACATATTCAAGATTGATGACCGCATCAAAGAGGCAAGAAATTCTAACTTAAAGTGCCAACGGAGGAAACTTAACGCATGAACCATCTATGTTTATGTACAGCTATAGAAGTGTAAAATTTGAATTATTATTGGTGTGAAATGAAAGAGGCACGCATGCCATTTGACGAGAAAAATCTCCCACGAGAGCTTTCAATTGAATCTCTTTACAAGAACTTTGAATTGTCTTTACTGAAGTCGTACCGTTTGTTTTTTTTCTTGTTCTCTCCGCTTGGGGTAGAACAAGGCATTAGAATGTCCATCACATCTTGTCATGCCTTGTAAAATATGATAATTCTAAGGTCATGCTCCCTGTATCATCAGTGCTGTACATACGCCTGCTTTAGATAATCATAGACGAATACCAAATAATGAAGTTTACGAAAATGGAATTCTTGTATGCGATTTTGCAGTATTTCTTAGGGGAGGTTGTTAGACTTAACATTATGACAAGATATATATATATATATATATATATATATATATATATATATATATATATATATATATATATATATATATATATATGTATATATATATATATATATATATATGTATATATATATATATGTATGTATATATATACATATATATATATATATATATATATATATATATATATATATATATATATATATATATATATATATACACACACACACAATCACATCATATAAATCATCTATATACTCATTTTCATTGTTGGATATATGCTGGTGTATGTATATAAGCACCCATGAACTGTTTGATGTGACTGCGCGTGTTTAATAGTAATAAGCTCAGCCCTATACTTGTTAAATAAAGAGACCATTGAAACATAAGGTAAAAAAACTGAATGAAATAGAAAGATACCACTTTGCCTTGTTATATGGGCATCCCCTGAAGTTCTGTAATTCAAAGATTTTGGTTATTTAATTATTTAGGGTTCTCTTAAGCCTCGC
>NC_090746.1:48509824-48532324 GCF_036898095.1 Palaemon carinicauda
AGAAGAAATATGGAAGAAGAGAGTTAAAGAATGTTGATCACTAGACACGATCACAAGTAATAATCTTCATTTGAGAAATGTAGGAAATTGGCTGAAACCGTTGAATGAATTACATTGAATGATGTTTATTTTTTCCTTCTTACCTTCCTTGGGTATTGGGTCCATTCCTCTGTTCCTGGTGTCCATAGAAATTACCGGAATACTGATCGTTGACGTCCCACTGGAAAGTGTACTGGGCTGGAACGTCGTTGTACTGGAGTGAATTATGAAGCTTGGGCTGGAAAATTGTGGATGAATGTTGTGACTGGGGATGAGAAACTGGGGCAGAATAACGCGAGTGGGGTTCGCCATGAGGATTTCGGTGACTGATGCCCACTTCAGGAGCTGCCATGGCTGATAGAGCCACAGAAAGGAGGAGGATTATCACCTAAGAAAGACAGTGACATTTATTATGGTTAATATTCCTTTCAGTCTAATTTTCTATTATCTTCCCTTTGTGATAGATATGAAGTAATATGATTATAAATAACATTAGATTAACAATTTTATGAAAAAAATATGATACAATGTTATGAATAGATAGTAAATGGTTCAAGCAGGTGAGTCGATATGAAGCCATGTTTTTCAATATCAGATTAACTCACAAAAGACATTCGAAATAGTTTATCTATATCTGCTCTAGTTCCTCTACTCCTCTTATTGACTTTTCCTTTGATTCAGTCGTAAGATAAACCTCCAGTTGAATAAAAACGAAAAGCGATACCTTTCAAAAGCACAAACCAAAGAGTCACGGGCTGTCTATTGGCAAGAGCCCTAGCTAACAACAACAAAGGTATCGCAAATTACTTGTTACCTTCATACTTGTTGATGCTTCAGCTATGAGAGATCAACTGATGGCTAGCTTGCTTCGCTTCTCTTTATATATACATATAAACTCCTGATGGGGGAGGGAAATAGTATCTTCGAAAGGGAAGGGTTTTTTGATCATTCAACAGCCAACCAACTCCCTCCACCCATTCTCCCTCTCCTCGCTCCATAGAGCGTTCGCTCATCCCTATCTTGGCTCATTCCACCAATGTTAATACATCTAACACAATTGTTATTGTGTTCAATCTTCCGTCTCTCATATACAAGCAGCTTAGTACAAGAAGGAAACATCTACAAACTTCATCTCTGCGCTGAACGGGCCCCCGGTTCCAGCACTGGGTTAAATTCATAAATCCAATCTAATACAAGGATAACAGTATCTTTTCGATGATTTGAGTTATTAAAGAAAGGAATGTATAATAGTTGCATTGCGCATTCATATATTTTATTCATAAAATCATAAAATTTCCAGACTATATGCCAATATTAATAGGAAATCAAATGAAGTACAACCATTACCGAATATCGCAAGTTAATTTTGCTTGTTTACGATTTGCGCGCTTGCGTCACAAGTCTTTTGTATTAAAGGTACATTTCCTGAGTTTCGGGAGGGTACGGAATGTCCTTTTGGTCGGGACTTGATGTCTTGACCCTCTCTAGTATAACGTACTACCCAGTAACGTCCTCCAGTGCAAACTGAAGGACGTAGCGGTAGTAGGATTAGCGATTAATTTGATATTTCATTTCAAAGGTTCATAGTTTCCTATTTACACATTCCTTAACCCTATATCAACGTTCAAGTGTTTTGCTAGAACTATATAATAACATTTAAAAAATCTTTCATCAGAATTCTATTGTTGATCTCAACTTTAATTAGTTATCGGTTCGTTGAAGCAATAAGAATTAAAAAAAAAAAAAAAAAAAAAAAAAAAAAAAGGAGCCCAGCGTTGTGGCTTTGAGCACTGACTACTAGCATTTCACAGTTCCTTATTGTTTCATACCTCCGTCCATGTAGAAATACTCATTAAGCTAGCGACCATTATACCTCCATCTTAAACATTGCATTGTTAACTCATTATATTTCTTTCTTTATTTGCTTTCTCCGATGGCATTCCAGTGTGGTTTTTTTTCTTTCTTTTTTTGCGTGTGGTTTACGCTCACTTCAAAGTTTCGCATAATGAATCACAAGAAACAATTGTTGTCTTGAGAATAATTTTTTTTTTTTATTTTGATGGATCTTCTAATTTATCATGGTGGATAGTTACATCTGTTTGCCTGGATTAAAATTTAAGGAAAAAAAAATTTCTGTTCCAAAATATTTTACCTAAAAGTTAATATATTTTTCCACGTATCAAAAAACGAATCATTATATCAATATCAATACATAGAGATAAATAAAAGAAAGATGAGCCTAGATAAGCTTTTATATTGTTTTTGTTTTGTTAGCTGGTAGTAAATATAAGCAGCTTTTATTACAGATAATATGTCTCTATTACTGCTGGTTGGGGTATGCATAGTAGTAGAAGTAGATTAAATGCATCTCTTTATGTAATTTCAAATACAATATCCTCTTGATAAGTTTACACAAATATCATCGAAGCATCACGAATTTGTATAATTTTGCTGACGAAAAGAATAGGGAATTAAGGATAAACAACAAATGAATTAAAAAAGCAAATTAGGAAAATAAGTCCAAAACCTTTTATTGATAAAGTTATAACTTTCCAATCATGTTCAGTATTATTGACATTGACTGCAGACAGCTTAGTTACTGTCATTTTATCGAAGGTAATAATAATAATAATAATAATAATAATAATAATAATAATAATAATAATAATAATAATAATAACTAGCAGGTGCAACTCGGGACAGATTCTGTTTATGAGATCGGCCAAGGACGGCATTGTCCCTCATTAATGTCGCTCGCTATCACGCAGTTCACTGTAATGTTGATGCATTTAATAGCATATTTAAGAAGGCTACATGATAGATGTATCTTTTAACTTTTAGATATTACCATGAAATTTGGCAGAAATAGAGAAACTGTGTTTCACATCAATCCTTGAAATTTTTATTTGGATCATAGACTCCTTTAAGGAAGGATTGGATTGTCAGGACCTCGGGGTTTTTAACTTGAGTCTGAGAGACTTCATGCCTGATTTTTTTTAAAATTGACATATGTTATGTATTTTCAAATTTTAAGATCATTTTGCTCCCACAACTTTTCCTGTTTTTATCTCGTTTTCTATGCAAATCCCATTTTCTGTTCAAATCTCACTGACTAATGTGTTTGGTTTCTGTTTTTGTTATAGAAACGGTCCAGCTGGTGATCTCACAATATGCCACGTCACTGTAGCTGCTTTGGTTGTAAAGGGAACTATGATGGGACACCTTATGTAAAAGTCATATCCTTCCCAAAAGATCCTGAGGAGAGGGAGAGATGGATATTGGCAATGCCGAATGAGAAAGAAAGCTTGAGACGCTTGAAGGAGATATATATTTGTGAGACACATTTCAATTGTGAATGGGTGTCAGTTAAGGGTGGCAAGCGACCCAAACAACCTCTATCAATATTTCCTGGAATACCAAAATCAGCTTTGAAGCAGGTTACCTCAGCCCCACGCCCAACATCATCTTCTACATCACAATCAAGAGCTAAAAAGGTGCATGCAGCTGCTGAGGCTGCAGACAAAATCCGAGATTTCGACCAATTTTGCGCCAAAATTAGCTCCTATTTTCCTGGTTTTAACGTCATAAAAGACCAGAAAGATCTCTACCTATCAAGAACTGACGCTACTGGACAAACTGTCAAGCAGTTCTTTCATCTACAACAAGTCAACTCACCTTTTGGATTCCTATTCTTGAATAGAGTTGAGAAAGATGGCATTGAGGTGCCTAAACGACTTTTTCCTTTGTAAAAGAACAGCTTGCTCTCAAAATGGTCCCAGATTAGATCCATAACTGAACAGGTAAACACCTATGAGTACACAATCCAGGAAAGTCTTCAGTACATAATAAGCCAGCTCTGCAAAATGACTGAGGCACACGAGCTTCCTCATTTAACCTTCATTCTGTCACAGCTGCGGCTTGTGTTCAAACCTCCTGATGGTCGTCGATTTCATACCGACACTCTGATATTCGCAATGCAGCTTCACAACATATCACCCAGTGCATACAAAATGATTCGTCGATCTGGCTTAATCATTCTACCATCAACAAAAAAGATAAAAGAGGTGCTTTCTAGTAGTCTGCAGGACTCCAACCTCAAAACGTTATTCGACCAGCTTAAGCCACAGCAGCGTTTGGTGAATCTAATGTTTGATGAAGTAAAGCTGATCAAGACATTGCGATTTTCTGGAGGACATGTTCTAGGATATGCTCAAAACGTTGCAGCGGGTAGTGACCATGAAATGCTTGCTTCACATGCTATGGTTGTTGAAGTTGCCTGCCATTTTGGTGGTCCACGGTATATTCTACGCGTTTTACCCTGCAAAAAGCTAGCTGCCGATAAGCTGAGTGAACTTCTTACTGAAGCTGCCTCAGCTGTAGTTGGTGCTGGCGGTACTGTGATTTCTTTGATATGTGACAATTGCAATACCAATCGCAGTGTTTATTCGAAACTTGGAGGACCTGGAAGTTGTCAAGTGCTATCCATTCAAGAGCAATCTATGTTCTTAGTGTACGACTACGTGCACATCTTCAAAAATGTTCGTAACAACTGGATTACTGTTGATGGCCAGACACTCTCATTTTTTGTATGTACATGGCAATGAGTACAAAGCTTACTGGAGTGATATTCGGAAGCTTTATGAGATCGACCGAGCTACTCCTATTCGCTTAACCAAGCTGATGCACACCGCTGTTTTCCCCAAACCCCTTCAACGCCAGAGCGTACCCTTAGTATGTCAGGTGTTCAATGACAAGACTGTCGCTGCCTTAAAGACCTTCAAGGATTCATTGGGCATCAGTGAAGGCACCATCATTCTCACCCAGACAATGAGTGAGTGGTTCAAGATGATGAATGTGAAAGACCGTTTCTCAGCTAGACATCTACGTGACGAATCCAGACAGCCTTGGACAGCAGACTGTACATCTTTCACTAAGTTGGAGGACGCCTGCCAAATTATATCGACCTGCACATGGCAAGGAGGTAGTGGTCGTAAGCTGAAGTTAACTAAGCAAACTGCTGAAGCATTCATTGTGTCTACACGTAATAATGTGGCTGCTGCCAAATTGCTTCTGGCAGAGAAAGACTTTGACTACGTTCTTCCTGCTATATTCGCGGATGAAGCCTTGGAAAAGTAGGAAGTGGTGGAAACTTCTACATTGATGTACTTGACATTATGGCTGCAGCAAAAGTTACAAATTTGCAGACACTTCTAAAGCATGACATTATGCCAGAATCTAGTTCTCGTGTGCTTGATTGCGACAAGAATTGTACTTCTTCCATAAATCCAGATGAGCGAAGTGAACTCATTGACGAGATCACTCCTCAAGACACTCGGGAGCTCTTGAGGTCTGCTGATAACCTTAAGCATAAAGTTGTATATTTGGCTGGATACCTTGTTCATAAATATTGTAATAGCACTAGTATGGAGGATATCATGGATGATGAAGATGGTAACGAGGTGTCATCTGAGTTCTTAGATCATTTGAATAGAGGTGGACTGAGTGTGCCAACTATTTCAACTGTCTTTTTTGTACATAATGCCTATAATTTACATGCCATGACTAAAATGCATTGCCGCTTTCATTTTGCTGAATTGTTATCTTTTGTAGATGCACCTTTAGCTACTAATAATGCAGCATGTACGACTTTAGCCAACATTCTATTGAAAGCTCAGGTTCTCAATGTAAGTGACAAAGAAAAGGCTGTGAGATGCCTCAGGAGGCAAGAAAAGCTCTCCATCTAGCTATGTTCATCTAATCAAATGTTAATGTCTTTGAGTTTTGTTGTGATGAGAAATACCGTTCTTTATTTCTTATTTTAGTGTTTCATTGTTTTAGGGCTTGTTTGGAATGTTTGAGTAATACAATATTTGACAATATATATTAAATTTGGACAGAACTACAGACTTGCCTCTTATTATAATCAGCCATCCCTCTCCATCTATGAGTTACACACAAAAACGAGTAAAAATTACCAAAATTCACTATTTTGACCTTGAAATATGACCTTTTGACCTTGAAGATGATGAAGATGACCCCAGGTGGTGTTGAAAATGTCACTATTGAACTCACCGTCCTCAAAAACCCCCATTTTGACTCAGAGAACGTGTTTCTAGCCCTTCTTAGAAGTCATTTTAGTCCAGGACTCAAGTTAATCCTTCAGACTCCAGTTAAAAACCGCGATCAGGGGACGTTCCAGTCCTTTCTTGAAGGACGATAGATGACAATATATATTAAATTCGGACAGCTCTGCAGACTTGCCTCATATTATAATCAGCTATCTCTCACCATTTATGAGTTACACACAAAAAACGAGCAAAAATTACCAAAATTCACAAATTTGACCTTGATAAATGACCTGTAGACCTTGAAGATGACCCCAGGTGGTGTTGAAAATGTTACTATTGAACTCACCATCCTCAAAAACCCCCATTTAGATCCAGAGAACGTGTTTCTAGCCCTTCTAGAAGTCATTTTAGTCCAGACTCAAGTTAATCTTTCAGACTCAAGTTAAAAACCCCGAGCAGGGGACGTTCCAGTCCCTCCTTAAGGGAGTCTATGATTTGGATATGGGAATTATTCTAGGAACAATTTACTCCACAGCCAAAAATAATCATTCAACCCATACCAAAATAAACTTTTGCTGTGGCTTTTTTATGGCAGATATCAACATGAAAAACTATAGGGACAAAGTAAATATCCATCCCATAAATCTCTGAAAATTTCATTTAGATATGTGAAGTATTCTACAAGTAATTTACGGCGCCGCCGAAAATCGGCCTCCCGCGGATATCGAAAAAGGTCTATTGTGACTTTACTATAGCAAGTATCGATATGAAAATTGGTATGAACTTAGTTCATATAACACACATCAAAACTTGTGAAAATCATTTGGATATCTGTAAAACTTTAAGAATATTTTGCGGCTCCTCACTGATTTTTTAGCTAAAAGTCGTCACTTACGAACAAAAGCGACAACCAGCAGGTATGAACAGGGGAATGGGAATGACTGGGCTATGGGTTGGGTGAGTTTCGTTCGCGAAAATTTTGGCATTTCATATAAGGTCACTCACTTCGTTCACGACAATAATAATAATAATAATGATAATAATAATAATAATAATAATAATAATAATAATAATAATAATAATAATAAGTATATATTTTTCGATGAGGGGTTTTAATTGAAAGTATCAAGAATGATTAAATATTAGTAGTTTAAACTGTTCAGTTCAGAAACTTGAAATTCGAGAGAGGTTTATAAGAGAAATCCCAATAAAAAAGTGATATGAAAGGTAAAATGGTTGGACTTAACAATGGCGGGAACAATGGCCCTGGCCTCTTCAGAGGGAAAGGCATTTGGGGACATGAAAAACAGAAGCAGGAAGAAATCCCGAAGCTCAGCAGTAGGAACAAGCAATACCTATTACCACAGAGTAAATGCATATGAAGGTAGGCTAACTGGTGTAGAAAATCGGCCTTTTAGGAGGAGGGATTCTTTCCCAGATCTCGAAAGAACAATGGCCAAAACAATACATGAAGAACACAGAGAGAGAGAGAGAGAGAGAGAGAGAGAGAGAGAGAGAGAGAGAGAGAGAGAGAGAGAGCTACATAATAGCAGAGAGAAGGTTGATCAAAATATAAGGGAGAAGGGGAATTATGGATCAAATTAATTGAAATAAGATCAAATTAAATCTTTATCAATTCAGATGAAATAAACATTTCTTTTACGTGTAAATGATAAACCCAAATTCTTCAAAGGCCAATTCAGCCATCTGGCCAAAATGATCTTCCCAAGACATTTTAGAAATAATCTAGACAGTCGAAATGAAATTCCGAAGATAGATGTTTCCAAAAGTTAGCCCTACGGCCTTTAAAAATAAGCCAATCCCCCTACAAATACAAACTCGTGTATCAGGAATGATTGTTAGACACATAATATTATTCTTATTCGTAACAGTTCTATTGCCAATACGGGCTTATACCCAAAAAAATATAATTCTATTGGTACAGGCAACAAAGTCGTAGATTTTTTTTTATATTTTTTTTTTGGTGGGGGGGGGGGCGGTGGTTTTTATTTTGGAGATCGAGGTCTTACCACGATTTAAAGAAATCAGACGATCTTAAAAAGACTCATACGTAGTCATAAGAGCTATTTATACTAACAATTATATAAAAAAGAGCAATATACTAAACTTTACCTTGGTTGAAATAGATAGTAAACGGTGAAAAGGCAATTCAGCATAATTCTGCATAATGAATAGCTTCGAGAATTTTGTCTTTCTATTATTCTATTAAAGGCGGCTATTTCTAAATTTGGAAAACACCATATAGTTGTGTTTACTATATTACAATACTAACAAGACACATAATATATGAAGCTTGATACATTTACCCAAAATCAAGTAGTCAGCTTGAGTTTGGAGAAACAAAGTTACATATAGAAAAAGTATATAAACAATTTTATATTGACTGCATGTTCACATGTATCATATGATGATATATAAATTATATAGAACTGCTATTATGGTTGTACAAGATTAGGTATACAGGTAGCTTTATATACCTTAGATTGCTATTATCATAATTCTTAATATAAGGGAGCGGTGAATGAGAGGATAAGAAAGTCAATCACTTGTGGATTTTTTTTTTTATTATTTTTTGCAAGAATAGTCAAATACTGTATAAAAATAAATCTTCCTTACAAACTAATGGCAAGTGACATCATATCAGAAAATATGCGGATATAAAAATAAATCTTCGTTTTGGAATTGGCAATACACCAAGAATGGCATAACATAAAATAACAATAACAGACTTAGAGAAAGATATAGGACATTCAGAAATTATGGATATGGCTTATGTGTCACCCATGTTCTTCTGTTCTTCGGGTGGACTTGAAGTGGCTTCTTAGACAAAAAATGTTACATTTAATGGAATCATCTTTACAAAGAGCCCAAACGTGTCTTTCTTGAGCCGTTACTTAAGAATCCTTACAACTAAGAAGGATAACACTTACTGTAGACAAGACTGTCACGGGGAAATGGAGAACATTTTACAGCTTGAGTTCGTTACCAAAGAAACGTCCAGGTCTATGGTAATTTACTTTCCTGGAAAGGAATAGAGCTGAGGTGGAGTAGGAGCTGGCTGCTGGTACGTCTGCTGGGGAGCAGGGGCAGGCTGGACGTACACCTGGGATGGGGCAGGGGCCTGCTGGTATGTCTGGGCAGGGGCACTTGGGTACTGGGCCTCTCCTTCGTAAGTGACAGTTGGGTGGAATCCGAAATCGTCAGCGTAGTAATCGACTCTCATGAGGCGAGTGTCCGGGAGTCTGACGTAATAACTGTAGAAAGTGAGATAGAAAAAGAAATTTAGCGATAAGGAACATTACATTTAGAAAATAAATCAACTGGATGAATTTAAAGATAGAAATTACAACTTACTGATGACCCTTTACACTATTCAGCGTTCCGTGGGCAAACTGGAAAAGGTACCCGAAAGCGATATGTTCATCCACTTTGTAAAGGTAATTTCTGGGCTTGAACCTGTGCCGGCCAGTGAATAAGCTCCTATTAGCACTTATTCTTAGGTAATTTACTGCTAAATATACCAGAGAAAAAATGTAAAGGAGTGCTAGGTTAACTAGCTCGCTCACCTATTGGTGTCGGTATAGAATTGGGCGTATAATCCAGAGGTCCCGCACTATTTAGATTCATCCACGACAAAGACCCCAATAGAGGAGAGCCGTTCAACCTCACTCGGCACCACCAACTCTGCATCCGCTCAGAACCCAACTCCTTTTTAGCACGCCTGTGTGGTAACCCGCTTGTTTGTGCTCTCGTATTTTTTCCTTATTTTTTCGTGGATTATGGCTTCTACATCGGTTTCCCAGGAGACACCGTCTAAGTTAAGTACCAAGCTATGTTTTGCTGTGTTTTGAGCAATCTAGACCGTTTAATATTTAAATTATAGGAGTTTATTCTCTTCGATCATCTCGGTCTTGCTCGATTCCGTTTACGGTTGGTACTCCTGTTTTGAGAGCTTTTAGTTTCACTCGCGGTGTTACTAAGTGTATTATTTTTATTATTAGTTTAAATTTTTATATGTTTTATTGTGGATATTCATTATTTAGCGTTTAGAACCCTTGTGGTTCATATTTAGGGCCGATATCATATTACGTATCGTAGATGGCTTGCCGACCTTCGTTACTAGGCGGCAGAATTTTATTATTTAAGCCATCAGGATGTTGTCCTTCGGGATTTATTCATTATTTTGCATGCCTTGCCCAAATTTTTTATGTGTATATTTATATATTTTTCAACGCTATTACTTTTATAATGAATATTTGTGCTTATTACTCCGTATGATCTGTTTTGGTTGGGGATCGTCAGTTGGTAGCCCTGCTACTCCATATCACGTGATCCTCCCCCAAGCTCCCCCTCTCGCTAGGTTGGTGGCTAGGCTTCTCTCCCCCCTCCCCTAGGGGACCCCTGCCTTCCCTCCTTTTAGAGGGGGTAGTTCAGTGTTTATGGACTTGGTCCTCCGGGTGTCCCGGCGGTTTCGTCTCTGTCTAGACGGGTTGGCCACCGGTCAACAGAGTAGGATCCCGGTGCACCCTATTTTATATTCACCTATCACACTTTTATTATGTTATACGAAACCCTCCGGGTTCTGTTGGTGGTTCTTATCTACGGTTCCGCCCCACTCTTAATTTATAACAGTTCCTATGGTTATATATGACAGATCACTATCCCGGAGTTCCTATATGTATTGGTTTATGGATGTACTTTTATTTCCCGGTCCGGGGCTTAGCCTCGCTCCGGGAAATCAGACACCATGTGTCTTAATTCTTTGTTACATCCTTCTTTATGATCCCGGCTCGACCGGAATGGATAGCTATACTCTAGTCTTAAGTTAGACTTATGTTTAGGCCCGGGTCCTCCGGACCCGCCCCTACTTAAGAGTATTACAGTTAAGCTCTAGTCTTAAGTTAGACTTATGTTTAGGCCCGGGTCCTCCGGACCCGCCCCTACTTAAGAGAATTACAGTTTCTCATATACTATTCTTTTTATAGATGGTGCATTGTCAGACGACGGCCTGTGCGGCTGTTCTTCACCAGCCTTGTGGCCATACTGTGTGTAGGTCTCACGCCCTCTGCGGGGTTCAGCTGGAAGACATTGTAGTCTGGCACCCTGATAATTGTATGGTCTGTTTTGACCTCATCACCACCCTCGGATCTGATTCGGTGAGTCCCGTTGGCTATGTTGTCTTTCTAATTATTTTACCTTTATTTGGTATACATACACTATTTAGTAAGATTTCTATGGTTTTGAAGGACCGCCGGGAATCTTCCTTTCTGTAATTCCCACTATTATTTCAGGCATCCCCGGAGCAGAAGACTGCAGCTCGGGCCACACTGAAAGTGTGGGTTGGGGGATTTGCCCGAAACGTGAAATCGAAACAGCCTTACGTCCTATCTGAAGACTACTGTGCGATGATCTACCCTAATGCCAAGTCTTCAGCCGCTGTGGCTAGGCATGTTGCGGCACCCATCATTGCCGACATTGATGCCACTATTGCGGGATTCATTGACCAGGAACAAGATCCGTTGGATGCCCCCGGAGATCTGGAAGACAATGTTGCCTCCTTGAACCTGGATGTGGAACCTATGTTGTTGGATGATCCGGATGCAGGTAGGGTGGTAAGTGAGGCAGGTGTTACCGGCGCTGAGATTCCTATCCTCAGCCCCGCTCTTTCTTCTTCATCTGATCTCTCTTCTTTCCATGGTTTTTCTGGGGACCGCGATTCGTCTCACCGATCACACCCGGTTCCCCCCAAAGATAAGTCTATATCTAGAACTTTGCCAAAAGCTCGTAAGCCCCACAAGGCTTCCCGTAGTTCCAAGTCGAATACAAACTCGTCATCTAAGGCTTCCGGCTCCTCCTCTAAGTCTCACGACCCGGGAGTACAATCCGCCACCTCTGCTCCTAACCCGGGCCTTTCCGAATCAGCCATGCTTTGCATTGTGTCGGAGATGCAATCTAAGATTGTGTCGGAAATGCAGGCCAAGATGGACACGATGTTCTCTAACATTGGTCAGAGACTTGGGGCATTAGAGCATGGTGCTCCTGAACGAGTTCAAAGCTCTCTCATCCCGGATGCCTCTAAGCTTCCGCCGTTTACCAAGAATAACCCTTGGCGCATGGCTCTTCATTCCCCATTCTCAGACGGCATGTTAACGTTGGAAGGTCTTGGTACTCGTCCACTAGAGGATTTTGAATTCTTTCCTCCTGGTCTCGCATTTCCATTTCATGGTTATGCCAGGCTTACCGAGGAAGCTCTGGTTCGGCTGGATAAGGTCCCCAAAGAGACCGTCATTTTCCCAAAGGAACAAGCCCAATCTGTTTGGGCTAGGTTTCTGAATGATATAGGTTGCACCAATACCATGTTGACGCCTCATAAAAGTTCTTTCACAATGTTCTTAATGGACAAGAATACCGTGACTCCATGCGTCAATAAGATTGCAGAGCTTGCTTTTCAATATGCTCTGGAGGAGAAGCCCTTGCCTCCCATCCGAGAGGTAGATCCGATCTCCCTCCTTCTTCCTTCAGGTAATGAGTGTTGGGACAATGTCCATACCACCTTTACTTCTGGCAAGCTAACAGCGGACTGTGCGTCAGTAATGTTTAGTGAACGGCTTCCCCGTCTCCCGGAATCCCTTATTAAACAGGAGTATGATTCCCGCCTACGTGTTGGTCGAACTTTGAACTTGGCCACGTCTACGGAGTCGATAGCCTTGACTTATGATACTGAGAGTATCTTTAAGTCTCTCAATAAGGCTACTTTGCAGTCGTTATATTTTGACTTGTATGACTTTGCTCTTGCTAAACGTAGGTGCCGCAAACACGTCCTGGCTGAGGCGACTATTAGGCACGAGCCGAATAAACTTATCCGGTCCTCTTGTTGGGGTCCAAATCTTTTCCCTGAGGATCTTGTGGAGGAAGTCTTAGCAGAGGCTACTAGAGTCAATCAGAGCCTTAAAGCCCGTTGGGGTTTGACTCCTAAGCGGAAATATGATCCCGCAAGTTACCAAGCCCGGGGTAGGAAGAGGCTCCGCCCGTATACCTCCACTCAGTTCCGGCAACAGCAGAGTAGCTCGTCCGTTTTCCGGCAGCCTCTTCCTCCATCTCCTGCTGTTCCTGCACAGCCTTCCACCTCTCAGGCTCCTTCCTCGGACGACTATGTCACCGTTCTGCTCCCTAAGAGCCAGCTTCCCGGTGCCTCCACCACCTCTCCAGCCTTTAACCAATCTTATGAGGCTCAAGGCTCTTCCCAGGTTTATAACAGAGGTAGAGGCTACCACCGTGGTTCATACCAGAACAGAGGTAGAGGTAGATTCTTTCGCAAGGGAAAGAACTTCCGAGGCGGACGTGGAGGCAACTCCTCAAGCCAATACTGAGGTGCAGCGGGTAGGGGGGAGGCTTTATGCCTTCCGCAACAAATGGAGGTTCAGTCCCTGGGCTTTCAGTATCATCTCCAAGGGACTGGGGTGGAGTTGGATTCAAGGACCTCCTCCACCGAACAGATTTCATCAGCATTCCACTCCGGACCTAGTCGAATTTGTCCAGGACCTGTTACAAAAGAACACCATACAAGAAACGAAACACCTGAAGTTTCAGGGTCGGCTGTTCAGTGTCCCGAAGAAGGATTCGGACAAGAGAAGAGTAATTCTAGACCTATCCCTTCTCAACTTGTCCATTCAATGCGACAAGTTTCGAATGCTTACCGTCTCGCAGGTGCGGACCTTACTTCCCCGTGGGGCCGTCACCACCTCTATCGATCTTACAGACGCCTATTATCACGTCCCGATAGCGAGACACTTCCGTCCGTATCTAGGCTTCCGCTTAGGAAACAAAAATTACTCCTTCAAGGTGATGCCTTTCGGGCTCAACATCGCCCCAAGGATCTTCACAAAGTTAGCAGAAGTTGCTGTTCAGGAACTCAGAAATCAAGGGATTCAAGTAGTAGCCTATCTGGACGACTGGCTCATTTGGTCAGACACCTCCCAAAATTGCCTAAAAGCCACTCACAGAGTCATCCAATACCTTCAATCTCTAGGCTTCCAGATCAACTTCAAGAAGTCCCGTCTTCTTCCGAAATCAAAGTTCCAATGGCTCGGCCTGCAATGGGATCTTATATCTCACACTCTGTGTCTTCCCAAACCCAAGAGGTTAGAGATTGCAATGAACACCAAACGCTTTCTCAAAGACAAAGTAAGTTCCAGACGACTCCAAGATAGGATCCTAGGGTCCCTTCAATTTGCTTCAGTGACGGATCTACTTCTGAAAGCAAAATTGAAAGATATCAATCGTGTCTGGCGTTCGAGGGCGAACCGGAAGCTCCGGGACAGGAAAGTCCGCCTTCCTCCCATTCTCCGGGAAAGACTTCTACCTTGGACAAGGGCCAACAATCTGTCAAAGTCAGTTCCCCTTCGATTTCCGCCTCCGAAGTTAATCATTCACACGGACGCATCCCTATCAGGTTGGGGAGGCTATTCTCAGCTCAGGAAAGTTCAAGGTCTTTGGTCTCCCTTATTCCGCCAATTCCACATCAATGTGCTGGAGGCCATGGCAGTTCTTCTAACCTTGAAACGTCTCGCTCCATCCAAGAGACAACACCTTCGTCTGGTTCTCGACAGCGAAGTGGTGGTCCGCTGCCTCAACAGAGGCGGATCAAAATCAGGGCCTCTGAACCATGTTCTAGTAGCCATATTCTCCCTAGCAGCCTCGAACCGTTGGCATCTTTCAGCTGTCCACCTGGCGGGAGTCCGGAACGTAGTCGCAGACGCCTTGTCCCGGACCTCCCCTCTAGAATCGGAATGGTCACTCGATCTAAAGTCATTCCGGTGGATTCTCTCTCGGGTTCCGGGTCTCCAAGTGGACCTCTTCGCCACGGAGTCCAACCACAAATTGAGAGTATATGTGGCTCCCAATCTAGACCCTCAGGCCTACGCCACAGACGCCATGTCACAGAATTGGGACATCTGGGAAAGGATTTATCTCTTTCCCCCGGTGAATCTTTTACTGAAAGTCGTAGACAAACTGAGATCCTTCAAGGGACGAGTAGCCTTGGTCGCACCCAACTGGCCCAAGAGCAATTGGTACCCTCTCCTGCGAGAGTTGAGACTACATCCTCACCCGATACCCAATCCGGTTCTGTCTCAGATAGTACAAACACGCGTTGTGTACGCTTTCTCAAACATTCAGAGCGCCCTAACTTTATGGACTTCATGAAGTTTGCGGCTATGCATGGTGCCAATATCGATCCTCAAAACACCCTGTTCCTAGAATCAGATAAACGGGATTCCACCATCCGCCAATATGATTCTGCGGTTAAAAAGTTGGCTAAATTTTTTATAGACTCAGACGTACACTGTATGAACTTGAACCTTACAGTCACTTTCTTTAGAACTTTATTAGAATCAGGTCTGGCAGCCAATACTATCACCACTATTAAATCTGCCTTGAAAAAGATCTTCCTAGTGGGTTTTAACATAGATTTAACCGACTCTTTGTTAGCTTCAATTCCGAAAGCCTGTGCCAGACTGAAACCGGTTACTCGTCCTACCCCGGTTACCTGGTTCCTTAATGATGTACTCAAATTGGCTTCTGATACCATTAACAGTTCTTGTGATTACATTCCCCTTCTCAGGAAAACACTTTTCCTGGTGAGTTTGGCTTCCGGGGCAAGAATTTCTGAACTGGCAGCTTTGTCAAGAGACCCGGGTCATATTGAGTTCCTTCCTTCGGGAGAGGTCCTTCTTTCACCTAACAAATTCTTTTTAGCTAAGAACGAAGACCCTCAGAACAGATGGTCCTCCTGGAAAATTGTTCCCCTCGCGCAAGATCCGTCTCTGTGCCCTGTTACTACTCTTAGGTCTTATTTATCCCGGACCTCCTCTAACTCCTCGGGGCCTCTATTCGTTAGAGAAGAAGGCGGTACCATTACCATTAAAGGGATCAGGCCACAAATTTTGTATTTTATTAAACAAGCTAGCCCTGACTCTTTTCCTCTTGCACATGATATCAGAGCGGTTGCTACTTCGGTGAACTTTTTTCACCACATGAATTTTACGGATCTTTCCAGGTATACAGGGTGGAAGTCACCGTCAGTGTTCAAGAAACACTATCTTAAACATTTGGAAGCCCTTAAATTTCCTACAGTAGCTGCAGGGAGCGTAGTTACCCCCAGGTAACTCACATGTTAATTCCTTGTCATTTTATCTCTCCCCCTTACCTGCCTCATTTATACCCTATTTGTATTCGTTGGTTTCGCACCTGATTACTATTATTATATTTGAAAATTTTTGACTCCTGAGTATCTGTATATATCATCACTCACGGCATTATTATACCTTACCCTTTTTGTCAATTGTTCTACCAAGTGGATTTATGTTCTTTTTAAGATACCCTTATAGCTGTTTTTGGCACTCATCTCTGATTAAAGCAACTTGTATTTCCCTTATGTTTATGTTTTTTCCTTTATTTTGCAAGTTTGGTGACATTTCTCTTGTATATATATTTACTGGCCGGCACAGGTTCAAGCCCAGAAAAGGGATTTTGACGTAGGAAAAATCTATTTCTGGGCGAGGGACCTGTGCCGCCCAGTGAACCCTCCCAGCTCCTCTCCCTTGGAGTCCCCAAACTTTGGGTGCTAAGGAGTTGGGTTCTGAGCGGATGCAGAGTTGGTGGTGCCGAGTGAGGTTGAACGGCTCTCCTCTATTGGGGTCTTTGTCGTGGATGAATCTAAATAGTGCGGGACCTCTGGATTATACGCCCAATTCTATACCGACACCAATAGGTGAGCGAGCTAATTAACCTAGCACTCCTTTACATTTTTTCTCTGGTATATTTAGCAGTAAATTACCTAAGAATAAGTGCTAATAGGAGCTTATTCACTGGGCGGCACAGGTCCCTCGCCCAGAAATAGATTTTTCCTACGTCAAAATCCCTTTATTGTTTCAATACTTATTAAAAGTTCGCATGACTATGAAATGTCAAAGCTTTTACACGCACTCATTTATATGAATTAACGACAGATAGCTGAAACAAAATTGTCTCAAGATCACAGCAGGCCGGGGGGAAAGGTATCGATACATTTACATAAAATGTCTTTATAGTATATATATATATATATATATATATATATATATATATATATATATATATATACATATATATGTAATATATATATATATATATATATATATATATATATATATATACATATGTGTATGTATGAGCGTGTGTGCGTGTTTGTGTGTGTGCATAAAATCCCAGAGGCACTTGATGCTCAGGTGCAAGAGAGCCACAGGTGAAATGAAAATATGGAGTAAATCCTGATCAGGTTCGTTAGGATTCGCTATATTTTCATTTTCCTTGTGCGTGTATTTTTACATATACTCATACATATATTTATAATAATGATGAACTCCTTCCATTATCTCTTTGTCTATTATGTTCCATGAATGAAATGCACAAGCAAAAATGTTTTTAACACCTAATGGTTTCTGTCTTCTATTAGATCTAATGAAACATTTGACTTTTGATGTTGAGATTAACCCCAAAAACATAACAAGAAATTAATCATCTTCGGAGCTTAGGACAATTCCACAAAATTAACGGGATTCTATTGAAGTATTTTCATCTTGATCCTTTGACATTATGAGAAGGATCCTAAAAACAAGTTTCACAAAATTCTCCAAGATATCTAAGAAATGGAAATTTTGATTTCTCTAAATAGGTTTTAACTCAGGATACATCATATTGTATATGTTCAATGGGATACTTGATGCACACACACACACACACACACATACATATATATATATATATATATATATATATATATATATATATATATATATATATATATATATATATATATCATATATATATATATATACTATAGAGAATATATTACTACGTAAGCACGCATCCATCTCACTTGAACAGCCTAAGTCGAGATTAAAAAGTCTATACCGGTCTATAAAAAGCCACAAAGAACAAAATAAGGACATTCTGTATGATAATGAAAAACTTTGACGCTGATAATCCAACTTAAGGAAATTCAAGAGATTCTCTCAATTTTTGGATTTTGGTTAATCATTGTTTTACCGTGCTGTTGCTTCTTGAATTGTTATTATTCAGCTATATAATCATTATTTAGAAGTTCGTAGAAATCTACCAGAACAACTTTATACCTTTAATCGTGAGTGGTGGTAATACGTGAAAAAAATAATATTTTAGGGGATGACGTCCTCTCTTGCACCAAATTTATAAGAAAGTAAATGCAACCTTATTGGTCTCCTGACAGGAATGTCACAATTAAAAAAAAATAAACTGCCAAAGTTAAACAATATGAGGTCAAATTAACAAACGATCAATAATACCGGAAATACTTTCTAAGGAGCTTCCTTCAAGTTATATCTTGCAGTATTTGTAAGAACTCTCAGTCTTACCTTCCCTGGGTATTGGACCCATCTCTCTGTTCCTGGTGCCCATAGAAGTTACCGGAATACTGATCGTTGACGTCCCACTGGAAATTGTACTGGGCTGGAACGTCGTTGTACTGGGGAGCTGGGGCTGAATACTGGGGCTGGGGCTGGGGCTGAACGACAGGACCTTGGTAATTGTAGCCCCCTTGAGGGGCAGCCAGGGCTACGGCAGCTACTGCAACGATGGCGATTACAGTCTGAAGTAGAAAATAAAAGCATTTTTTATCTTTATTATTAGATTGGGGTTTCCCTAATACACTCTACTTATTCTGGAATCCAGAGTAATACAAAAGTACTTATACATTTGATGTGAAACTAGAATTTTAGATTCTAGTATCTACTAATAATGAGATAGATAATTCAAAGATATGTGTGAATAGTTAACAGAGAGAGAGAGAGAGAGAGAGAGATCGCAAATGTATAATTCATATAACTAGTTTTGATACAACTAAACTCCTAGAAGATGAGCACAGATAAACCTTTGCAATTGAATGCAGGAATCAATTTCAGTCTTAGAGATTTCATGAGACGAAGAACAGACAATTAATGAAGAATGGTGTGATATTAAGAACATATATCAATCAGTTGGTAGTGAAGTTTTGAGAAATGCAGTTACAAGGAGAAAACCATAGATATCAAATGATACTTGGGATACTATAAAAGAGAGACAAAGACAAGAATTGATTGTTGAAAATTTTCAAGGAAGTAATGAAAATTACTAGGTACACCATGCTAAGTATTCCAGTATTGATAGGGAAGTCAAAAGAAAAGCCATGAATGACTGGAGAGAATATTTAGACATAGGAGAGCAGATGATGCTGACAAAGCTATGAATTCATGGAGTGGCTATGGTGTAAGAATTGCTCACATAATTATTGATAAAATCTCTACTGGGTCAAAGAAGAAGCATATACTCATTAAGAAGAGAGATGGATCTATTATAACAACAGAAGATGAAGAAAGGCAACGTAGGATGGAACACTTTAGTGAGGTTATGAATAGGAGATATGAAGGGATACGGAGGACGACCTTTAGGCACCAATGAATGAAGTTAGTGTGTTTGAAGTCGAAGCTATTATTAAAAAACCAAAGAGATGGAAAGACCCTGGATACGATGAAATAACTCCTGAGATGATATTGGTCGAAAATGAATTGACTCCCAGAATACTTACAGGATTATTGTGTAGAATGTGGCGTGAAGAGGCAAAATCTCTTAAATATGTAAATTTGATTAAGCCTGTTCATGAGCATAGCAAGTGCAAAGGTAATGCTAGAACAGTTGGGGATGGTGGAGAAGGATTGGACTGGATTGATAACAGGAAGTTAGCTGACCTAGAGTATGCTGATGACGGTATTCTTATTAGCAGATCACCACAGGACTTGCAAAGCTTGCTTACCAGAATGCATGAAATATCACATAAGGTAGGACTCAAGATAAAGGATTAATGAGGTGGAATCATTTGAATATTTAGGAACGATGATCTTTAATGCATATGTAGAATTTGAGTTTAATGACAGATTGAAAAAAAATACAAATCAGAAAATTTCCTGAAATTACGTATAAAGAGCAGGGTTTTTTATCAGTTTAGTGAGATCGGTGTTACTGTATGGACATGAGTCATGGTATGACAATGAAACAATTTCCAAGAGATTTTGTAAATTTGAGAAAAAAAGCTCGCAGAAGAATATTGGGAGTTAAATGACAGGGCGGGACTAGAAATGAAACTATAAGAGAGATTACACGAACACGAGTGCCATATGTGGATGATATCATCATGAGGGGTAGATGGAGATGTTTTGGGCATGCTCTTCGCATTCCCCAAGAGAGATAAGTTCACCAAACTTTCAACTAGGTTCCACAAGGCATAGAAGAGTTGGAAGACCCAGACCTACATGGCTGAGGACTATGAAGCATGAAGAAGAAAATGATGAATGGAGAATTATTGATTTAAAAGCTCAAGATAGAAACGACAGGCGAAATCTAATCGAGGCCCTTTGCGTCAATAGGCGTAGGAGGAGATGATGATGATGATTATTATCATTTCAATATTTTGTAAATCACCCCGTCCCTCTTCCCCCCACGATCCACCAGTTGTTCCTCACCAGTTAACAATAATTAAGAAACAGATGGATATCAGATTTAATTGTCATTGATGTTTATCAGTTAAAAATAAAAAGAATATAGACGACTTCGAAGCAGTCTATTAGTATAAGGCAAATTTCCTATCTGGCTAATGTATGATAAATGCTCCCATTGGTTTCAATAGGGCTAATGATTAAGTTAATAATATAAAGCAAACTTTCCTCTCGTCTAATAAAAGGCGAATGTTTCAGTACCTTCATGTTGATGACGGTTCAAGAGAGTGAGAGAGAGAGAGCGAGGAAGAGAGAGAGAGCTCAACTGATAACCACTGCTTCTCTCATCTCTTTATATAGATCATTCCGCAGCTGGAAATGTGAGGGGGGGGGGGGCACAGACACGAACACGACGACCTCTCATGGGAGGGGCTTCTTCCGTTTGACCTTGTACGACCCATAAGGCCCTATCATCGTCACCCTTCACTTCTATCTCTTCTTGGCTCTCCTTCCCTGCTCCATTCTCTTTCCTTTGCCTCCCACAGCCGATGAGTTCACCCTAATATTGTGCTGTTTTAAGATTGCCACCGTCTTGCAATTATTACGGAACTTTACCCGTGTGCTTGTTTTGTCTTTTGTTTTTTCTTTTAGCCATATAATTCACCACCGACAACTTGCTGATAGAGTATCCTTACGTCAAATGTTCTACAAAAAAGCAAAATATATTTTTATACTTTATAATCTTAGATCACGAATATCCCCTGATTATTGACTTCAGTTTACTTTGGGGTTAACTTACATCGAAATCGGTTAGATGTAATCAGTCATCGAAACTTGAACAGGATTCGAACCTATGGCTAATGAAGGTGACGGTAATGATTACCCCGAGAATTTCCCATGGTTAAATTAATTCAGAATTAATGCAGGTTATTTTGATATATATATATATATATATATATATATATATATATATATATATATATATATCCAGATCTCAGCATTGATAATGTTTCTTTAACTCTGTATGACTTTTAAATTTTTTTATGTGATTCTCGACAACAAATTTTCTTTTGAGAAACATATTACGTCTGTTTCTTCTTCAATTGCACAAAAATTGGTTTATTGAGAAAGTCTTTTAAGATTTTCGGTGATCAATCTATTCTAAAACAATGTTTTAATTCTTTCATTCTACCTTTTTTTCGAGTATTGTTTTCCTGTCTGGTCTTCAACTGCTGATTCTCTTCTTAATTAGTTAGACAAGAACATACGGTCAATTAAATTTCTTATTCCTGATCTAGATATTAATCTCTGGCAGCGTCGTTCAATTAGTTCATTATGCATGTTGCATAAGATTTTTCATATTTCTGATCATCGTTTACGTTCAGATCTTCCCGAACAGTTCCATCCTGTTCGTAATACTAGGCATGCAGTTAACTCTAATAGTCAGGCTTTCTCCATCATGAGGCTCAATACTACACAGTATTCTAGAAGTTTTATTCCAGCTGTGACCAAGATGGGGAATGATCTTCCTAATTGGGTAGTTGAATCGGTAGAACTTCAAAAGTTCAAAGTTGCAGCAAATGTTTTTATGTGAAACAGGCTGACATAAGTCTTTTTATAGTTTATACATGAAATATCTGTTTTGATGTTGCTACTGTTTTTAAAATATTTCATTAATTATCAATTATTTTTCATATCGTTTATTTATTTCCTTGTTTCCTTTCCGCAGAGGGCTATATTTCCCTGTTGGAGCCCTTTGGCTTACAGCTTCTTGCTTTTCCAACTAGGGCTCTAGCTTAGCTAATAATATAAATATATATATATATATA
>NC_090746.1:48539824-48542324 GCF_036898095.1 Palaemon carinicauda
GAAGAGAGGACGAATTGTAAGCCTTACAAATGATTTCAAAGAGATTTGTTTTTAAATTGTGGAAAAAATAACTATGTTAAAGGGAAGATAAACCACGAATCATTTGAGGAATTAAATGATAAGATATTTGGACCTTTATCGAGGAATTGAGTAATTTTAGTCAATTCATTTCTACCTATATTTCTTAGTTTTCGAGAGTTTACCTCCACCTATAAAATTTAATAAAATGTTATTTCATATCATTACATTCCGTATTTAGGGCTATTCTGAATCAGTCTAATATTCATGAACATCCATTGCCATTCTGGTAAATATGTAAGAGAGAGAGAGAGAGAGAGAGAGAGAGAGAGAGAGAGATGGTTCAATTTGTAATAATGGAAGAATTTTGAATCCAAGGAAATAAAAACTTTTTTCAGTTTAAAAAAAATCCTGATTCAAAATCTCTTCACCAAAAGTATAGGTTTTTCTTCAGGCGAGAAAAATATGAAAAATAAAGTTATATGAACTGAGGAAACAAAAAATTGAGAAGTTCTTCGTATTCTATTAGTAAAAGTTCGTAGCATATACATTTTTTTTCCTTCAGACTGATCACTTTTCAAATGTCTTTTGGACTTGTCCTCATGTGTTGCAAAGAATAACAAAATACATCATGTGTATTTCATACTTGAAAACTTGTTACCCTTTGAATATTTCATTTATTTGCAAATTTCAACGCCCACTTTTATGGTGAATGATATAAAATATTAAGATGTTTTATTTTTATATGTAAAATTTATTGAAAATTTCAAAAATTGAAGCATTAAGAAATTTTGAAAGATGATGATTTCGTATCTTTTTGGGTAAATAAGGACTGATATGAATACTAACAAAGAGTCGTTTTTTTTTTTTTGCCATAGAAAGAACTATTGCGTGAACTACCAAACTGTCGGAACAGTTAGAATAAGACATAATTATTTGGTAAATACTTTGGAAAGGAGCTTCCTTAAAGTTATATCCTGCATTATTTGTAAGAACTCTCAGTCTTACCTTCCCTGGGTATTGGACCCATCTCTCTGTTCCTGGTGCCCATAGAAGTTACCGGAATACTGATCGTTGACATCCCACTGGAAATTGTACTGGGCTGGAACGTCGTTGTACTGGGGAGCTGGGGCTGAATACTGGGGCTGGGGCTGGGGCTGAACGATAGGACCTTGGTAATTGTAGCCTTCTTGAGGGGCAGCCAAGGCTACGGTAGCCAATGAGAGCGCGAGAACTGCGGACTGAAAGATTTCAATTGGTTATTCAAACTCAAAAGCCAAAGCTTACAATTTTCGTCTGATCTGGTCTTGTCATTTGATTGTATAATCCAAAAGATGATAGGTATAAAGGTAATGTAGTTTATCTTGATTAAGGATAAGATTGAAATGTAAGAGGACCTAAAAAACAGATGGAAAACTAAAGGGAAAAGGAAAGAATTATCAGCCATCTCATCCATTCAAAAGATTTGTGTCAGCTAAACTTGAAGAAAGAAAACTTTGATTTACAATGACTTAATATCGAATGTTATCATCAATGTCTATTAGTAATATTAACAAAAACTTTGCTGCTGTTATCTGGCCAACTTCTACAGTATTCCAAGTCTAAAGCCAACCATTGGCACAGCGTTAAACTTTTCAATAAAGAGACAAAGTGATATTAAAAATGAAAACAAATACACGTCTTATAAGAGAACTCAGAAATCTAATCCTGCTAAAATACAGCAGTTGTTCCAGCAGCACCTTCATGTTTGTTGATGGTTCAACAGCTAGAGTTCAACTGATAAACTGGTTCATTTCGTTCCCTTTTATATAGATGAATCGCCACCCAGGGAGGAGAGTGTAGCATAAAGCTCTTCAATGGGAGGGGCTTATCTAGTCTGACCTTCGTCTTCCCTCCACCCTTTCCTCCCTTTCTTACTTCCCCAGCACATCACACCCGCTCTCCTTCGTTGTCCACACTCTACGGAAACTAAATGAGATCGAGAAATCCCCTTCACTATTATAGGTTTGTATGACATCCCTTCAAATTCACACACGGGCAGGCAGACGCCCGAGCACCCAAACACCTTAATAATCCTTCGCCGTCATTCGCAGGTTTCTTTGTATACATTTACATAAGGGTGTCTAGGGCCAGAAGTTACTCCATCTTAGAGGATCAATGACGGAAATGTCAAAAGACAGTTTTTCTTTATGGTTTCTACTGTTGTCATTTATTTATTTGTTTGTGAGTAGCTCAACACAAAAACTACTCTTCCGATTTTGACCAAACTTGGTAGGCATGTTGGGTATGACCCAGGGATGATTATCTGATATTCCGGATAAGGTACATCACAGTATAAGAACCCAGTCGTACTTTGAAAATAATCGCAATGTTAAGTATATGACAAATATTTTGTTACTTAAGTTTTGATTGTGAACAACAATACGTGAAAATTACCGAATTTCAACGAAAGTTGGTAGACATGTGGGGTATTAACTTAAGC
>NC_090746.1:48547324-48549824 GCF_036898095.1 Palaemon carinicauda
GGAATTGAATAATTTCAGTCACTTAATTTTTACCTATATTTCTTAGTTTTCGAGAGTTTCCCTCCAGTTATGAAATCTAACAAAATGTTATTTCATATCATTACATTCCGTATTTAAGGCTATTCTGAATCAATCTAATATTCATGAACATCCATTGCCATTCTGGTAAATATGTAATAGAGAGAGAGAGAGAGAGAGAGAGAGAGAGAGAGAGATGGTTCAATTTCAATTTGTAATAATGGAAGAACTTCGAATGGAGGGAAATAAAAACTTTTTTCAGTTTAAAAAAATCTTGTTTCAAAATCTCTTCACCAATAGTCTAGGTTTTTTTTTTTCGGGCCAGAAAAATGTGAAAAATAAAGTTATATGAATTGAGGAAACAAAAAAATTGAGAAATTTTTTCTTCGTATTCTATTAACTAAAGTTCGTAGCATATACGTTTTTTTTTTCCTTCAGACTGATCACTTTTCAAATGTCTTTTGGAATTGTCCTCATATGTTGCAAAGAATAACAAAATACATCAAGTGTATTTAATACTAGACAACTTCTTGCCATTTGAATAATCTATTTATTTGCCGATTTCAACGACAGCTATGATGGTGAATAATATAAACTTTTTATATATTATAATTTTTTATATGTAAAAGTTATTGAAAACTCCGAAAATTGATGCATTAAGAAATTTTGAAATTTGATGATTTCGTATCTTTTTTGGGTAAATAAGGACTGATATGAATACTAACAAGTCGTTTTTGCCATAGAAAGCCCTGTTGCGTGAACTTCCAAACTATCAGAACAGTTAGAATAAGACATAATTATTTGGTAAATACTTTGGAAAGGAGCTTCCTTAAAGTTATATCCTGCATTATTTGTAAGAACTCTCAGTCTTACCTTCCCTGGGTATTGGACCCATCTCTCTGTTCCTGGTGCCCATAGAAGTTACCGGAATACTGATCGTTGACGTCCCACTGGAAATTGTACTGGGCTGGAACGTCGTTGTACTGGGGAGCTGGGGCTGAATACTGGGGCTGGGGCTGGGGCTGAACGATAGGACCTTGGTAATTGTAGCCTTCTTGGGGGGCAGCTAAGGCTACGGTAGCCAATGAGAGCGCGAGAACTGCGGACTGAAAGATTTCAATTGGTTATTCAAACTCAAAAGCCAAAGCTTACAATTTTCGTCTGAGCTGGTCTTGTCATTTGAATGTATAATCCAAAAGATGATAGGTATAAAAGTAATGTAGTTTATCTTGATTAAGGATAAGATTGAAATGTAAGAGGACTTAAAAAACAGATGGGAAACTAAAGGGAAAAGGAAAGAATTATCAGCGATCTCATCCATTCAAAAGATTTGTGTCAGCTAAACTTGAAGAAAGAAAACTTTGATTTACAATGACTTGATATCAAATGTTATCATCAATGTCTATTAGTAATATCATCAAAAACTTTATTGCTGTTATCTGGCCAACTTCTACAGTATTCCAAGTCTAAAGCCAACCATTGGCACAGTATCAAACTTTTCAATAAAGAGACAAAGTGATATTAAAAATGAAAACAAATACACGTCTTATAAGAGAACTGTCATCGAACTCAGAAATCTAATCCTGCTAAAATACAGCAGTTGTTCCAGCACCTTCATGTTTGTTGATGGTTCAACAGCTAGAGTTCAACTGATAAACTGGTTCCTTCCTTCCCCCTTTATATAGATCAATTGGCATCCGGGAGGAGAGATGTAGCAAAACCTCTTCAATGGGAGGGGCTTATCTAGTCTGACCTTCCAGGCCCCATACGGCCCATTACCTTCGACTTCCCTCCACCCTTTCCTCCCTTTCTTTCTTCTCCAGCATATCACACCTGTCCACACCCCTTCCCCTCCGTTGTCCACACTGTACGTAAACTAAATGAGATCGAGAAATCCCCTTCACTATTATCGGTTTGTATGACACCCCTTCAAATTCACACACAGGCAGGCATACGCCCGAGCACCCAAAGACCTTCCTAATCCTTCAACCTCATTCAAGCAGGTTTCTTTGTATAAATTTACTTAAGGGTGTCTAGGGCCAGAAGATACCCAATCTTAGAGGATCAATGGCGGAAATGTTAAAAAATGTGTTTCTCTATGGTTTCCACTGTTGTCATTTATCTATTTGTTTGTGGGCAGCTTAACACAAAAACTACTCTACCGATTTTGACCAAACTTGGTAGGCATGTTGGGTATGACCCAAGGATGATTATCTAATATTCTGGATAAGGCACATCACAGTATAAGAATCCAGTAGTACTTTAAAAATAATCGCAAAGTTAAGTAGATAACAAATATTTTATTACTGAAGTTTTACTTGTGAACAACAATACGTAAAAATTACCGAATTTCAACGAAAGTTGGTAGACATGTGGGGTAAGACCCTAAGACAAATCATTTGCCTTTTGAGGAAAATGCATCGAAGGACAAGTGCTCAGTGGAGTTAAGAACAAATTCAGACTGCATGGCATGGCGAAGGCA
>NC_090746.1:48552324-48557324 GCF_036898095.1 Palaemon carinicauda
CTCTCTCTCTCTCAGTGCTGGTAAGACATTATTCAGGAAACGGAATTATCCAAAGTACACCCGACCGAAACAGTTCCACTGACAATATTCAACTAAAAAAAAAAGAGAAATAATGGAGAATCATGACTTCCACATATCATTTATGAGTGACATTAATCGAGGTAAAGCCTGCTGTTAACCCCAGGTCATTTCGCTCCCTCGTTTGGCAATCCACCAACAGACTAAATAAAATAAAAGATAAGGAATGGAACCTACCGATGTCAAATCGCAGTGAGAATTCAGAGGGTGCATCAGTCCCCAAATGCCTTCAAGATAAGCAATCAGGTCAGTATCACATGACTTCATTGAAAACTGGAAACAACAGGAAATGTATGTGAAAAGTTAACGGACATGAAAATAGGAGATAGTATTTGGAGAAGACTAGCTCTGTGGAACCCAAAGAAGAAATGCACTGAGTTGGTGGGTAAGCTTTCCTCTATGTAAATGATGAATGTGTGTGTAATGCAAATAGCACACCAAATATATAAGCAATTGAGAGGAATGTTTTCTTCAGTTATTGATAGTGAAAAATATTGAAACGGTGAGAAACATATAATGCATATACAATTTAAGAATTTTGAAATGAGGGATAATATGTTTTTGGGAATAATGAACAAAATTAAAGGCAGAAACTTCGTTTAAATGTGAAAAGGAGTTTCTAAACACCTAGGAGATGGATGATGAATAAAGCAGATGCAATGAAAACGAAGTAACTATTAGTATGTAGGAATTATAGCAATAGAAAAACTAATTAAAAACAAACTAAGCATTCGCTGCAGTTATATGAGAGGGCTAAAGTTATGGAATCTTATGATCAAGGAACCTTCCATCATCTAGCAAGTTTAGTGTGGATAAGACAGAGCCAGATCTTCTTCAAGATCTTGAGCCGTCCCTAGTAACAGAGTAGTCTTACTCTCAAAGGAAGTATATTTTTGTTCTAAATATTACTAACAACATTAGAAAAGAAAAATCAATACTGCAGAAAAATATTTTATTCAGCTATGTTATGCATAAAAAAAGTTCTGTATAAAAAATAAATCTTCCTTAAAAGCTAATGATTACGGTGGCTCAACAACAGAAAATGCAAAAGGACCAAAATATCTGGTCATACGCAAAGAAGACAGAATCATCTTATAACACAAACACAACAAGGGACAACAAATGAAGAATATGCGTTATAAGCAAGAAATCTAGATATCGCCTATGGTCATTTAGTACGATCAATATGAGTTGTGAAAACAGAATTATATTAAAGCGGATATTTTGGGCAATCAGATTCTGATGGCACATCTGTTGTCGTTCACTGTATATATGTATATATATATATATATATATATATATATATATATATATATATATATATATATATATATATACATATATAATTATATATATATGTGTGTGTATGTTTGCAACAAGACCATAGGACCATCAACCTCTTAGAGGGGAATGGGAAAGAGTAATTGTGCTAAGAAACACTGACTGGCATTGTGGAGGAATCGACCCTGAAAGAGTCTTCGAATTTTCCTGCCTTTAGAAAACTCAGCTAAAATCTGCATTTGCAGAATTACAATGGAAAAAGGTACACAATCAGGCAACAGCTGGTTTCTCTTGTACAGTAGTACACAACAGGAGATGGCGGAATTCTAAAAGCTTAAGCATCAAAGAAACTCTTTCACAAGTAAATTCACATCCTGTAGAAGAAAGAACTCGTTTGTCTTATTTCCCAGGTTGAGAATAGAGCTGTGAGGGTGTGGGAGCAGGTTGCTGATAAGTTTGCTGAGGGGCTGGGGCAGGCTGAACGTACACTTGAGAAGGAGCAGGTGCAGGCTGAACGTACACTTGAGAAGGAGCAGGGGCAGGCTGATAAGTCTGAGCTGGGGCACTTGGGTACTGAGCCTCTCCCTCGTAAGTGATTGTTGGGTGGAATCCGTAATCATCGACGTAGTAATCGACTCTCATGAGGCGGGTGTCCGGGAGCCTGACGTAGTAGCTGCAGAAGAGAAGACGAATTGTAAGCCTTACAAATGATTTCAAAGAGATTTTTTTTAAATTGTGGAAAAATAACTATGTTCATGGGAAGATAAACCACGAATCATTTGAGGAATTAAATGATAAGATATTTGGACCTTTATCGAGGAATTGAATAATTTCAGTCACTTAATTTTTACCTATATTTCTTAGTTTTCGAGAGTTTCCCTCCAGTTATGAAATCTAACAAAATGTTATTTCATATCATTACATTCCGTATTTAAGGCTATTCTGAATCAATCTAATATCTATGAACATCCATTGCCATCCTGGTAAATATGCAAGAAAGAGAGAGAGAGAGAGAGAGAGAGAGAGAGAGAGAGAGAGAGAGAGAGAGAGAGAGAGATGGTTCAATTTGTAATAATGGAAGAACTTCGAATGGAGGGAAATAAAAACTTTTTTCAGTTTAAAAAAATCTTGTTTCAAAATCTCTTCAACAAAAGTCTAGGTTTTTTTTTTCGGGCCAGAAAAATATGAAAAATAAAGTTATATGAATTGAGGAAACAAAAAAATTGAGAAATTTTTTCTTCGTATTCTATTAACTAAAGTTCGTAGCATATACGTTTTTTTTTTCCTTCAGACTGATCACTTTTCAAATGTCTTTTGGAATTGTCCTCATATGTTGCAAAGAATAACAAAATACATCAAGTGTATTTAATACTAGACAACTTCTTGCCATTTGAATAATCTATTTATTTGCCGATTTCAACGACAGCTATGATGGTGAATAATATAAACTTTTTATATATTATAATTTTTTATATGTAAAAGTTATTGAAAACTTCGAAAATTGATGCATTAAGAAATTTTGAAATTTGATGATTTCGTATCTTTTTTGGGTAAATAAGGACTGATATGAATACTAACAAGTCGTTTTTGCCATAGAAAGCCCTGTTGCGTGAACTTCCAAACTATCAGAACAGTTAGAATAAGACATAATTATTTGGTAAATACTTTGGAAAGGAGCTTCCTTAAAGTTATATCCTGCATTATTTGTAAGAACTCTCAGTCTTACCTTCCCTGGGTATTGGACCCATCTCTCTGTTCCTGGTGCCCATAGAAGTTACCGGAATACTGATCGTTGACGTCCCACTGGAAATTGTACTGGGCTGGAACGTCGTTGTACTGGGGAGCTGGGGCTGAATACTGGGGCTGGGGCTGGGGCTGAACGACAGGACCTTGGTAATTGTAGCCTTCTTGGGGGGCAGCTAAGGCTACGGTAGCCAATGAGAGCGCGAGAACTGCGGACTGAAAGATTTCAATTGGTTATTCAAACTCAAAAGCCAAAGCTTACAATTTTCGTCTGAGCTGGTCTTGTCATTTGAATGTATAATCCAAAAGATGATAGGTATAAAAGTAATGTAGTTTATCTTGATTAAGGATAAGATTGAAATGTAAGAGGACTTAAAAAACAGATGGGAAACTAAAGGGAAAAGGAAAGAATTATCAGCGATCTCATCCATTCAAAAGATTTGTGTCAGCTAAACTTGAAGAAAGAAAACTTTGATTTACAATGACTTGATATCAAATGTTATCATCAATGTCTATTAGTAATATCATCAAAAACTTTATTGCTGTTATCTGGCCAACTTCTACAGTATTCCAAGTCTAAAGCCAACCATTGGCACAGTATCAAACTTTTCAATAAAGAGACAAAGTGATATTAAAAATGAAAACAAATACACGTCTTATAAGAGAACTGTCATCGAACTCAGAAATCTAATCCTGCTAAAATACAGCAGTTGTTCCAGCACCTTCATGTTTGTTGATGGTTCAACAGCTAGAGTTCAACTGATAAACTGGTTCCTTCCTTCCCCCTTTATATAGATCAATTGGCATCCGGGAGGAGAGATGTAGCAAAACCTCTTCAATGGGAGGGGCTTATCTAGTCTGACCTTCCACGCCCCATACGGCCCATTACCTTCGACTTCCCTCCACCCTTTCCTCCCTTTCTTTCTTCTCCAGCATATCACACCTGTCCACACCCCTTCCCCTCCGTTGTCCACACTGTACGTAAACTAAATGAGATCGAGAAATCCCCTTCACTATTATCGGTTTGTATGACACCCCTTCAAATTCACACACAGGCAGGCATACGCCCGAGCACCCAAAGACCTTCCTAATCCTTCAACCTCATTCAAGCAGGTTTCTTTGTATAAATTTACTTAAGGGTGTCTAGGGCCAGAAGATACCCAATCTTAGAGGATCAATGGCGGAAATGTTAAAAAATGTGTTTCTCTATGGTTTCCACTGTTGTCATTTATCTATTTGTTTGTGGGCAGCTTAACACAAAAACTACTCTACCGATTTTGACCAAACTTGGTAGGCATGTTGGGTATGACCCAAGGATGATTATCTAATATTCTGGATAAGGCACATCACAGTATAAGAATCCAGTAGTACTTTAAAAATAATCGCAAAGTTAAGTAGATAACAAATATTTTATTACTGAAGTTTTACTTGTGAACAACAATACGTAAAAATTACCGAATTTCAACGAAAGTTGGTAGACATGTGGGGTAAGACCCTAAGACAAATCATTTGCCTTTTGAGGAAAATGCATCGAAGGACAAGTGCTCAGTGGAGTTAAGAACAAATTCAGACTGCATGGCATGGCGAAGGCATGCTCTCTACTGAGTGCACCTTTAGTAATAATGGTATGGTCTCGGCTTAGGATAATAAGAAAAAAAAATTATGTTAGAATGAATGAGGATTTTATTTTGCGTAATTCACCCACGCGCATGCACACACTAACACATACCCACACACAAGGACATATACACACACACACACACACACACACACACACATATATATATATATATATATATATATATATATATATATATATACATATGTATATATATACATATATATATATATATATATATATAGATAGATAGATAGATAGATATATATATATAGATGTG
>NC_090746.1:48559824-48569824 GCF_036898095.1 Palaemon carinicauda
AGGAAATGTATGTGAAAAGTTAACGGATATGAAAATAGGAGATAGTATTTGGAGAAGACTAGCTCTGTGGAACCCAAAGAAGAAATGCACTGAGTTGGTGGGTAAGCTTTCCTCTATGTAAATGATGAATGTGTGTGTAATGCAAATAGCACACCAAATATATAAGCAATTGAGAGGAATGTTTTCTTCAGTTATTGATAGTGAAAAATATTGAAACGGTGAGAAACATATAATGCATATACAATTTAAGAATTTTGAAATGAGGGATAATATGTTTTTGGGAATAATGAACAAAATTAAAGGCAGAAACTTCGTTTAAATGTGAAAAGGAGTTTCTAAACACCTAGGAGATGGATGATGAATGAAGCAGATGTAATGAAAACGAAGTAACTATTAGTATGTAAGAATTATAGCAATAGAAAAACTAATTAAAAACAACTAAGCATTCGCTGCAGTTGTATGAGAGGGCTAAAGTTATGGAATCTTATGATCAAGGAACCTTCCATCATCTAGCAAGTTTAGTGTGGATAAGACAGAGCCAGATCTTCTTCAAGATCTTGAGCCGTCCCTAGTAACAGAGTAGTCTTACTCTCAAAGGAAGTATATTTTTGTTCTAAATATTACTAACAACATTAGAAAAGAAAAATCAATACTGCAGAAAAATATTTTATTCAGCTATGTTATGCATAAAAAAAGTTCTGTATAAAAAATAAATCTTCCTTAAAAGCTAATGATTACGGTGGCTCAACACCAGAAAATGTAAAAGGACCAAAATATCTGGTCATACGCAAAGAAGACAGAATCATCTTATAACACAAACACAACAAGGGACAACAAATGAAGAATATGCGTTATAAGCAAGAAATCTAGATATCGCCTATGGTCATTTAGTACGATCAATATGAGTTGTGAAAACAGAATTATATTAAAGCGGATATTTTGGGCAATCAGATTCTGATGGCCCATCTGTTGTCGTTCACTGTATATATATATATATATATATATATATATATATATATATATATATATATATATATATACATATATAATTATATATATATATGTGTGTGTATGTTTGCAACAAGACCACAGGACCATCAACCTCTTAGAGGGGAATGGGAAAGAGTAATTGTGCTAAGAAACACTGACTGGCATTGTGGAGGAATCGACCCTGAAAGAGTCTTCGAATTTTCCTGCCTTTAGAAAACTCAGCTAAAATCTGCATTTGCAGAATTACAATGGAAAAAGGTACACAATCAGGCAACAGCTGGTTTCTCTTGTACAGTAGTACACAACAGGAGATGGCGGAATTCTAAAAGCTTAAGCATCAAAGAAACTCTTTCACAAGTAAATTCACATCCTGTAGAAGAAAGAACTCGTTTGTCTTATTTCCCAGGTTGAGAATAGAGCTGTGAGGGTGTGGGAGCAGGTTGCTGATAAGTCTGCTGAGGGGCTGGGGCAGGCTGAACGTACACTTGAGAAGGAGCAGGTGCAGGCTGAACGTACACTTGAGAAGGAGCAGGGGCAGGCTGATAAGTCTGAGCTGGGGCACTTGGGTACTGAGCCTCTCCCTCGTAAGTGATTGTTGGGTGGAATCCGTAATCATCGACGTAGTAATCGACTCTCATGAGGCGGGTGTCCGGGAGCCTGACGTAGTAGCTGCAGAAGAGAAGACGAATTGTAAGCCTTACAAATGATTTCAAAGAGATTTGTTTTTAAATTGTGGAAAAAATAACTATGTTAATGGGAAGATAAACCACGAATCATTTGAGGAATTAAATGAAAAGATATTTGGACCTTTATCGAGGAATTGAGTAATTTCAGTCACTTAATTTTTACCTATATTTCTTAGTTTTCGAGAGTTTCCCTCCAGTTATGAAATCTAACAAAATGTTATTTCATATCATTACATTCCGTATTTAAGGCTATTCTGAATCAATCTAATATTCATGAACATCCATTGCCATTCTGGTAAATATGTAATAGAGAGAGAGAGAGAGAGAGAGAGAGAGAGAGAGAGAGAGAGAGAGAGAGAGAGAGAGAGAGAGAGAGAGAGAGATGGTTCAATTTCAATTTGTAATAATGGAAGAACTTCGAATGGAGGGAAATAAAAACTTTTTTCAGTTTAAAAAAATCTTGTTTCAAAATCTCTTCACCAATAGTCTAGGTTTTTTTTTTTCGGGCCAGAAAAATGTGAAAAATAAAGTTATATGAATTGAGGAAACAAAAAAATTGAGAAATTTTTTCTTCGTATTCTATTGATTAAAGTTCGTAGCATATACATTTTTTTTCCTTCAGACTGATCACTTTTCAAATGTCTTTTGGAATTGTCCTCATGCGTTGCAAAGAATATCAAAATACATCAAGTGTATTTAATACTAGACAACTTCTTGCCATTTGAATAATCTATTTATTTGCCGATTTCAACGACATCTATGATGATGACTAATATAAACTTTTTATATATTATAATTTTTTTTATATGTAAAAGTTATTGAAAACTTCGAAAATTGATGCATTAAGAAATTTTGAAATTTGATGATTTCGTATCTTTTTTTGGTAAATAAGGACTGATATGAATACTAACAAGTCGTTTTTGCCATAGAAAGCCCTGTTGCGTGAACTTCCAAACTATCAGAACAGTTAGAATAAGACATAATTATTTGGTAAATACTTTGGAAAGGAGCTTCCTTAAAGTTATATCCTGCATTATTTGTAAGAACTCTCAGTCTTACCTTCCCTGGGTATTGGACCCATCTCTCTGTTCCTGGTGCCCATAGAAGTTACCGGAATACTGATCGTTGACGTCCCACTGGAAATTGTACTGGGCTGGAACGTCGTTGTACTGGGGAGCTGGGGCTGAATACTGGGGCTGGGGCTGGGGCTGAACGATAGGACCTTGGTAATTGTAGCCTTCTTGGGGGGCAGCCAAGGCTACGGTAGCCAATGAGAGCGCGAGAACTGCGGACTGAAAGATTTCAATTGGTTATTCAAACTCAAAAGCCAAAGCTTACAATTTTCGTCTGATCTGGTCTTGTCATTTGAATGTATAATCCAAAAGATGATAGGTATAAAGGTAATGTAGTTTATCTTGATTAAGGATAAGATTGAAATGTAAGAGGACCTAAAAAACAGATGGAAAACTAAAGGGAAAAGGAAAGAATTATCAGCCATCTCATCCATTCAAAAGATTTGTGTCAGCTAAACTTGAAGAAAGAAAACTTTGATTTACAATGACTTGATATCAAATGTTATCATCAATGTCTATTAGTAATATCATCAAAAACTTTATTGCTGTTATCTGGCCAACTTCTACAGTATTCCAAGTCTAAAGCCAACCATTGGCACAGTATCAAACTTTTCAATAAAGAGACAAAGTGATATTAAAAATGAAAACAAATACACGTCTTATAAGAGAACTGTCATCGAACTCAGAAATCTAATCCTGCTAAAATACAGCAGTTGTTCCAGCACCTTCATGTTTGTTGATGGTTCAACAGCTAGAGTTCAACTGATAAACTGGTTCCTTCCTTCCCCCTTTATATAGATCAATTGCCATCCGGGAGGAGAGATGTAGCAAAACCTCTTCAATGGGAGGGGCTTATCTAGTCTGACCTTCCACGCCCCATACAGCCCATTACCTTCGACTTCCCTCCACCCTTTCCTCCCTTTCTTTCTTCTCCAGCATATCACACCTGTCCACACCCCTTCCCCTCCGTTGTCCACACTGTACGTAAACTAAATGAGATCGAGAAATCCCCTTCACTATTATCGGTTTGTATGACACCCCTTCAAATTCACACACAGGCAGGCATACGCCCGAGCACCCAAAGACCTTCCTAATCCTTCAACCTCATTCAAGCAGGTTTCTTTGTATAAATTTACTTAAGGGTGTCTAGGGCCAGAAGATACCCAATCTTAGAGGATCAATGGCGGAAATGTTAAAAAATGAGTTTCTCTATTGTTTCCACTGTTGTCATTTATCTATTTGTTTGTGGGCAGCTTAACACAAAAACTACTCTACCGATTTTGACCAAACTTGGTAGGCATGTTGGGTATGACCCAAGGATGATTATCTAATATTCTGGATAAGGCACATCACAGTATAAGAATCCAGTAGTACTTTAAAAATAATCGCAAAGTTAAGTAGATAACAAATATTTTATTACTGAAGTTTTACTTGTGAACAACAATACGTAAAAATTACCGAATTTCAACGAAAGTTGGTAGACATGTGGGGTAAGACCCTAAGACAAATCATTTGCCTTTTGAGGAAAATGCATCGAAGGACAAGTGCTCAGTGGAGTTAAGAACAAATTCAGAATGCATGGCATGGCGAAGGCATGCTCTCTACTGAGTGCACCTTAAGTAATAATGGTATGGTCTCGGCTTAGGATAATAAGAAAAAAAAATTATGTTAGAATGAATGAGGATTTTATTTTGCGTAATTCACCCACGCGCATGCACACACTAACACATACCCACACACAAGGACATATACACACACACACACACACACACACATATATATATATATATATATATATATATATATATATATATATATATACACACATATATATATATATATATACATATGTATATATATACATATATATATATATATATATAGATAGATAGATAGATAGATAGATATATATATATATAGATGTGTGTATGTGTGTGTCAGTGTATTGGTGCATATGTATATGCATAAATACACATACTTACACACAGACATGTACATATATATGTGAGTGTGTATATGTATACGTATTAATAAACATTTATGTATATATAAATATATATTTATATATATATATATATATATATATATATATATATATATATATATATATGTATATATATACATATATATATATGTATATATATATATATATATATATATATATATATATATATATATATATATATATATATGTCTGTTTCTGTGAGTATGTGTATTTATGTATATATATTTCAACAAATACACTGACATACACACACACACATATATATATATACATATATATATATATATATATATATATATATTTATTTATATATATATATAGAAAAAGAGATATAATCTGTGGGTTTTTTTATGCTCATAGTGGGAATTTATTATCATAAAGCTGTTAGTAATCGCACTGGTAGGTCTGACAACAAAACAGGATATCTTGGAATTAGGAAACACACCAAGAAATGTAAGCATCACATCCGGTGCCAAGACTTTTCCATCATTACTTGAACATTGAGTAAGTCGTTGTTGGTAATTTTTGAATCACTCTGAACTAGGTATGTTCAACATCGTCGAGCACTTCAATAAGTTCTGTTCCTTTATATGTAAAGTGGTTTGTGGGAAATGAAATTGGGCGAAACTACTCAGCGCTGGGACCTATGGGACCATTCAATACTCAGGTGCTATACATGGAAAACCCAGCAGTGGTACCATGAAGTAAAAGTTCAGAGGATTAACAGCAAGATGGAAGAAAGAAAGAGGAAAGGAGATAAAGTAATAGGATAAAAGTTAGTGTAGCTGGGGGCTTAAGGAAAGCTTGAAAGATCAAACTATTGCTTGCAGTGAACCTCGTGGGGTGCACTGACATCATTACTTTCCAACGGCCGTAGTTCGGTGACTCGTGTATGATTTACCCCATTTTATTTAGGTTTTGACATGGACCATAATGGTTAGAAATTTCCTCTGTATATATACCGATATATATATATATATATATATATATATATATATATATACTGTATATATATATATATATATATATATATATATACATAGAGAGATATAGATATATAATTTTATATATTATTACATATATATATACAGTATATATATATATATATATGTGTGTGTGTGTGTGTGTGTGTATATATATATACATATACACATATATATATAAATATATATATATATATATATTTATATATATATATATATATATATATATACAGTATATACTGTATATTACATTGATTATACATGATAATGTTTTCTTCATATTCCAATATTTTTAACTGTTTTGTATATGTTTCATTGAACATTTGTTTATAAAATCTTGTAAAGCACTTTTACTTTTAATTTATGTCTTGTATATTATCAAACCTCTTTATGCTTGCCTAGAACCTTAAAATTGGGATTGTGTCATGAAACGTTAGCCAAGTTAATTAATAAATATTCATGTAACAATATACTTATGAGCGTTTTGATAACTATATTTCTGTGTCCTGCTAGTAAGAAATATTCCAGAGAGCACGCACACACACACACAAACACACACACACACACACACAAACACACACACACACACACACACATATATATATATATATATATATATACTCAAATATATGTATATATATATATATATATGTATGTATATATATAAATATATACATATATAGGCTATACTGTATATATAATCATATATACATATATATGCAGATATTAATATATATATATATATATATATATATATATATATGTATATATACATTGATATATATTTATACAATATATATATGTGTATATATATATATATATATATATATGAGTAAATATATGCTCAAATATATGTGTATAAATACTGTATGTATATATATATATATATATATATATATATATATATATATATTTATATATATATATATATATATATATATATATATATATATATATATATATATATATAAAATGCAAATTTTTTATTCTTGGGTTTATGATTATTATTGCAGGATAAACCAATGACTTTAGTTTCAAATTATGTTAAAGTTGGTTAGTATTAAATGACTCTTTCTCTCTCTCTCTCTCTCTCTCTCTCTCTCTCTCTCTCTCTCTCTCTCTCTCTCTCTCTCTCAGTGCTAGTAAGACCTTATTCAGGAAACGGAATTATCCAAAGTCCACCCGACCGAAACAGTACCTCTGACAATATTCAACTCGAAAAAAAAAAAAAGAGAAATAATCGAGAATCATGACTTCCACATATCATTTATGAGTGACATTAATCGAGGTAAAGCCCGCTGTTAACCCCAGGTCATTTCGCTCCCTCGTTTGGCAATCCACCAACAGACTAAATAAAAAAAAAGATAAGGACTGGAACCTACCGATGTCAAATCGCAGTGAGAATTCAGAGGGTGCATCAGTCCCCAAATGCCTTCAAGATAAGCAATCAGGTCAGTATCACATGACTTCATTGAAAACTGGAAACAACAGGAAATGTATGTGAAAAGTTAACGGACATGAAAATAGGAGATAGTATTTGGAGAAGACTAGCTCTCTGGAACCCAAAGAAGAAATGCACTGAGTTGGTGGGTAAGCTTTCCTCTATGTAAATGATGAATGTGTGTGTAATGCAAATAGCACACCAAATATATAAGCAATTGAGAGGAATGTTTTCTTCAGTTATTGATAGTGAAAAATATTGAAACGGTGAGAAACATATAATGCATATACAATTTAAGAATTTTGAAATGAGGGATAATATGTTTTTGGGAATAATGAACAAAATTAAAGGCAGAAACTTCGTTTAAATGTGAAAAGGAGTTTCTAAACACCTAGGAGACGGATGATGAATAAAGCAGATGCAATGAAAACGAAGTAACAATTAGTATGTAGGAATTGTAGCAATAGAAAAACTAATTAAAAACAACTAAGCATTCGCTGCAGTTGTATGAAAGGCATAATTTATGAAATCTTATGATCAAGGGACCTTCCATCATCTAGCAATTTTAGTGTGGATAAGACAGAGCCAGATCTTCTTCAAGATCTTGAGCCGTCCCTAGTAACAGAGTAGTCTTACTCTCAAAGGAAGTATATTTTTGTTCTAAATATTACTAACAACATTAGAAAAGAAAAATCAATACTGCAGAAAAATATTTTATTCAGCTATGTTATGCATAAAAAAAGTTCTGTATAAAAAATAAATCTTCCTTAAAAGCTAATGATTACGGTGGCTCAACACCAGAAAATGCAAAAGGACCAAAATATCTGGTCATACGCAAAGAAGACAGAATCATCTTATAACACAAACACAACAAGGGACAACAAATGAAGAATATGCGTTATAAGCAAGAAATCTAGATATTGCCTATGTTCATTTAGTACGATCAATTTGAGTTGTGAAAACAGACTTATATCAAAGCGGGTATTTTGGGCAATCAGATTCTGATGGCCCATCTGTTGTGGTTCACTGTATGTATATATATATATATATATATATATATTATCATATATATGTGTGTGTGTCTGTTTGTAACAAGACCACAGGACCATCAACCTCTTAGAGCTAAGGGATAAGAGGAATGGCTAAGAGTAATTGTGCTAAGAAACACTGACTGGCATTGTGGAGGAATCGACCCTGAAAGAGTCTTCGAATTTTCCTGCCTTTAGAAAACTCAGCTAAAATCTGCATTTGCAGAATTACAATGGAAAAAGGTACACAATCAGGCAACAGCTGGTTTCTCTTGTACAGTAGTACACAACAGGAGATGGCGGAATTCTAAAAGCTTAAGCATCAAAGAAACTCTTTCACAAGTAAATTCACATCCTGTAGAAGAAAGAACTCGTTTGTCTTATTTCCCAGGTTGAGAATAGAGCTGTGAGGGTGTGGGAGCAGGTTGCTGATAAGTCTGCTGAGGGGCTGGGGCAGGCTGAACGTACACTTGAGAAGGAGCAGGTGCAGGCTGAACGTACACTTGAGAAGGAGCAGGGGCAGGCTGATAAGTCTGAGCTGGGGCACTTGGGTACTGAGCCTCTCCCTCGTAAGTGATTGTTGGATGGAATCCGTAATCATCGACGTAGTAATCGACTCTCATGAGGCGGGTGTCCGGGAGCCTGACGTAGTAGCTGCAAGAAGGAATAAGAGTTGATAGGGTTAAAAAGTTTTTCTTAAAAAAGATTTATCATGGAAATGAGAGAAAATAATCTTATCGATAATATTATAAACTAAGAACCATTAAAAAAACTATGATAAATACAGGAAAGATATTTTTGTAGAATGTAATATGAATGAAAGAATTTCAGTCACTGTTAATTTCAACATAATTAGATTAGCTTTCAAGACTAGTTTCTAGTTTTAAAATCAAGTAAAATGTCATTTCATATATATTTCATACTAAAGGTAATCATAACAAATCATTGACTGAAAGAGGCTGTTAAGAGAATACGAAATACATTTGTTTTATTGTGCATTTCCATGACGTATGATACTTCATGTTCAATTATCCAATCAATTTATCAATCATAATTTTTATGAATATTCTTTTTCATGCTGTTAGATATGTATGAGAGAGAGAGAGAGAGAGAGAGAGAGAGAGAGAGAGAGAGAGTCCAGATTATTGATAACGAAGAATTTCAATTGAACGAAATAGAAAAAAAAATGGTTTGAGGAACTTTTTTCAAGATCACTCTTACTAAAAAAATCTTGCTTTTTTTTAGGTGAAAAATATGAAAAGAGTTCTATGAACCCAGGAAAAAATCATGAAAAATTTAGGATGTTTTTTTTAGTTCTTGTCGATCTCCTTTTGCATGTGTTTTGGACTTACCGCAATTTATATTTTATAGGGTTATGAACGGCAAAATATAGAAACTGGAAGGCCTCAAATGTATTTTAAATCAAAAGATAAACTAGTGAAATTCTCTTTTTAATATCTTATCTGTTTGCAAATTTGAACACTAGCATTGATGCTGAATGATTTAAGATTTTGTAATTCAGATTTTTTTATTTAGAAGTACCCAGATAAGCATTTACACATTGAAAACCTTTGTATGATTTGCGAATATTTTTAGTTATAAACAAATTGATATCATTAGGACTTACAGTCATTTCAGCCATAGGAATCACTATGACTTGACCAATCAGACTGCCAGCAATGTTAGAGTAAGAGAACTCCAAACGAAAGACAACAATATAAAGTCAATTTAACAAACATTCATTGATATCGGAAATACGCTGGAAAGAAGGTTCCTTCAAGTTAAACCCTGCAG
>NC_090746.1:48581604-48596604 GCF_036898095.1 Palaemon carinicauda
TGTGTATATATATAGATAGATAGATAGATATAAAAGGAAACTTATCTAAGCATAAAAGGCGAGTTCATAAGAATAGTCTCTTCACATCAGCACCGGCCTGACCAGCCCAGTATTAAACTGATCTACTTTCCCGCATAAAATCCCCACCTCAGGGTAGAACCGGTCATTTTATTTAGTGGAAGGCGGGAGGGGGGGGGGGTGATCTGCTGTATCATTTTGGGGGTGTAGCATCACCACAAGTCATTTGTCAAAGGTCGCAGAAGGATTTTCTCTGTGCTTATAATTTTCTTGGATCATTTTACATCGTTGAATTTACACGGTATGCATGGGACCATTATTTAACCATGCATCCCCATATTAAGGTGGAGTTAGAGGATGGGGGAGGGGCTCTCTGAAGCGATCTTCTTTTCAATAAGGTGACAAAATAACGCTTATTGTGCTAAATGAAAATTCGTGAGTGGCAATTAGGTCCTACCCAACTAGAATCTATACGAACTTAGCTAAACAAATACACCATTGAAAGCTAACATATGCTGTTTCAATTGTAGCTTTAACCTGAAACTAACAACAAAAAATCTGCTAACGAATCGGAAAGAAGGAATGGGATTTGTGTAACAGTATGTGAGGAATGGTTTTCATTGCGAGCTTTCCATGGGAAGAGAAGGTAGGACCATCGCTCGGAATGCTTTCAGACGGAGGGATGTCGTCGAAGAAATTGAAGAACCACACGAAGCACATGGTGTGCAGTCGACTCCACCTTTTCTTCGAGAAAGATGGAAAATAACTCTCTCTCGTTCGCTAACTCACGCACCTATTTGAAGTTTATATTATTCTGAAGATGGGCTTGCATGTGCGATTAGAAATTTAATGGGACTGGTTATAGAGCATTCTGAAAATTCATTGTTTTATTTAAAAAGAAAAAAAAATAGTCTTAAGTTCACAAAAACTAAACAATTACATAAAGCGTTGTAATAATAAGAAAAGTTTCTCGATTTTTTTTTCTAATCATTACAGCTGCATCCGTCATTACAACTATATTATATCTGCTTCTTGGCCGTCTTGCTTTTAGTCATCATTATAGATATATCTGCATTTGTTTTGCTCATTCTGAAGTCAATCGCAACCTTCTCTCTCTCTCTCTCTCTCTCTCTCTCTCTCTCTCTCTCTCTCTCTCTCTCTCTCTCTCTCTCTCTCTCTCTCTCTTCTTCCCTTTCCTTTTCATCTTCCTTCTTGAGCCAACGGCTCAGTCTATTATGCTCAAAATCCTTTAATAAGAGTAGAGTGAAGGGAACGGATCCACGTAACACACGAACAAAAAATACCAGGTGAGAAATAGGCGGGCACGTTCGACCCACGGTCAGTGCTCCATTTATTACCATCATCCCCTCCCCCTCCATATTAGCTCAGCGACGATGAACTCGCTTTTTTTCTAGGTTCTAGGGAGGAGAAGAACGGCACATTCTCTTTCTCATTCCTTCCTCTCACTAGATAAATAAAAGAAAAAAAAAAGGTAACTTATGTTGATCGAACGACCTTCGACGACCAGCAACTCCTTCCAACGGCTCCTCGGCAGAAGAGCCCCTAGGGGAAGCACTCTAGAAAGGACAGAATATGGAGCACTTCCTTTTTCTTTTGCTGCTGAAGTGCTGGAAACCTGTTATTTGAGATCTTGCCCCTCCCTCAAAGTACATAGCAACGGAGAGTCCTTCCCCGAGAAAAGTTGAGACACGCGCATCTATATAACAACAAAGGTCCAGATTCAACGGCGAGCCAGGGTATTGCGTAATGGGCGTAACTAGACTGAGGTAATTAAGTCTTGCGACTCGGTTATTACAAATTTCGAAGAAAAACCCCTGGGCAGAGCAATAAAAGCACACGAAAGGTATGGCATGTCATTCTTTGTACTCCGGAATTCCTCAAGGTTAGACTGTACTGTGCGCAATTGGCGTAGCACCCGTGTCCACTCTTGACCAGTCTTTTTGGTAGGGTCAACTAGATATTATGATGCCAGTTCTATATGACAGATCCAGGAGTGATATTGCCTCCGAGACAGGCGTCCGCAGTGACTGAACGGGTCCATACCAATGGTCCGTCCATTTCTCCTCTGCAATAAAACGAAGGGCAATACTATTATCATATCGTGGATGCTTATTACCTGCGTAAGTGACGCAACAGGTGGAGGAGAAAGGCCAGACATTTAACCAGTAGGGTGTAATTACAGACAAACGGAACGCTGTCAACTGCGCGTCTAAGTATTTGGTAAAAAGCGCTCTGGGCCTTACAATCAATTATGACCTGGTTTGACGAAAGAGATCGATGGATGTCCGTTACGTTTACTGGTCAGCCACCCTAAACTACCTTACCATCGTCCTCATCAAAGCTACGAGCTACCTTCCCCGCCCTCTTTCTTCAAGTTACGCGCTAACACATCCAAGCCATTTCATTATAACTGCTAGAATTGAGTTATCATTAATCCCTGAAACTCTTGGAGCGAATTGCAATGAAATGAATATTCATGACTAGCGGGCAATTAGAATTGGTATCGAAGTAGAACATTAATTTAATATCATTAAATTATCTCGAAGAAGATGAATATAAAATTGCGCACACGTGGTTGTGTATATACGCTGCGAATTTCTTGGAAATCGTTCCGTCTAAAAGTAAACATGAACCGATTTTAGGGAAAAAAAGTGTGTGAGATTAACGCCATGTATACATCTAACGCGGGGCACTGTAAGGATGTTTTCAGTGTCCCTTAGGCTCCTAGCTTCATCTACCTTTTAACCTTCTACTTAACATCCGTTTCCAATGCCTTATTCCTCTTGCTGTCCAGCCTCTCCTAACTTTTATTACTTCACAGTGATACTGAAGGGGGTTCCCAACCCTTTCATCTAAGCACCAATCGGCCTCCCTAGCCTCAGATATATGCCCCAAATCCCTGAACCTATTAGAATCACTTGTCAGAAACCAGTTGAGTCAATGGTCATAAGAACGCAACCGTTCATAATGAAGCTGACGGTAATGGATGGTACTGTCAACTCTGCCTGGAATTTCTGGTCGAGTACAGTAACGAGACAGAGCTACTTGTGCGTTTGTGTGTGTCTGTGTGTGTGTTTTTTTTTTGTGGATATGTCTATGATTTCATTATGAAGAATTCTGTATTGATGTTAATGTGTTGTCGAAAGGTGCCTAGTATCAAAAGAGCTATTTAGTTTTTAAGCTCTCTGACCAGGTACCCTATTAACGTCGAGACCACATAACGGCAATTTTAATTTAAAGTAATTTCTTTATGGCAGTCACGATTTCCCATCAATGCGCGCTAGATGGAGCCATCAGACTTTGTAGTTACCTAACTCTTATTGCTCACATCTTTCTCTTCTTTCCTTTTTAGTCAATGGTTAATATTTCGAAAACTAACTATAAATATCTGATCAATCTTTTTATCTTACCCTTTCACTTTTGTTAATCATTTTCCTAATTAGGCTATCTCCCGGTCGATTGTGAAATAGACACTTACATATATCTTAGACCAGGGAAGTAAAAATCATAATATTTTCTCGAACACTGATATAGTTACCATCAAAGAGAATAACTGACACATCAGTCATAGACGTTTCTCGTTATATGGACGAAAATAGATAATGTAGAAAAGTCTTATTATTTGAACATTCTTATTGAAATAAACTCGTTGAGTGAATGTGAATGAATGTATAAATGAAATTATAGATAAAGAGGTATGTGATTGAAATTTTTAGATTAGTGTGAATTATATGAATTGAAAACAAGTAACATCGTTCATGCCCCAGATGGAACAAGGGCTCAAAATACATTTCAAAGTTTTAGGAAATTCAAGATATTAAAAGTTAATTACTTGCACCATCATGAGTGGTAATGCGTTCAGATAAAATTGTCCAACAACAGTAATGGAATTGTAAGAAATTTATAGATACAAATGTATTTGCCTTGCGAAACAGAAGGCTCCCCATGAAAGATATTTACAATGAATAAAACAGCTTGTTTTACTTTTTTTTTTTTTTTAAATCTAAAGCTACAGCCATGGGACGAATTTTAAGCCAACAGTATTATACTGTTCCAGAAATAAATCTTTTATTGTTTTCATTAATATATATAGAGCCGATGACAACTCCACTAGTCGCTTTCCCATTTTTATCCTCACTTTCCCATTCATATTCTAACTATCATTTTGTTTTCATTAATTAATATATATAGAGCCGATGACAACAACACTAGTCGCTTTCCCATTTATATCTTCACTTTCCCATTTGTATTCTAACTACCAATTTGTTTCCATTAATATATATAGAACTAATAACAACAACACCAGTCGCTTTCCCATTTATATCCTAACTACCATATTGCTTTTATTAATATATATAGAACCGATGACAACAACACTAGTCGCTTTCCCATTTATATCCTCACTTTCCCATTTATATCCTCACTTTCCCATTTATACTCTAACTACCATATTGTTTCATTAATATGTATAGAGCCAATGACAACACTAGTCGCTTTCCCATTTATATCCAAAATACCATTTTGTTTTCATTAATATATATAGAGCCGATAACAATAACACTAGTCACTTTCCCATTCATATCCTCACTTTCCCATTTATATCTTCACTTTGCCATTTATATTCTAACTACCATTTTGTTTTCATTAATATATATAGCGCCGATGATAACTACACTAGTTGCTTTCCCATTTATATCCTCACTTTCCCATTTATACTCTAACTACCATATTGTTTCATTAATATGTATAGAGCCGATGACAACAACACTAGTCGTTTTCCCATTTATATCCTCACTTTCCCGTTTATATCCTAACTAACATTTTGTTTGCATTAATATATATAGAGACGATGACAACTACACTAGGCGCTTTCCCATTTATATCATCCCTTTCCATTTATATCCTAACTACCATTTTGTTTTCATTAATATATATAGAGCCGATGACAACAACACTAGTCGCTTTCCCATTTATATCATCCCTTTCCCGTTTATATCCTAACTACCATATTGTTTTCATTAATATATATAGAGCCGATGACAACAACACTAGTCGCTTTCCCATTTATATCCAAACTACCATTTTGTTTTCATTAATGTATATAGAGCCAATGACAACAACACTAGTCGCTTTCCCATTCATATCCTCACTTTCACATTTATATCCTAACTACCATTTTGTTTTCTTTAATATATATAGAGTTGATAACAACAGCACCAGTTGCTTTCCCATTTATATCCTCACTTTCCCATTTATATCCAAACTACCATTTTGTTTTCATTAATATATATAGAGCCGATAACAATAACACTAGTTGCTTTCCCATTCATATCTTCACTTTGCCATTTATATCCTAACTACCATATTGTTTCCATTAATATATATAGAGCCGATGACAACAACACTAGCCGTTTTCCCATTTATATCCTCACTTTCACATTTATATCCTAACTACCATTTTGTTTTCTTTAATATATATAGAGTTGATAACAACAACACTAGTTGCTTTCCTATTCATATCCTCACTTTCCCACTTATATCCTAATTATCATTTTGTTTTCATTAATATATATAGAGCCGATAACAATAACACTAGTCGCTTTCCCAATCATATCCTCACTTTCCCATTTATATCCTCACTTCGCCATTCATATCCTAACTACTATATTGTTTTCATTAATATATATAAAGCCGATGACAATAACACTAGTCGCCTTCCCATTTATGTCCTCACTTTCCCATTTATATCCTAACTACCACAAAGTTTTCATTAATATATATAGAGCCGATGACAACAACACTAGTCGCTTTCCCATTTATATCCTAACTACCATATTGTTTTCATTAATATATATAGAGAGGATGACAACAAACTAGTCGCTTTCCCATTTAAATCCTAACTTTCCCATTTATATCCTCACTATCCCATTTATATCCTAACTTTCCCATTTATATCCTAACTACTATATTGTTATTATTAATATATATAGAGCCCATGACAACACTAGTCACTTTCCCATTTATATCCTAAGTTTCCCATTTATATCCTCACTTTCCCATTTATGTCCTTACTACCATATTGCTTTCATTAATATATATAGAGCGGATGACAACAACACTAGTCGCTTTCCCATTTATATACTAACTTTCCCATTTATATCTTCACTTTCCCATTTATATCCTCAATTTCCCATTTATGTTCTAACTACCATATAGTTTTCATTAATATATATAGAGCCGATGACAACAACACTAGTCGCTTTCCCATTTGTATCCTAACTTTCCCATTTATATCCTCACTTTCCCATTTATATCCTCACTTACCCATTTATATTCTAACTACCATATTGTTTTCATTAATATATATAGAGCCGATGAAAACAACACTACTCGCTTTCCCATTTATATCTTAACTTTCCCATTTATATCCTCACTTTCCCATTTATATCCTCACTTTCCCATTTATATCCTAACTACCATATTGTTTTTATTATTATATATATAGAAAGGATGACAACAACACTAGTCGCTTTCCCATTTATATTCTCACTTTCCCATTTACATCCTAACTACCATATTGTTTTCATTAATATATATAGAGCCAATGACAACAACACTAGTTGCTTTCCCATTTATATCCTAACTACCATATTGGTTTCATTAATATATATAGAGCCAATGACAACAACACTAGTTGCTTTCCCATTTATATCCTAACTACCATTTTGTTTTCATTAATATATATAGAGACGATGACAACAACACTAGTCACTTTCCCATTTATATACTAACTAACATATTGTTTTTATTAATATACATAGAGACGATGACGACAACACTAGTCGCTTTCCCATTTATATCCTAACTACCATATTGTTTTCATTAATATATATAGTGCCGATGACAACAACACCAGTCGCTTTCTCATTTATATCCTAACTACCATATTGTTTTCATTAATATATATAGAACCGATGACAACAACACTAGTCGCTTTCCCATTTATATCCTAACTACCATATTGTTTTCATTAATGTATATAGAGCCAATGACAACAACGCTAGTCGCTTTCCCATTTATATCCTAACTACCATATGGTTTTCATTAATATATATATATATATATATATATATATATATATATATATATATATATATATATATATATATATAGAGCCAATGACAACAACACTAGTCGCTTTCCCGTTTATATCCTATCTACCATATTGCTTCCATTAATATGAATAGAGCCGATGACAACAACACCAGTCGCTTTCCCATTTACAGTATATCCTAACTACCATATTGTTTTCATTAATATATACTGTAGAGCCGATGACAACAACACCAGTCGCTTTCCCATTTATATCCTAACTACCATATTGTTTTCACTAATATATATAGAGCCAATGACAACAACAATAGTCACTTTCCCATTTATATCCTAACTACCATATTGTTTTCATTAATAAATATAGAGCCGATGACAGCAACACTAGTCGCTTTCCCATTTATATCCTACCTACCATATTGTTTTCATTAATATATATAGAGCCGATCACGACAACACCAGTCGCTTTCCCATTTATATCCTAACTACCATATCGGTTTCATTAATATATATAGAGTCTATGACAACAACACTAGTCGCTTTCCCATTTATATCCTAACCACCATATTGTTTTCATAAATATATATAGAGCCGATGACAGCAACACTAGTCGCTTTCCCATTTATATCCTAACTACCATATTGGTTTCATTGATATATATAGAGTCTATGACAACAACACTAGTCGCTTTCCCATTTATATCCTAACCACCATATTGTTTTCATTAATATTATATAGAGCCGATGACAACAACACTAGTCGCTTTCCCATTTATATCCTAACTACCATATTGGTTTCATTAATATATATAGAGCCGATGACAGCAACACTAGTCGCTTGCCCATTTATATCCTAACTACCATATTGGTTTCATTAATATATATAGAGCCGATGACAACAACACTAGTCGCTTTCCCATTTATATCCTAACTACAAAATCGTGGAGTAAATCCCAGTGCAGTCTTATGAGCAACACGTTGACTCCCATACAATCGGCTCTCCAGTAATGTACGCAAAACATAGCAATAAATTTGTGCTTTTCTGATGCTTTGATAGCTTTATTCACTGAATTTTATGAAAATACAATGAATGGAAAAGTTCAAAGATGTCTTATTCCATATGCAATATTATGATCAGTTATATCATAGTAACATTACGGAAGTAAATTGTATCCCAAATTATCTACATATCGAATTTTGGGCAAGATATGATTATCTATATTTAAGCCTATGGCTTCTTCAATTTTCTCAATTTTTATCTTTTGTATCATCAAATATTGTGATTGAACTCATTTTTCATAATGTAGTTTTATTCCTTCCTCTTTCATAAAAAAAAAAAAAAATAATATCAATTATTTTTTTCCCTTTGTCTTACACATGCTGATGAGGAACTTGCCTTTTGTTTTCCTGGAATAATAATAATAATAATAATAATAATAATAATAATAATAATAATAATAATAATAATAATAATAATAATAATAATAATAATAATAATAAAAGTCCAAAAAAATTAATGACAGTAATACATCAACTTTAAGATTTTGAAATGAAATGTCATAGAAAAAATGGGAATGAAAATATGGACGAGAATAGGAAATAGAGAGCAAATATACTTGTAGAAATTAAATAAACAATAGTAGATTGGGAATGAAAAAAATAGAAAAATACTTCAAAGTAAAACAAATTGAAGCAAAAAAAAAAAAAAAAAAAAAAAAAAAAAAAACCTGAAATAAGCGAATAGCAGAAGGATTTTCAATGAAGATCGCAAACGATTTAGAGAAGAAACAAGTGAACGTCTAGCGTCTTTGAGGCCCGAGATAAACAAATGCTTCTTCTTCTTCCAAACACGATGCTTAAGTGCAAATCAATTACGGTGATTCGAAGCCGATCGTTTACGTCCATAAAATGAATTCTTAATGATGGCATATCTGACAGCATTAAGGCTTTCACTTCCGTAGTAGTTTGGTATCGCCAAATTGTAGGCTTTTTAAGAGAGAGAGAGAGAGAGAGAGAGAGAGAGAGAGAGAGAGAGAGAGAGAGAGAGAGAGAGAGAGAGAGAGAGAGAGACAGAGAGAGAGAGAGAGAGAGAAACATTCGGAAATGAGTGATCTCATACAAATAGACAGATATATGATAATTCAAATAGTTCCGGATAGTAAATGAAATAATGCTCGCACAGGCAAGCAACGAAGTTCAAAGAAGAGAGAGAGAGAGAGAGAGAGAGAGAGAGAGAGAGAGAGAGAGAGAGAGAGAGAGAGAGAGCGAGAGAGAGAGAGAGAGAGAGAGAGAGACTCTATGACGATATCCTACTTTCTCCTGTTTTGACGGGGTGTTACACTCAGATGAAAATTAGGTTAATAAAATACTCCTCATCACCAGAGGTAAGAAGAGTTAAAGGTTTCACCTATACTATAAATAGGGAAATCGGATATATTTCATTTGAATTGCCTTCAGAAATTATAGGTTTCTTCAATTATGAGAATTCGGGTGAATCTCATTATCTATCATTGACTCAGAATGGTTTCTTGAATAATGTCTGTTTGGTGTATATTTTTTGTTTCTCTCACTTTGATTGGCTATTTACGTATGCCAAAATTAATATCAATGAAGATGGAAATGATAGTAATCACAAAAGCAGCAACAACAACAACAATAATAATAATAATAATAATAATAATAATAATAATAATAATAATAATAATAATAATAATAATAATAATAATAATAATAATAATAATACAACTACGAATATTGATATCATTTTCATTGTTAATTATAATAATGTCAATGATAATGAAAATAAAGATACCTGTCTAGTATATGAAGAAAAACATTATTTTTCAATACTCATGGACGACCAAGGTTTTAAATCACATGATCTTCATAGCATGGTGTTATAACATTACTGAAAAAAAATCAATTTAAAAAGATGATTCTATGAATTTTTTAGGTGTTTGCTATCCATGTCCGTTTAGTCACAGCATGAGAGGTACAGTTGCACGCAGGAATTCTTGGTACACTTCACATTGAAGAACTGCACCCCAGCCACACCCTTACTGAGCGGAGAGTTTCATGTGTTTAGCCCCGCCCACCACTTCTACCATGTCTTACTGCACTATCTGTTTGGTTAATGGCTGTGAATCAAGGGTAAGACATGGTCCAACTGTACCTGTTGTCTTTGACGTCTGTTAGCTCTCCCCTGTATTGGTATAGAATATAGAAATTACTTTGCTGTTCAACTTACCCTTGTGCATAAATAGGAAATTTAGGTGGTCTAGCTATTATCGAAGTACATTCGTTATTTATTTTTTCTTAATTCTTGTTTAGTTGTTTAGAGTACTCGAATAGGAAACTTGATCATATTCTTTTTGGTGGGAAAATAGTGACGCAAGACACAGAGAGAGAGAGAGAGAGAGAGAGAGAGAGAGAGAGGAGAGAGAGAGGAGAGAGAGAGAGAGAGAGAGAGAGGAGAGTAACCGTGCCTATTTTGCACTCGCGTCCGCTGTGACCAACGGACAATATTCGCATGTAAATAAATTCGCAACCAGAGAAATAGTTAATGGTACTGAGTAAATCCACTCTTCCTTTCCCTTTTCTTTCCATCAAAACAGTAAACAATTACCTCCGTCCCCGTCTGTCTATGTCTCCTGTCGTCACGTTTACCGAGGAATCCGATGCAATTGCTGACCAGACGTGAAGGAATTGTCACTTGAGGTTAGTGGGGGGGAGAATGAGAGCTACTTGGTGACGCTCAAGTGAGATTATGGGTTTGCTCTGTATTGAAATATATTTGCTATGCTATTTATCTTAGATCCGAGAGTATAGCTGAAAGTTATATATATATATATATATATATATATATATATATATATATAATATATATATATATATATATATATATATATAAATATATATATATATAATAAATATATATATAATTTATATATATGATTATATATATATATATATATATATATATATATATATATATATACATATATATATCACACACACACACACACACACACACACACATTATATATATATATTATATATATATATATATATATATATATATATATACATATATATATCACACACACACACACACACACATATATATATATATATATATATATATATATATATATTATATATATATATATATATATATATATATATGTGTGTGTGTGTGTGTGTGTGTATGTGTATGTGTGTGTTTTATATGTATGTTTTTATGTACTGTACAGTATGTATGAACGCAACAGAAGATATGCAGAATAGTAGGATAACAATAGAAATAATTATTTGGAACACTCACAGGTAGCGTTACTTTAAAGTAAAACAAGAAATAGCATTGAGTCTGCAAAAATAATTTCAAGGAATCTTTTTCACTAGTTTAATAGCAAATTGGTAACCTTCGGCTCTAAGAAGACATGAAGAAAAATCTAATCTACTTACAACTTGCTTTACACTGTAAGCTTTCACCCAGTCGGCTAAGTGCCATGTCAGAGAGAGAGAGAGAGAGAGAGAGAGAGAGAGAGAGAGAGAGAGAGAGAGAGAGAGAGGGAGGGAGGGAGAGAGAGAGGAGTTCTGAAAGGTCAACAGACCAGTATTATAAGTCTTTCCCTGCCAGGGAGAGCGTTGGCTGTTACATCAGGAATGTGTTTATCGTCTTCTTATCTGGTAAATAGAATATGGACATCGTGCTGAGATATAAGCAACCCCTCATGATTGCCTCCATCCTCTCTCTCTCTCTCTCTCTCTCTCTCTCTCTCTCTCTCTCTCTCTCTCTCTCTCTCTCAGAGTTCATGTATTTGGTAAAATAAATATAAAATTATTCATTGAAAAAAATGTTAAGGGTTCCCATTTTGGGCCTTCCAGAACTTTATTCTCTCTCTCTCTCTCTCTCTCTCTCTCTCTCCTCTCTCTCTCTCTCTCTCTCTCTCTCTCTCTCCTCTCTCTCTCTCTCTCTCAGAGATCTTTTTATTTGGTCAAATGATTATAATATTATTCATTTTAAAAATGTTCCTCATAATTTTGATTTTGTCCATTTTCAGAACTCTCTCTCTCTCTCCCTCTCTCTCTCTCTCTCTCTCTCTCTCTCTCTCTCTCTCTCTCTCTCTCTCTCTCTCTCTCTCTCTCTCTCTCTCTCTGAGTTCATGCATTTGATAAAATTATTTTAAGAATATACATTTCAATAATGTTCAAGATTTTGGACACTCGTGAACCTTTCATGCTTGCTTTCTCTCTCTCTCTCTCTCTCTCTCTCTCTCTCTCTCTCTCTCTCATCTCTCTCTCCTCTCTCTCTCTCTCTCTCTCTCTCAATCATGTTTTAACTATCAATATATTGCTTTCTAATTCATGAATTTCTACCCAGGGTTACAATGAACTGTTCTAATCTGGACGTCTAGACAATCAGGCATCCCATTTTTTTCACAGAGAAAGCGCACGAACCGAAATCGCCTTCGAGCTCAAAGATGTCTTTGTATTCTTATCAATTTAACATCCTCCTCTGAGTCTCTTCTAATTCCCATCTTAATTAGGAGTTAAACATAACTGGTGTAAATTTACAAGCCTATCACTTCGTGTAATAGTATAGTGCAGTCACCGTTTGGAAACCTTACACCATTTCTTAATCAGTTCCCAGTCACATATTTCGACATAATTGGTAAGAAAGGATTTCAAATGAAATTGTAATATTAATCTTTTTTTCGCAGTTTATCTAAATGTTAGTTTCATTTTAAAAGACATGGTATTTTTCCATTGTTAGTCATTATATGTTATTTTTTCAGTAAATTACAAAATTATTATTAATTTTTGACTGACATTTTCACCCATTGGGTTCCGAGTCTTTAAGAGACAAAGTATAGATCACAAGTAATCTTCTTTTACATGTTATTTTCTTCAGTGATAGAATACAAAAACCAACCAATAAAACCAACCATGCTAACTAACAGACAAATCATGCTGACTAACAAACAAATCCTGATAAACTCTGCTAACCAACAGACAAACAAAACTAATGAAAAACCAATGGAAATCGTATCAAACAATAATAATAGATATTCCTTAACTGATATTCTGTGCAGGTGCTTATACTTTTCTTTTACAGATTCACATATTGTACTGTAGTAAATAAAAAACATACCCCAATACATATATGTATAACTGTTCCTTATATGTATAACTGTTCCTTATTATCTGTGTAAAATGTGTGCATATTATTGCAAATATATATATTTTATCATTTTTTGCGAAGGATAAAGAAATCGTGTATTAAGTTCTTTATGTATATTATTATCCAAAATTCAAAACAATTCACTAGTTTCCTAAATCTTAAGAAATCGTCTTTAAAAAGGTAATCGTATCATCTGCACATATTTACTTGATGCAATGTTTATGGATTGACGCCCTTATACAGAGACACATGCTAAATCTCTGACTCATAATGAACATAAGACCTTTGAGTCTTAATCTTCTGAAAGCATCCTGCAAAATGCCATAAAAGTTCTGAAAAAAAGGATTATAAGAGTAAAACATCAGACATAAATACCTCCTTTCATGCAGTCGAAATAAATTGGAATTATGTGGAGCTTAAACAAGAGGAACTGGGTTAAAATATTTGCATGTAACTATTTTAATCACTGTGCAGTTTATTAATATTATTGAAATGTCAAGGAATGAAAAATAGCCGTTCTGGATAGTCATGGTATTATTGTTTCACAATTTCAATAAGCATAAAAGCGTTACAAGTACTTTAAACTGCATATATTTCGCCATAGACTTAACATGCTTTGAAACTCCAATTATTTATATCTATTTCAGATGTGAGAATAGCCATGACGATCTTCGTAAACAGGAATCAGTTTTGTGATAAACCTTCTGTTTACAACTATACATATTCGTCTGGGTATGTTAATCTCAATTTTTATCTGAAATATTCTTGTATCGTCTTTTATCGTAAACGAAAAAAACTTGTAACGTTTTCCAAATCACCCATTATCATTATTTAAACTAAACATTCTTTCTCTGCCATTCTATAAGTATTAGACTTAAAAATTTGATATTCCGGTGAAGAATCATAAGAAGCATTCTAGCACACATTGATCATTCCATTTACTCATACTGCCTCGGCCCTATTACGGACCTTCTAGTTCAATTTAGGATAATTTGTACATTCACCCAACTAAGTCTTTTATTGGTCAAGCTCACCACCTTTTCCGGCACAAGTGATCTGCTAGTGACCCAAATTTCCTTTTGCCATTTACCTTCCTATCCGAACTGTGTTTGTTGCTTGTCTTTGCTGATTGATTGATTTGAGGTTTTCTGGCATCCTTACACCTGAGGTCATTGACGCCGATATCGTTTATTTTAATTAAAAATAAAAGAATATTCAATTAAAACCATAAAAGCAAAGATGTCATTTTAAAAGATAAATATCTTTCAGAAGACCTGCTTCTGAAATGAAGCTGAAAATACTACTAGCATGGTAGGACACATCATGTCCAAAAATCTTGGCAAGGATGAACCTGCCATACCTAGAGCCTCAAGCAAGTATCTATTTTTCTCACTACTATATGTAAGGCATTCTGTTAACAAATGCCTCACTGTCAATGGAACCAAACAGTTGTCTTTGCTCAATATCCTCTCTTTCATCCCTTATATATGATAAAGACCAAGTGTCTGGCCATATATATATATATATATATATATATATATATATATAATATATATATATATATATATATATATATATATAATTATGTATATGTGCGTGTGTGCGTGTGTATATGTATATACACACCAGCCAGGGCACCAGCCACCCGTTGAGATACTACCGCTAGAG
>NC_090746.1:48604104-48611604 GCF_036898095.1 Palaemon carinicauda
AAAAATAAAACTAAAGAAAGACTAACCATTAAAGTCCTTTAATGCTACTGACGCCCTTCTCTAATTCTGGTTAGCACCATCATGTTCTTCATAAGGTACACTGTTGGCATTACTTATAGGCCTTTACAACATCCCTTCGCCACCTAACTGCATCCACTTTCTAGCCTTCTAACATAACTCTCCCCATTTAGATCTAGTCACTGAATAACAGATTCATAAATCCAGTCCAATAATTACAGATGGTTTCAAATTATTGAAACCAAGATATATCTCTACTGTAGGTTCTAGAGCTTTCATATATGCGGTCCCAAGACTATACAATAAGCTCCCACTAGACATACAAAAGACTGAAGATATTAAAGCTTTCAGAAGAAAACTGAAGACATTATAAGGGAAAATATAGAACATTAATGTTGCTCAGACTTCCATTTGAGATAAAAAGATGTTAACAGATGTCCTTTGTTTTCTAAGGCCTTCGATGATGTGGATTTGACAATAAACGAGCAATATGCGATGGGAAATGCTGAATGCCCTAGAATGCATACAATGAAATTAATTAAGAAGGGTCCTGTAGAGAGTAGGGTTCCCATTTAGTACAAGACCAAAAGAGCAGCCCTTAAAAGTGAAGTAAAGTAAACAGTGCTTCTTAAATCACGATTTTTACCTCTTGTTTTCAAATGAACCTTTGAACCCTACACTCGGTTCTTTCGGAAACTTCACTGAATAACTATTCATAAATGATATATTCCTTATCATTATTCCCAGTAATTTTGAGCCTTTTCATCTTAGGTGATTTTTATTTAATTATTCATGGGTCATATAGGGCGTATATACGCGGAAAATGTTCTTATTCACATATAGAATGTTTGTTTTAGTTACGGAATAATTGGTTCGGAATCTTTAAAAGAATTGAAAGTTTGATTATGTAATCGATTTTGAAATGGTATACAAATAGCCAGATTTTAGAGGGAGGGGAATCGAAAAGGATTTACAACTTTATGCAAAAGACTTTCTAAGAGTCAGAACTATGTTTATTTCAGAATAGTAAAGAGCTTTACGTATGTGTGCATCCATTACAAAGAATGTCCGACGTTGGCCAGGCTAGAATGGTAGTGCAATCCTCTGAGATTTAATGTCCCATATCAGATTCTTATTTGAATATCACTTCCCCCAGAACACTGGTTTCTTCATTACGGGATTATGCATGGAAAACAAATAGCTCAAAAGCTGTGTCTAAGGTCTTATGCAATTTTGACCATTGACCTCTTTGTTTGATCTTCATTTTAGTCTCACTCTGCATCTCGACTTCATTATCAGAATATTAATGGGTGTTTTTTTCTAGGTATAGTTCAAATGTTATGGCTTATGTTACATTCCTATGTTTGGTCTTTATTTACTCAGTATAACTTTGTCCTATAACTCTCTGCCTTACATCACACCAACGTTCTTAGATAAAGCTGCATGTGCAAACCAATTTGCAAGTGACTAGACACAGTCAAAAGGGAGATGTTCATAGATAGACACACATACACACATACACTGCATAAAACAAATGCAATGATAGTCTTCCATTTATCAATATCATCTCTCCACATGAATAGAAGTATATCAATTAAATCACGAAACAAAGGGTAGGGAAATACTATCAAGAGCTTAGGAATGAAGGATAAAGCTAATCGGATTTGGTTGACTCTCGAGATCACAGCTTCCATGTTTAACTAAGGATAGTATACCCTAACAAGTTCACCAACATATACAATGAGTTCCCAATGGACGTCCGAAAGACTGAAGATATTAAGGCTTTCTAGAGGAAACTGAAAACTTCCTCGTTTCCTAAATGCTTCGATAATATGGATTTGACTGTAAACGAGAAATAGGCGGTCTGAAATGTTGAATGCCTTGGCATGTATACGATAAAATTAATTACGAAAGTTCCTAGAGGGCCAGAAAAGCAGACCTTAAAGTAAAGTAAAGTAACTCATCAATATAGCTAGTGTAGTGGTAAATTAGTGTTTATTGCTGAAAGAAAATTGCTAACTCGCTGGCATGCGTTAAACTCAGTAGAGTAAGTACAGAATCAAATCTCATTTGCGTGAAGTTGAGTTAACTTCTGAGGCAGTCTCCTTGTAACATTACTTAGTTTTTAGGGTTACGACTTGTTTTTACAATGATTCCAATAGTTTATTTTATCAATTAGGTTTAAGAGATAATGTTATTTGCTGGATACTTATACATTAGTTTATAGACGTAAGTTCAGAAAATAGTCATTTGTCATTTGAAGGATGCTGTGCAGGGCTAAGCGCACAGAGCTCTGCACACCAGACAGTAAAGTCTGTAGTTTAATTGCTATATTCTGCCAATAGTTAAACCAGCAGTGAATAGTTAGCACCTGAAGATGGCAATCATGAAAAAGGGAATATTTCAAACAACTTTTATCTTTAATGACTTGCTAAAAGTCAGAGAGTTCTACTCACCTGCGCCAACCCTATCAGGAAAAAAAAATCCAGTAAAAAGGAGAAAAAGCATATGGTGAATAAGAATACTAAACATCTTATACGAAGCATGCTTACAAAAATTATTTTTATGAATGTATTTGTAGGGACTCGAGCTTGGATGAAAATATTGGTAATTATGTCCCATGTAGTAAACATTTTCTACATATATTTCTACACATATGCCGTACATACACACACTCACATATATATATATATATATATATATGTATATATATATACATATATATATATATATATATGTATATATATATATATATATATTTATATATATATATATATATATATATACAGTATTATAAGCCAAAAATAGCAAATATAGTATGTGTGTAACAAAATAATTATCTCAGCATTTTAGGCCACTGAGTTATAGCCATATTTAGTCTCCTATCAGTAGAACTTAGATAAAAGAAATAAAATATATTTTAAACATTTATTCTTTCAAAATGAGGATCAGTTTTTTACTGCAATAATCCCTAACGTCATTAACCGCTTACCACTTGGGAAGGCCAGTTCTTCAGGGTTCAATTATCCGGGAAGGTCACTTTTTTGACACTCGATTATTGGGAATATACATTCTTCGTTTTCTTGTTATTTGTTTTGTATACATAAAATAGTGGATGTGAGTATTATTTCCTGAAGAGGCTCATTCTTCGGAGGCTTGTCATATGGGAAAGTAGTTTTTCATGAGTTTCATATTCTTAGGCAGGTAAATATTTCAATAACTTTGATTCCTCTCAGCATTCACTGTGCGGGAAAGCAGGTTTTTCTGCAATGATTGGAAGGTCAGTCTCTCAAAGGATGAGCATTTCACAGGTTGAGTATACCAGAGTTTCAGGTTTGAATTGGTTGAATATCAAGGAACGTCAGTTTTCTTGTTGCTGTTTGTGATTAAAGATCATTTGGCCTTTCTGGCTACTGACCTTAGTTTTCATGGTTATCAAAACCTGCAAAAAGTCTACCATGCAGGTCTTGGTTGAAATATTAGGTGATGATCGTACCAAGGGTCTGTTATACTATATGATTTGTTTTAAAAGAGCTGAGTATAGAGGAAGAATAGTTTTCAGAGGGTAAGTATGCTGGAAGATTGGTTTATCACGTGTTGGGTATATCGAAAGGCCGTTTTTTTTTCTAGAGCCTAAGTATACAGAAAGGTTCGTTTATAGGGGCTGAGTATGCTTGAAGATTAGATTTCAAGGGGCTGAGTATACAAAAAAACTTAGTTTTTTTTTTCAGGGAGCAAGCATACTGGAAGGAGCTGAGTTTACTGGAACATTACTTTTTTCAGAGGTGAAGTATCCTGAAGGGTGAACCTTTTAAGGGTAAATAACTTTGATGCCTACGAAAAGTTCCGAATTTGAAGAATTTATATATTTCATATTTTGTTTTCTTTTTTTATAGAATAGTTATCAAAGTATGCAAACGATTACCACGAAGGGTAAGTTCTTTGGTGATTAATCAAGTGGATGGATTGTTTCGGTGTTGATTACCTAAACGGGTCAATTTCTGCCGCTGTTTATCATTTCAAAAGATAGAAAATAACCGGAGTTCCGCCAGCTTTTGATCAATTGTTGTAACACGCTGCCAGTTATTGTGAGTCTAACATGGGTTGATTATTCACTACACTTAAAATTTGGCATTAAAAAACGGCAAATGTCTAGCAACATTTATTCCAGGATTTTTTACCATTTTACAAACTGATATATTGACGTAAAGGCGTGATATCGGTCACCAACCCGTAAAAGATAATGACAAAGTAAGGTAAAATTACGGTCGCCTGTATTTTACTGAAATACGGTTGAGAACAGAATATTTTTACGAAGAATTTCTAACAGTGTATTGTATTCTATCGTATATTCATTAAGAATAAATAGAAGCTTGCTATGATAATCAACAAAACAGGTAACATTTGACTTACTTTCTATCCTTAATGAAATAATACATTTCGATGCAAACTGGAAGCCAGTTGACATTTTTTTTGCAAGCCTCGCCTGCGAGGTAACTGGAGTACAAATTCATAGTCGCGTACCCTTGTGAAGTTGTATTTCAGTGAGCAAAAACCGGTTTTGTTACTTGCTATTATTTTAGCAGATATCAGGTTTTTGTGTTAACTTCTATTTCGGCCACCTTTATCTTCTCTTCTATTCGTAAACTAATGTCTTCTGGTCTGTGCATTTTTTTTTCGAGTGAACTCAATTTTGTCAAGTGAAATATTGTGCACTGTGAGGGTTTATTTCTCTTTCTATTATCAGCGTTAAGTTCAAGCGTCGCATTTATAAGCTAGAATATCACAGTTTGTAATATATAGTAGCATCGCCCCTTTTAAAAAAAGTGAAAGCTGTTCGTCTAGACAATCAACACATTTTACCCGGAAGTGAGTGAAAGATGTGTGTAGATACTGACAGATGTTTGGACTTTTCCAAATATGGAAAATTACGATAATTCGGAACAAAATTAAGCCATTCGCAAATAGAGAAAGTAAAAGTCTTTCGTGTTTTTCTTTCTAGGTAACTACAAACCTTTTACTATAGAAAGTCTGATAAGGTGGACTCTTATTAAAACATACTATTCCTTACATTGCGTCATAACGTCTTATGTTCTGATGCGATTTTATGTTTATTGAACTTATCTTCCATCGAAAAATATAATTTTTTCAAAATGTATGAACCATCTTTTTGTTGGTTCAATACCATGATAAGCTTCATGTTCTTTACGAAGCTGCATTGAGATCTTTATATTAGTCAATTTTAAAAACGAATATCTCACATGAATGAAACAGAACCTTTAACTACTGGCGCAGATTATAATCATCTATCAGTAATATATCAGCATCACCTTCATAAAGAATCAGTTTTGATTTAAACAAAAGGTTTCGGATATGAATATGAGACCAGTTATGCCATTCATACTCCCCCTTTTTTAGTATCTTTGAAAGTGACCTCGTCGGCTCCACAATGGAAGTACAAAGCAGATCACAAATGGAAGACTCATTTATAACATCTTTGGTACGTGGGATTTCTTGGGTGATCATTTCCAGCTATTTTTTTCCTTTTACTCCCAGGTCCCTCTGAAAGTACAAAGTAGTTCGCAAATGGAAGGCTCGTTTATGACATCTTCGATATTGTCAGTCAATTGGTACGTGGGAGATTTTGGCTGTTCAGTTTCAGCTTTTTTTTTTTCTTTTTTGGTAACTCCCAGATCCCCGTGAAAGTGGAGCCCTCTCTAGTTGAGTAACTACATCCAAATCTAATGGCTCTGGAAGCTTCCTTCATTTCTATAATTCCGAATGAGGATTACAGTTACTGTTCTTTTAAGATTTTCGGGAGGAACTTTTTTGTCAAATATTGCCCAGTTGTTAGATGAAAATATTATTCAAAATTAATATATTAATCATAATTCCATTACTGATTCCATACAAGGTTTATTAAAAAGGCTTAAAGCCTCAAGCAAAATACATTCTGGGTGAGGTCTGAAATCTCTCGTATAACCTTAATAAAAGCAAAGTATCCGGGAGCTAAAATATATCTCTTTTTAAATTACGTGTACGCGTACTAATTCTATTTTTTAATATGATACAGGCAATCAATGTATGGATATGGATGTACTACAAGTCATGCATCTGGGTATAAATTTATACTCGGATTATGCTCAGCCTCAGACCAGCACAGGATGCTCTTATCATTTGAAAGGCTGTGTATCTGACAGGAAACGTGTTTATCAGCTTCTCTCCTCGCTAAGATTATCCTTGCTGACCAACTTTCTAATGCAATATTTAGTTCGTAATGCTTATAATAAAGGTCACTACTTCATTTATTAAGATCAATTTGCCCCATTCAAAATGTATTTATGGCTTGCCAAATCACTGTATTGCAATCAAATTGCAATATATGGCCATTTCCTATATTCTTTGTTCCTTAATGCCCCAAGTGAATAAGATAAATTGGTTGTACAGTGTAAACAAGAAAATTCAGAAATGGTGACAATGAGCATTATAAACTATCATTATGGATGAAAAATAATTTATATTTTTCTACGAAAAATTTCAAGACAATTTTTTATTTTCCTTTATATTCATCATAAAATTTATAAACTTATAATTTTTAATTAACAAAATTTAGTTTTGATATCTTTCAGGAAATTGTTTATGAAATTACATTTACATTTATTTCATTAGAACACAATTTATTGGCCTAACTTCCTTTCAACTCCGTCATCTTCTGTGATTTAAAATAATTCTTCCCATAAATCGGTCGGTTGTAACATTCAGAAAATAATGCGAATTATTTAACTATTAATCAACTTATTTAATCTTATATTATTATTAAAATTTTATAAAAGTATTAGCTGTACACTTTAGCTAGAATGTTAATGAAACTAGTATCTCCGCGTATAGCAAAGACAGTTACAGAGTAAATACGTGAGCAACTAATCATGCTCGTTTCTCAATAGTTAACGTAACGCAAAAAAAAAAAAAATGTTTCTTGAAAGTAGATAATATAAATTTTATGGAAACTCTCTTGCAGCATGGGCACACAAATAAAGATGCTTCATGTACGCAATGTATAATAAAAGATATTCGCTTAAAACAAGATTAACGACGAAGGAAAGGTGAAGAGGATGAGGAAGAGAAAGTGTCCTGTCAGATCAATGATAATTTCTCCTTTTTATTTATTTCCGAATCGAAGAGAATATCAATTCTCTACCAAGGATCGAAACCATATCACAGGTCAGACAGGGTCACATGAAAAAAAAATGAACTATGATATATGTAGGGATATAACCTCAAACATACCCCCACCCCACCCTACCCCCAACAAAGCCTCCATATCCTTCGGCTTATGTATTTCCCGGGATTATGAATAGCTTTCAAAAGTTAATCTTCAAAGAAAATATATAGTTATGTTGTTCATCTGCGTTAAAGCATCTGCGATAAGTTAAAATTTAAAAGTTTATTTCATATTTAGAGAAATAACCTTCAAGTAAAAAA
>NC_090746.1:48616604-48646604 GCF_036898095.1 Palaemon carinicauda
TAAAACTTTGAAAATAAATATACATTATTATCATTATAATTATTATTATTTGCTAAGCTACAACCCTAGATGGAAAAGCAGGATGCTATAAGCCCAGGGGCTCCAACAGGGAAAATAGTCCAGTTAGGAAAGGAAACAAGGAAAAATAAAATATTTCAGGAACCGTAACATTAAAAGAAGCATTTCTTATATAAACTATAAAAACTTGAACAAAACAAGAGGAAGAGAAATTAGATAAAATAGTGTACCCTCAAGCTAGAGAACTGTCATCCAAGATAGTGGAAGACCATGGTACAGAGGCTATGGCACTACCCAAGACTAGAGAACAATGGTTTGATTTTGGAGTGTCCTTCTCCTAGAAGAGCTGCTTATAGTACATACAGAGTACTGACCAATTCAATTACGTTTTCATCTCCATTTACAAGTAATCAAAGCAAAACAATTGTAAGAAAATCTTTTGAATTTCTCCAGGACAAAATTTCTAAAAACGCACAATTACATCTTATGTCTTTGGAAATTGTGTGCATTTCTTAATAAAAATAGAGTACAAATTGACTTCTTATAAAATCCAATTGGTTAGATAAAAAAAAAAAAATATATCATTAACTAAGAAAACTGATAGTATAAATATCCCTACGTGTAAAGGAAATACTAACTTTGTAATATTTTTCAAACATAATTCCGGGGTTTTTACCTTTTTAAAAACGGATATATTGACATTAAGGAGTGCTATTACTGTCACCAACCCGTAAAAGATAATAACAAAATAAGGTGAAATTACGGTCGCCTGTATTTTACTGAAATACGGCTAAGAACAGTTTATTTTTCCGGAGAATTTCCGATTAAAATGAAAAAAATTTCTAATAATAAAGAACGTAACCGATATTCAGTTTTGTTTCTGCGTTTGAGATTCCTTGCTTGTTTAGCTACAGTTACTGTCGGCGGAATCATTGTTTTGCATTTGGAGCTTACTTCGCTCTGTAAAATAATGAAGGACGTGTCAGTGTGATGGTCGGTTGTACCATTTCGAGGTGTTTTGTGATTTGACGACGTTGTTACTTCTTCAAGGCGTTTTTGGTTTTGAGGTTATAGTATTCGCCGAATTTAGGAAAGGTAAGTGATATTATTTTAACCGGTTGGTGTTGGTTAGGTATAGGGAAGATTTTGGTTAATATTTACGTCTTTAATTGATTGTTTTCGAATATCCCGACTGACTGGTTTGAACGTCTGGAGGTTGTTTTAATTTGTTATTGTTCCGTAACTGACATACGAACTACGCTATTTAATAGGGGTTATTACTTTTGGCGTGGCTGAAATGACGAGCCATTAGAATTTTAACGAGGGTTTATTACCCCACCGCTAGTTAGCGGGAGGTAGGGAGGGTAGATTGCTAACCGTCCCCCACTTCACACACACCTGTGCTTGAGCTCCAATTGCTCTCGGCTCGGTTAGTAGTCGGACGTGTCCGCTCTCACCCTCCCCTCTCTAACAGCCATTAATGTCTTTCTGCTTTTTCTCCTACAGGTTTGTGTGCGAAGTTGGCCTCTGGGAAAATGCGCAAATGTCTTGGATTACCCGACCGCCCTAGTGGTACATTTATGTCGGCAGTCGAGACGAACCCTCACACCCTTTGTCCTTACTGTAGGGGCCAACGGTGGGATAGTGATAATAAATGTGGTGAGCATAGGGAGTGGTCTACCTCCCAGTGGGAGAGGTTTTCTCGGCGACGGAAGAAGAAGTCCAGGCGGGATATTTCTCCTTCGAAGATTTCTTTGAGAGGAGAAAATCCCAAGGACTCTTCCTCCGTTGCCCAAACCTCCTCCAAAGCACCCACTCGTTCGGTGTCTTCCGAGAAACCGTCGAGGGGTAGCGTAGACCATGGTTCTGTTTCCCGATCTCGGGGTTCAAGAGATGGCGTTGCCTCCCCTAGCGAGGCAGCTCCAACTCTTCTCCCAGGGGAGGATTTAAATGTTAATATCAATGTACCTGATTCATTCCAGCTTTGATCTTCCTTAAGGCTCGAAGGTTCGCCCTCCAAGGAAGCCTTGTTTGACATCATCCGGTTGGGTGCCACTGTCAAGCAATCGCCAACTTTGGCAGAGGTTGACCCTCTGTCTATCGTCGACGTTGTTGTGGCAGAGGTATCCAATGCGGTATCTCCTACCTCTGCAACTTCTCATCCTGCTGTAGCTGAAGGCTTAGTTTCTCCCTCTGCTCAACCTTCGAGGGAGGAACTAAGTCCAACAGTCTCTCCTGCCGGTGATTCTCCCCCTTGGGGGAGTTCACTCACAGAGACTCCTTTTCGGAAGACTGCTGATGGTCAGCTTGCTGACCCAACAGCCCCCAGAGGGTGCATACGTCGTAAGGGTCGCCTTCCTCTTCACCGGAGTGGCCTTCCTTCACCTCATAAGGGAGTGAAGAGGCGCCTCTTCGGTTCAACATCATCGCAGTCCGCCGCAGAGGAGCCTCTTCACCGATTTCCGACTGTTCCTGCTACAACCCTGGACCTCTCTGCGGATCGTTCGCGATCCTCTTCGGTGGGAGGATGTCTTGACAAATTGCACGCCGACCTTCCACCCGTCAGACCTGCTGACCTGCCGTCGCCGCTCCTGGCTGCTGATGCGCTATGGGTGCCAACTAAACCTGTTTTTATAAAACAGACAACGGTCCCTTCGGGTCAACAAGGACGTGCGAGCAAATTGGCGCACACGTCTCTTACACGCCATGCCAAGCATGCGCACCAACGTTCAGCTGACCTCTCTGAGGTTTCAGAGTTAGCACCTAGGCGCTCTCCTACTGTTGCTGATATAGTGCGCACCTGCTGCCAACGTTCCTGATAAAGCGCGTCAGTGCTCACCTGCGCGCTAGCGCGCACTTGTTGCCAATGTTGCTGCTAAAGCGCGCCAGCGCTCACCTGATCGCCAGCGCGCCACTGGGCACCCTCAACCTGCTGCGCGCCATGGCGCCAATGAACTCCTGCGCGCCAGCACTCACCAACGCGCCAGCGGTCTCCTGCGCGCCCACGATCTTCGGATATGGGTGCAGTAGGAAAGTTTAAAGCTTCCCCTACTTGCCAGCGCTCGCCTACGGGCTGTCTACCTTCACCTGCGCGTCATCCCTCGCCACCGCGCTACCAACACGCCCCCACGAGGAGGCGCGCCCACGCACATCTCCCACAGAAGTGGCGCAACGCCAGCGTGATGTGCGCCCACAAGAGGCGCCCCAACGTACACAGGGTCCAGCTGCGCGGCCGCGCACAAGAGATATCTCTCCTGCAAGCAACCGCCCATCGACATCATCTTGAGCGCACGATCCCTCGCCCGCACGGGCTCTTCATCCTGATCCTGCGTGCGCGCGAACATTCACACTCGCGCGCGCAAGTGCGCAATCTGCTTCCTACGCACCCTCTGATGTCTCCTGCGCACACTCGTACACACCATCGCGCTCACCCTCGCGCACCCTCGCAATCACTCTCACGCGCTCACACCAGCAATCGCCCGCACGCGACCCCGGGTATTCCCCATTGCGCGAGCGCCAGCGCGACCGTCAATATCCTCCACGCGCGAGGCTGCAGGACAACGCGCAGTAACGTCACTATCGCCACATCCCCCCCCCCCCCCCCCCGCAAGCGCAGAACTGTTCTCTCGCCGGTAGGGGGGAATATTTCAGAAAGGTCCAGGGACATTCCTTCCTTGTTTTCTTTTTCTTTGCAGGCGAACCCCCCTATGGAAAATCCTCCCAGGGATCGGTTAATCCCTGTCCTTCCAGAGGGAGTGTCTGACAGCACAGCTGTCAGCCAGCAGCCTTGATTTGGGGCACTGATCAGAGCGGTCGCGCAGGTTTATAAGCCTGTTTTCTCTGAGCTAGGCCACAAATCCTTGGCAGCATCTACTCCCCTGAAGAGAAAAGAGGAGTTTTGGACGCGGTGACTTCTCCGAGGACAAGGCTGTCTCCTGGTAAGCCTTCGAGGCAGGCCCCCTCCCCCCACAGACTTTTTCTCCCTCCCCTTCGGACGAGGATTTCCCATCCTCAGGGGAGTCATGTGAGGTGACACGTTCCCCCATCGCACCAATGAGGGAAACCCCCCTCGCGCTGAAAGGTCTTCTCGGGTAGGGGCGGAGAAGAGCCTACCTCTGTCGTTGTTGGAGTCCTGCATCCCTCCCAGGAGGGAGTTGAAGGACTCCAAGACAGTACCAAAGTCCACGTCAATACTTAGACCGGAGCCAGCCAGTCACTCGGAGAACGTCCGCGAGTCTCCCCAAGAAGAGCCTCTGGGGACAGGAGACTTCGCTGCTAGTCCTTCAGGAGGAGAGCTGCAGGAGTCAGATCAGGCGTTTTGGCAGGTTCTGACCATTATGAGGACACTCAATGGGTTTGCTGACCCAGAGATTCCTCCTCGCGAGGGCAAAGACAGTCTTGGACCGAGTCTTTGGAACTCAAAAACCCTCTAAGGCTAGTGCGACTTTGCCCTGGTCTCAAGGGGTTAAGAGTGCCAGGAACAAGATCGCAGTCCAGCTCTCCGTGCTAGCCTCTTCCAGCCGATCCAGTGCCGGTAACAATCTTCCCCCACCTCCTCGTGTACAGTAGATGAGGTACTTCGAGATCTTAGAGGAGCCTTGTTTAGCTCTTCCCCTTCACCATTCCTTGGAAGAGCTTACCAGGGGAGTCCCTCTTGAGAGACTCTCCAACCGGCAGGTCTCATTCTCGGCGACTGAGATCCTTAATCAGGAGAAGGTTGTGAAGTGTGCCATGCAGGCCACTTCGTGGCTGGATATCTGGTTAGGGACCTTAGGTATCCTGATACGTTCGGAGGATTTGTCCAAAGAACGTACCAGGGAAGCTACGGAGACCTTTTTACTCACAGGCACTTGCACAATCGAGTATCTGGCCCACCAAGTCTCGAACTTGTGGGCAAACACCATCCTGAAACATCGGGATGCAGTGACCGAGAGGTTCCATCAAAAGGTCCCTAGCACCGAGATCGGCAGGCTCAGACATTCTTCCGTGATGGGAACGAACCTGTTTGAGCCTAAGGACGTGGAGCATGCCGCTGAGAGGTGGAGGAAGTCCCACCAAGACTCCCTCGTACATAGGGCTTTGACATCTAAGCCCTATAAACCTCCAGCACCCCAGCAGCCACGTCCTACCAAGACCATGAAACTGACAACGGCAGCGAAGATAGTGGTGTCTAAGCCCTTTCCTGTCAAGGATAGGAAAGGCAAGAAGTCCTCCAGGGGAGGAAAAAATCGTAGAGGGAGCAGACGAGGCCGCAAACGCTAGGATTGGCAGTCCCCCTGCATGTCCACCAGTGGGGGATGCCTACAAAGTTGCGCAGACAGGTGGCAGCAACTCGGGGCCAATTTCTGGACGATCAGTCGGGGATATCGCGTCCCGTTCACATCATCTCTACCTCCCCTGATGACGAATCTAGTGTCATTGAGCTCCCTTGCCATGGGATCAGCAAGGGGGCAGGCCCTTCGGGCAGAAGTCCAGACCATGTTGAAGAAGGGCGCTCTCCAAGAGGTCCTCGACGGGTCTCCAGGCTTCTTCAGTCGACTCTTTCTTGTAAAGAAGGCGTCTGGAGGCTGGAGACCAGTCATCGACCTCTCGGCTCTGAACAAGTTTGTCAAGCAAACTCCGTTCAGCATGGAGACCGCAGACACGGTCAGACTTGCAGTGAGACCGTAAGACTTCATGTGTACACTGGATCTGAAGGACGCGTACTTCCAGATCCCAGTCCATCCATCTTCAAGGAAGTACTTAAGATTCTGCCTAGACAACAAGGTGTACCAGTTCAAGGTGCTGTGTTTCGGCCTCTCCATAGCACCACAGGTTTTCACCAGAGTGTTCACCTTAATATCCTTGTGGGCGCACAGGATCGGCATCCGTCTCCTCCATTATCTGGACGACTGGCTGATCCTAGCAGACTCGGAGTCATCCCTTCTTCAACACCGAGACAAACTTCTGGGAATTTGCCTGGATCTGGGGATATTGGTAAATCTCGAAGTCCTCTCTGCTTCCCACTCAAAGACTGGTATACCTAGGCATGATTATAGACACCAATCTCCGCAAAGCCTTCCCATCAGACGACAGGATAGCAAGTCTGAGGAGGGTCGCAAACCCTTTCCTCAGACGAGAAGAGCTTCCAGCCCAATCGTGGTTATGTCTCCTCGGTCACCTCTCATCTTTGGCTCGTCTAGTTCCCAATGGTCGCCTCAGGATAAGATCCCTCCAGTGGCGACTCAAGTCTTGGTGGAATCAAGGTTATGATTCCCCGGACGTCATGATCCCTATAGGATCTGCAGAACGGACGGACCTCCGGTGGTGGGTGACAGTCAAGAACCTACAAAGAGGAGTGGATCTTCTCGTCCTCCCCCCGGATTTGATGCAGTTTTCGGACGCCTCAAAGAAAGGGTGGGGGGCCCACGTTCTACACCACAGGACCTCAGGCCTGTGGTCAGAATCAGAAAAGTGCCTCCATATAAATCTTCTAGAGATGAAGGCCGTTTTCTTGGCCCTTCAACAGTTCCAACAATACCTGGCAGGTCACTCTGTGGTGGTGATGAGCAACAACACCACAGTAGTGGGTTACATCAACAAGCAAGGAGGTACCTTTTCGAAGCAGCTATCCCATCTTGCAGTAGAGATACTGAGATGGACCGAAGTCCACTTAATTCCACTATTGGCACGTTTCATTCCAGGCAAGAGGAATGTGCTCGCCGACAATCTGAGCAGAGTGTCTCAGATAGTGAGTACCGAGTGGTCTTTAGATCATCTAGTAGCCAACAAAGTCCTGACTTTGTGGGGTTCCCCGACTGTGGATCTGTTCACGACAGCGCTGAACTTCAAGCTTCCACTGTACTGCTCCCCAGTCCCGGATCCCAAGGCGCTCTGGCAAGATGCCTTCCAACAACGGTGGGACAACATCGACGTGTACGCCTTTCCCCCGTTCTCTCTGATGTGGAGGGTGCTCAACAAGACCAGAATATCGGTCAATCTTTCAATGACCCTCATAGCTCCGCTGTGGCATCACGCGGAATGGTTTCCGGACCTTCTGCAGCTCCTAACAGAACTTCCGAGAGAACTCCCTTCACGACACGATCTACTCAGACAACCACATGCCAGCATCTTCCACAAAACCGTAGCTTTGCTATGACTTCACGACTGGAGACTATCCAGCATCTCCTCGCTGAGAGAGGATTTTCGCAACAAGTTGTGATTAGGATGTCTGGACATCTGCGAAAATCATCCACATCTGTTTACCAGGCAAAAATGGAAAGTCTTCTGTGGTTGGTGTCTTGGAAGGGGTATCTCTCCACTCGATGCCACTATTCCAGCAATAGCGGAGTTCCTCGTGTATTTGCAGGAAGAAATGCGCCCTTCAGTCTCGGCGGTGAAACGCTATCGCTCAGCCTTAAGTCTAGCCTTCAGACTCAAAGGAATGGACATTTTTTCCTCGCTGGAACTTTCCCTAATCATACAAAGTTATGAACTTACCTGCCCTCAGTCGGAAGTGAGACCTCCTCCATGGAACGTGGTTTGAGTTCTCAGGTCTCTTAAGAGACCTCCCTATGAACCATTACGCCAGGCTTCAGATCGCCACTTAACTTGGAAGACGGTGTTCCTACTAGCTTTGGCTTCGGCCAAGCGAGTCGGTGAACTTCATGGTCTCTCATATGACGTCGCCCATTCAAGGGGATGAGGGGAGGTAACGTTCAAATTCGTCGCCGAGTTTATTGTTAAGACTCAGAATCTGGGGGTGCCGGACCCTCGGTTCGACTCCTTCCAGATTTCGATTCTTCGTTCTGTAAAAGATGACCCAGACCATCTCCTACTGTGCCCAGTAAGGAGTCTGAGGCTATATCTCAAAAGAACGGCTGCAGTCCGTCCCCACGTGCAAGCATTGTTTGTTAGCACTGGGAGGAATAAGAGGAGGGTCACCAAGAACACCATCTCGGCATGGATTCGTAGGGTGATCCATCTGTCCCTGCATCCAGATCCTCCTCCGTCATGTCGCCATAGAGCACATGGTGTCAGGGGCGTAGCTATGTCCCTGGCCTTCAAGAAGAACTTCTCAGTGACGCAGGTTCTTCAAGCTGGGGTGTGGAAACGTCAGACAACCTTCACAGCCCACTACTTGCAAGACGTGACCCACAGGAGGCTCGATACGTTTTCTATCAGCCCTGTAGTGGCTGCACAACAGCTGGTTTAAAACCTCAGGCTCCTTAATGGACAAGTAGCAGAAGGTTGAGGGCATTGTTACCCGGTCTTAGTCTGCATGAATGAAAAGGTGTGTCTGGCTCTTATTCTTTTCTTCATCTTCCCCTCACTTGGGGAAAGCAGCATCCTGGGTTCTCTGCACAGCTGACCTCAAACCACTGCAGGTAAACCATGTTTCCTTGTGTTCCTAGTATTAAGATAATACTGTCACGTCCCCACATCCTGACGAGGGGGTATTGGGAGAGTCCTAGCCTAAAGTTTCCATCTAAAGGACTACAGGTCAACTTCCTAGGACGAGTCACACTTTATTATACCTTCCCACACAGCTTGCGTAGGCCGCAGTCCTTGCGTAGCAAGGTTCTACCGAGGTGCAGAGACTCCTTATCGCTGAGTGCGAACACACTCAAATAATGAGTCCCCGGGCAAAGCCAAAAGCCAGTACTGGCAGGGACTTTCCACCCTCCCTAATGGGTGAGTCACCCCCATTAAATAGTGTGGTTTGTATGTCAGTTACGGAACAAATGACAAATTCGTAGATAATTTGTATTTTTCCTAACTATACAAACCTTAGCTATTTAATCAAACTTGCCCGCCAGCCCTATCGCCCTTGAAGTCCTACCTCCAAGCAAAGTGAGCTCAAGCACAGGTGTGTGTGAGGGGGGGGGGGTAGCAAGCTAACCCCCCACTAACTAGCAGTGGGGTAGTAAACCCTCGTTAAAATTCTAATGGCTCGTCATTTCAGCTACGCCGAAAGTAATAACCCCTATTAAATAGCTAAGGTTTGTATAGTTAGGAAAAATATAAATTATCTACGAATTTGTTATATTTGTTAGTTTTATCTAGTATTCATATAGGTTATAAACATACTGTGCTGCCACTTTAAAATGTATTGTGTATCCAGGAAAGCCTTTTTTGGTTGTAAAATCCCAACTCCTCCCTAGATGTTTTTTTTTTCAGTTCAATAATGTATATCGGATTTTTACTAAATTTAATTTTGAAATAGTTCTTAATTTTCTTATTCTGTTTCTGTGGTCATATATATTTACTACAGTAGGTATAATATCCTTCTAATGCCCCAAGCACTTTATTCACTTTGTAGGGTTTGTTGAGTTTGTGTACTTAAATGAATCAAGGTTTTCGAACTTTGACTAACTTATCCGTGTAAAGCTGTTCTTAAACTAAGTTCAGTGGCCTTTTAAGTCAAGCCTAAACTATAGATATCATATTGCTGTTTTTATCAAGCTTTCTAATGACTCTTAAAGCAAAAGTTTTTTATTTTGGGTGTTGCTTAGTAGTGAAATTGGGAAAATATTTTTTTTTTTAGATTTTACATTAAACCTGCAAGGGTTTTTAAGGTTATTTTGATCACTTCTAGCGTAATGTTAAATAAAGCCTTTTATTTTAAAGTACGGCTAAATTGATCCTTTGTATTTCAAGTAATAATTTCAATTTATTTTTTAAACAAAAATTGTAGCGCGGTTTGTAACTCTTGCTGAAAGTTTTACTTCTAACCCTAATATAACTTGACGCAGATGTAAAATAGCCATATTCATGTTTAGAGGATATTTTATTTCCTTCAGCGAAGTTTTTATATTGATGGCTGGCTAAGAGAAGGATCCCGTAGTCTCTAACTATTTGCTAGATGGTTCATGGTTATGCAGGGATAACCATTGGTGTTGACTAAGCTAGTTAGGTATTACAGTATAATACTGTTAAAAGCTAAAGTAGACCCTAAACCTAACTATTCTAATGGGCACTCTTTTGAAAAGTAACAAATATAAGTAACTTTATTAAAGATATAGATCATGATTACATTTAAATTAAAATACTGTCAAAAGGTAATTTTTAAACTTACCGCCTTAACAGAGCTTTAAAATATATGGGTAAAATTTGTCCAAAAAATTTGGAATGATGAAGTAAAGCTCTTTCCTTCGCCTACGATTGTCTAGCTATGACATCATAACCATGTGACATAGTATCTTGAAAAGAGCGAAGTTGGAATGTCTTGAAGCGATCAGTTCGTCATCGCTATGGTATCATGGATCTTCTAACTTTTTTCTGTGTATTAGAACGCAGTTCCCTGACGAGAATGATGTTCTACGTTTTCCCTGTCTACCAGACTAGGAAGTTACTCGTCATGTATGCACGCGAACAGAACTTACCCTCGCAGCAGTCGTGTTGTGATGCTTAAACGGGAAGCAATCGAGTGTTTTTTCTTCCGTGAGAGAAGCGGAAGTCAGACAAGTCACATACAATCCTAGCTCTTCCTCTGGAATCTGACGCACTTTCAGGGAGGAAAGACTTTGTCCTCGTCGAAGGACGCAAAACCTAGACTTGGTAGTCGCCAATCAATATGTCAAAGACCTTTCAAGAGTCGTATGTTTTCTAATAACTTATCCTGCAATAAATGATGTAAGGCAACGTGTCAGTACCAAAATCGTGTAAGACACATAGCTCTTGGGAGAAAAGGTGCTCAGTTTGCTTCTGTTCGCGCTTCTTCTCCTTCCCCAGTTTGGGGAAATGTCTAGTACTTTCTTCTGAGGTCTAAGAGACTACTGTTGACGGTATCTCACAGCATTGGATACATTCAGTTTGCACACAAGGCATGCTTGAAATGTCATAGGGACTCTCCCAGGTCTCCACAGGACTGCGGTTGATGTTCTCGCCTGGTCTTCGCTCACGCTTGAGTTGGCGCTCGGAGCTTTGGTCTGAGCTAAAAGAGGTCAATTTCATCTGTGTTTAGCGTTTACGATTCTCGGGGTGGAGAAAATTTTCTCCTAAAAGTCTAAGGACTACCATAGACCAAAGAAATGGTTTTCCGATTAGTGTCAGAAAGCATAGTTCTCCTATGCTCAGTAACGATTCCTCGCAGAGATATGCTAGTGTTACAAGAAGCGTTAGAGCAGGTGCTTGTAGCAGTTTGGTCTCTCTCTTATGGCAGACGTCACGCAGACACAGACGCAAGTTCTGGTCTCTCCCTCACGCAGTCACAGACGCAGACGCCAGTCTGGTCGTATGTTGGACGCTGACAGTCAAAGTTGATCCTTTCAACAAGTTGTCCCATCTTCGCGGTCTGCGGGACACGCGACTATCACTCATGTGGACGCATGCTACACGCGGACAACTCTCGGCAATCAGTTCAATCTGAAATCCTAAGCAACCTAGCGCATGTGTCAGCCTGGACATATGCTGGATAAGGTCAGTCGGGGTTTGTTTCCCTAATCATGATAGACTAACAGTTACATCTTTCCGCCACTCACCGGACGCTATGCTGTCGCCTCCACGCAGCACGCTGTAGATTTACAACAAGCGGGACGCACACAGAGCGCTGTATCCACACGACAAGGTGAACTCATACAGCACGCTGACACCTTAAGGCAATGCAAGCACATGCGACATTAGGGTCGATGCTAAACGCATACAGTCAAGTCTTTTTTCTCACCGCAGTATAAACAGACTATTGTTTCTCCTTCGCGTCTCTCTGGCCTCGCAGCTAACGCTCCCTCGTGTCAAGCTTTGGCTTTTAGTATGTTGAACACTCGCTGGTTATACACGATCAGGTCTTGACCTCATAGCATGAGGTTCACGTTGTTGATCCTTCCTTTCAACAAGCCTAGCTTTAATATCAGTTTCTTGCGTCCGATATGGACGCATTTCGGGAGGCGGTTCTAGATCCTGACTCTCTCTCACGACATGATGAGCGTATGCAGCATGCTGGAACCATACTGGACTCATGCAGGACCATGCTGGGTGCATGCTGGAAGCATGTCATTAGTCCTTTTCCCCGTGTCAGGATCACGAACGCTTTATTTTAAACCATCAAGCTTTAGGTCTAGCTGCCTCGAGTATTTCGGAAAACCCCTAAGATCTAGAGGGTTGTTCGAAGGAGACAGCTGAGGCTATCGCTTGTACAAAGGACATTTGCCTCAAGGTTTTGCAACCCAATTAGGGTGTTTAATGGAGTGGTGTATAGCTAAAGCTGGCTCTTCATTTGGTGACTCTAACACAAGTGGCCTATTTCTTCTTAGACCTTAGAAGAAAACACATTTTTTCCTCCTCGACCATCAGAGGGTACAGGAGTATGCGGGCAGCTGTCTTCAGACGCAGTAGATTGGATCTATCAAATGGAGAACTTATAGATCTTCTCAGATTATTTGAGATGACTTGGAAGCGTCAGCAAGATGCGCCAGCCTGAAATTTAGGGGTCGTTTCTGGAATTTCGCGGTAGTGACAGATCTGAGTCTTTACACTTGGTTTCTTTTTTAAGGCCTAACTTTGGAGACTTTCTGAGTAAGTCGATCATAGTTGAGAGTCAGTAAGTTCAATCTTTTAGCAAGAAAATGGACTTCACTATGGTTAAGCCATAGGCACCTTGCAACCTGGATTCTTGGTCATTAACAAACGTCCTTCTCATCCATGGCCTAAATCTTTCGGGATCACTATCCTCTCGAATATGGTTTCTGAAGGGCTGAGAAGAGTTTTTTACCCGGTTAAAATGATGAAGTTGAAACAATGAGGTTTTATCAGTACAGGACCAAAGAAGTTAAGAGTCTATTCATGACTCTTTGGTGCACGGTCAAGAACCTGCGCTATCTATGTCTAAAACACTCTATCATCTCGTATAGACTTTAATTACAAAGGTTCTTTCACACGGTTGTGTGACAGATCATAAGATGTCGAAAGAGTAAAGACTCATGAAGTAAGAGCTGTAGGAGCTTCTGTAACTTTTAAACTAAACTCTATTCGCCTTGCATTACTTATTTACTTGTACCGTATCCAGTCTCTTTATGAGGACGTCTACGTTTTGGGATCACTCGTAACAACAAGTGCAGTAGGCGAAACATCCACCACTACATTTTCCTAAATTCCTAGTACCCCTGTTCTTCTCTTGGAACTGTTATATATATTTTTTATGATTGTACGTGAAGATTGGTCGGCAATCTTCCGCAATCTTTGATCTAGTCAGGTGGTCATTTTGTTCCTAAAGAACACCCGGAACAAGGGTATTAGTTGAGGTCCTGTCATGTTATAGGTTATTGAACCGTTTGACAGCTCCTAGAGATCATCAGCCCCTGGGTGGACTGCTGGATCTCCTAAGGTTAGCAGACAAAAGGAGGCGGAGCATTGCTGTCAGCTTCCTTATCAGATGAGAACCGCTTAAGTTGTATATGTAACTCTTAAGTGAATTTCCAATTATGCAGCTGTCTCTGACCCACCACCAATGGGTGTCAATCAGCCATTATATAACCAGCGGGTAAGTTTTATATTTAAAAATGATATTTTCATAATAAGATAAATTTTTGAATATACTTACCCACTGGTTATATATGTTAAAAACCCACCCTCCTCCCCTCTAGAGACTATGGGTCATGGAAAATCTGAATTGGTTGAGTATAGTTCTACCTGTAGTACCACGAGGGCGCTAGGGTATACCTGGCATATCTGCGCTAAGCCGCGCGAGATTTTGAATTTCATGCCGGGGCGTCCAGGGACTTTAGCCATTATATAACCAGCGGGTAAGTATATCCAAAAATTTATTTTATTATGAAAATATCATTTTGGGGGATAAATGTCTTTTTAGAGATTACATATATTCTAAAGTAGATATTCAGTTCTATTTACTAATTAACAGTGCATAGATTTTATGGTGATTTTTTACATTAATTTTAGGCTGCTATAGTTACGCTTCCAAAAGTTTTTGCAAAGGCCAGGCGCTGTCCTAAATCAAGGTTTTAAGGTTTTGAGACTAAAAGTGGTGTGATTTATATTTTGAGTACGCTTAATCTTTTTACGTATTGAAGTTTGTCATAAACACTTTAAAGGATTACAAAAGTTGTGTTAAGCGATTTTAGCAACGGGCAAGTTAGTTCTTTGCTGTTCAAATTAAACTAGATTTAAAGTTAAATTTTAATCTTAAAATTAAGACTAGAACTCTTTCAAGAACATAAATAATTTTTGCTGGATTGATAAGTCCAGGACTATTTCTTGTCATTCCGGTACGTACCTGTTAAGTTTTTAGGTTAACTACTAGGCTACCGAATTTTATGAACGTTTAGTATAGGATCTTTCTATATTTTCTAGTACCTGCCATAAATATTGCAATATGGACCCCATTCACTCTTTCTGTAAAATGCAACTGTGGGATCTTCTCGGTTTCATCTTTGCACTTGACATCAGCCCTAGTTCTTAGCCATAAGGTCAAATTCCTTTAATCGAATACAAAGGGAGCAACACTTTCTGTATCGGCCCTAACCTAACCTATAAATTCTAGGAATAATTCAATGAGCATATCCGTTATGTTATATTTTAGACTAGAATACCTAGCTTGCAAGTAAATTATTAGGCTTTCTCTAAATTAAAGGAAAATGTTTTGGCATAACCAGATTAGGTCTTAGACATGAAATTTTTAAGCTAAATGAAAGTTTTTAATATCTGTATTCTAACAGCTGCTGTTGTTGTAACCTATTGGAAAAGACCCTGCCTGGTCTAGTTTGTCTGCAAACTCACCCTCCTTAGGAGCGAGAGAGTTGTTTTTAGGGTCTATAGTTCTGGCTGTTGTATCGTCAGTAGTTATTGCCTGGCCCTAACTGGTTCTAACTTTTGGAGAGGGGGCTTCGGCGCTGATAATTTACTTAGTCACTCTTCAGGTCATTGTCGCTGTCCCTTGCTTCTGCCATTCATGGTAGACCTTTAAACCTTTAATGCCACCGAGTGAACAATTCTCTATCTACTTTTGGCTCTTTGCTTCAATAGTGGTATTGATGCTTAAGACAGCAATTATCACCCTAATCTTTTTTTTCGGTGAGCTACCTGAAGGAATGGCTCTTCTAGCAATGGGATAACTTAGTGCCTGGGTATAGGCTCTCTACCATTTTGTGCCTGGGTATAGGCTCTACCATTTTTTGTAAATGGCAAAAGAAGTCTTATCTTAGCAGACCTTCTCAGTGCTGGGTAGTTTGGTCTATCAACTAGGACTTTAGTCTACTAATTTTTTTTTTTTTACTGAAGGTCTCAAGTTGTTTTTTACGTAGCAAAAATTTTAAATTTAAACTAAATTTTAGAAATGGGGGACAGGTAGATATATTTCAAAGTTCTGAAGACAAATAGCAACCTTTAAAAAACTTAGAATTGCCAGGGTTAGAGAAGTTAACCTGTTGGATCTTGCTCCATTGTTAGTTAAAATTCTGTTGACTGAACTTGCTTTAATGTTTTAAAAAAATTATCAGTTTATGATTTAATTTGTGTAAATTTTAGTTTGAATGACAGTTGCCAAATTTCTTTTTAATGCTTTGTTACTCGCTTGTTAAAACAAAATGGGCATTAGAGAATTGCTTAACCTGCTGGCGATTTTTTTTTTTCTTTTACTAAATCTGTTCAGTATTTTGTTACATGAACATTTCGGTACCTTGGTTGACGTATGGTATGGTTCCTGAATATATATTAAACATACATCTTGGCAGTAAAAAGGGCTTATGAATAATTGATTTGTGGGTTGTGTGCCGTAATTTATAATTTTTTAATTAGACGACATAGGAATTAACTTTAGTTTAAAAACTATCCCCAATCTAATAGCTGTAAATAGATTCTAGTCAAGTACAAATTTGAACGTTACTGGAAAGTAAAATTTTATGATTTTGTTTTAATATCTATATTTTCATTATAGGTTGAACCATGGGGCACAGACAAAGCCTCTCTACTCTTCGTAAGATAGTTTTAACAATTAACGGTTCATAATTTGACTGTTCTAAAGCCCTCATCCACACGAGGGGCAAAGGCACGGCCATCAGTTGCCAATTTTGTGTTACGGGTGGCGATCTCGAGTGGTAAGTCTTAAGGTGCGTCCACACGGTCGAAGAGTGTCTGTCGGACAAAACTGTTACCAAATCTAAATTAAAACAGAATGACGTCATAAGCGTGGAAATGAGGGAAGTTGATATGGTAACAAACAGTGGTACCAGATGAAGCCGACTACCAGGATTTCTACTCCTTTTACCAGACAGAGACTGGAAGAAATATCCGAAGCTGATATCCGCTGGCATCTCTTATCTATATCAGTGTTATAATTTGTACTCGAGAATCAAGTGGTAGTTATCAGCTTCAAGTACGGAGCATCATAACCATAGTACACCATAAAATTAAAGCATAATTCAATAAATTAAATTATGCAGCATGATTATTCCTGATCTTTTGAGAACGATGGAATGGCACATGGAAGGACTAGTTGCAAAGACGGAGCGAAAAGAGGAGCCATTCATCCATTTTCAAGGATTCTCAAATTCATTATGAATCAGACTTTAAAAACTATACTGATGGACCCAAACGCTTTATACCTTTTATCGGAGAACTAAACACTTTTTGTAGATAAGCAGGACACATATAAGAGAAGCATTTTTCCAGAAGCACGTCTTGAAGTTTAAAGAATCACATATGCCTAACTTAAAATAGCCCTTCAGTGAACTGAGGATGTTATTGTTATCAACGTGCAATGTAGAGCCTATATTATTCCAAGAAATAACTGTTTGAGACTAGTCATACTTCGGATTATGTGTTCGTAACTAAATCCAAATTGTTTCAGTGATAAAGATAAAATGTTCAAAATTTGTTTCCCCTGTTCTCATAGAGAGAGAGAGAGAGAGAGAGAGAAAGAGAAAGAGAAAGAGAAAGAGAAAGAGAAAGAGAAAGAGAAAGAGAAAGAGAAAGAGAAAGAGAAAGAGAAAGAATATTACGAATTTTCCTCACGATCAAACACTTATAAGAAATGAAACTAAGGTGTCCATAATTGAAACAGATTCTGTTATGCTATACTCATATATCGAAAAGCCATAATTTGGTTTTGCAAATGTCTTCTGTACCAACCTCCGACTTTTTTAATTTTCCAATTTGCGTAGCCCTTTTTTTTTAATTACCTATTTTAGATTCTATATTCTTTTCGACTTCTAAATCAGTTACAGTCATTCCACCTCTCGGGAGTTCTGACATTATCTTATTTAATGCTACACGATTATTTCTGTCTTTGTAAACATTTGCTTTGATATTTTATAAGCATGGGTTCTGCCAGTACTGTTTGATTAGCAACTGAGCCTCTCTTCTATCTCAAAGTCAGCTTTCCTCCGCAACTGAATTACAACTAGTTATGTTTACAGGGAACGTGATACCTACTATGAGATTCAGGGCCTCTGTAACACGGTTTTTTGGACTTTGCTCCTTATCAAAGCAACGGATGTAGCTAAAAGTTGACATATGTATATTTTACAACCACACACAAATTTTGTCAGCATTATCAATAACCTAAACCCGATAGTTTTAATTTTTATAGAGTAAAAATGATCTAGCCGACGCCACGGCCAGTGATAACGAGCCAAGAGTCGAAAACATTCATTACGTAAGCAATGTAAACACCTTTTGACAACATTTTGCCCCGCCCATCCACCTGACACCCATTCACCTTGTTCCATCGACTCTGGAACCCTTAACAGTCAAGAATGGCTAACAGGATTTGGAATTGCCCCCGTGGTTGCAAAACTGCATTTGTCTTACGACTTGCAACTTTATAGAGTCAAGAGAAAGCCCGTGGCCATATTTACTATAGCCTGAATAGGTAATTATTCAGCTTCTAGTTTAAATCCAATGTTTATGGTCTGATATGTATGTAGCGTAACATGATTATAATACTTGTAATGTCATTCAGGCTTTTGAACATTTCCGTTAACTATTCACTATGCCACAAAGAGAGAGAGAAAGAGAGAGATTGTATGTAAAAAGTCTTTATATGACTATTTTTGTTAAGATAAGAATTTTGTGCTAAACTCTCCAGCAGAGCAACGGATCATCCAATATAATATTTTTTCTTCTTCTTAGGCCGTACAACCGTGTTGGCTATGTTTTGGGCATGACTGCATTTTGTAAATAAATCATGAATAGTTTTAGGAGTTTTATTTGTACATCTAATGGGAATTTGTAGAAGTAAAGTGAACATAATTCATTTATCCTTAAAAATAATTACTACATGTAGCAAAACAAATAGTAGTAAAGATGATAATGCAATGAAGGAATGATACCATACTTTATCTTTAGCTTCAACATCGGCAATAACATACCCAGTTGCCATAATTTGACAGCTTGTTGAAATAACCTATCATCTAATGTTAAACTTAATTTCTGAGGACACCATGGCTTATTGCACAGTGAAAAAGCACTACAAAGACTTATGAATGGCGGAACGATACATAAATGTGGGTGGGGTATCTATGCTAGCGTAGTAATACTACTGTAGCAGTAGTGCCGCAACAGTAGTATACATAATTAAACGTTTAGGCCAACTGCTGGGATCCTTGAGGATCATTTAGCACTTCTTACAACTACTCGAGAAATGAGTTTTTATAGCCAGAATTTAAATTTTCTGACCCAACAATGCCCATGATAGCCTTCAGTGTTATCCTGAATTGTAACGCGACCAAAGTGGGAGGAGCCTCATGAAGTCATCATTCTTGGTTAAGGTTTAAAGCCAAATTACGGTACCGGCTTTTTTTTTTTCTTACAGTAAATAGGTAGGTAGATAGACAATAAATAAAAATTGCTTGACATTAGATATAGCAGTTATCAAATCAAGCTTGTCTACTACGTTTTTGAAAATTACCAACTATTCCCTACACCTTGACAATCTGATTGTGACCTATAAAATAGACTGTAATTTCTTAGGAAACTTATTTTGGGAGTTAGACTAATAATCGAAGTATTTTTGTATTTATTAACATATTTTGTTGGTTTGTTCATTATGACAATTATCAGTGGAGAGGTTTCAGAGTTCATAAAGGTGTACTGCTTTGCTTTTATTTAAACTTTTGTGTCATTGTTGGCAGAGGTATAGCCTTCGTTACGTATAGCCAATCACCGATGGAGAAAGAGGGAAGACATGCCGTCTTAAATTACGTAACGAGTGCGTTCGAAACCTTTTCTCTGAGTAAGTTAGCCCGTCTTCAAAAAACGTCACTTTTACATTATAAGTACCAAATTTATTCAACTTACGTAATGCAGAATATAGTCAAAATTTATGTGTAGATATAATGTGCATTCTGAAGAAGCGTTATATTTATGAAATTCATAGATAAAAAATTATTGCGAAAAAACCGTGTTACAGAGGCCCTGAATCTCATAGTAATTTTCTAAAAGTTAAAGTTAATCTGGTATACAAGTTGAACTCCGTCCATAGTGCCACTCCACCTCCGGAGTGTCTGAAGCTCGGACTCTTACGAACAAAGGCACTATCCGACACACCACTTTGTGCTCGTTATTGACATCATTAACGCTTCCTTCATAATGTTACCTGGTAACAATTGTGTTCAACAAACACTGTTTGCCCGTGGTTTCCCCATCTTTAATCACCTCCATTTGTGCCCGCCGATCATTCTCCCACCTTGTGTCTTGAAACGGGGTATGGTAACAGTGTATGCCCGTCGGGGACTGCCCGGTAGTGTGGACAGGGCCTTATACGAGGAAACCACGGGCAAACCATGAAAGTGACTATTACCGTTGAGGCACTGGATGCCCGCCTGAATACTAACACAACTGACTGCTCCCTGCACTGTCCGGCGTCTCTGCCCAAGTCCTACGTTCGTCTGCCTGAGCCAACTGCCTGCCTTACTGTTTGATCTGGTAAAACAATTTGAGTATGACAGACAAGTCAGTGTGCCCGCCCTGAATTTACCGCTCGCATCGGAGGTTGTTGGATCTGAATGGTAGTCAATGTGAGAAGGATTACCTTTATGTTAGAAATTTTGAAACTACCAGTGTTCAAACTGAAAATGGGTGAAGTTGCTAAATTGTAATTTTTGATGAAAGTTTTTTATTTAATTCTAAGTTTTCCTTAGACCCAAACTGTAAATTGCTAATGGTAATTAAAAAAAAATTATAATAGGAATGGTTTTACTGTTGAATTTTTCCATTGACATTTTATTAGTTAATTGAGTAATACTTGAAAGCAGATTTTAGTCTATTCCTATTAGATTCGCTCTACTATTGGTAAGCAATACAAAATGTATAAAAATACCTTCATACTTATAAGTTGAAATCTTAACATTCGTCAGAAGGGGTTAATACATGACCAGGGGGCACCGTAAATGCACCATACTTTTTTCCTTTTTTTAAATTTTGTATGTAAATGTAGAAAACTGGAGAATATTAAGAAATCTGTAAGGAATGTCTCATTGTTTGTTTGTAAACCATTTATATCTAAATAGAAACCACTATGCCTTTAACTTAACCCCTATGGAAATTTCAATTCCTGGTTCATAATTGAGAAACTGTTGGTAGTTGTAAAACTTAATTTGATCTGGTATATTAAGTGTAAGGTTCTGGTTTTAAAAAAGAAATCGAAGGCTAGGGTGCTTTTCTAAAACTGTTATCCAGGTAACTACTCTAAAAAAAGGACTTGTTTGATCTCTGAAGAATCCTTGAAATTGTGCTAATCATACATCTGAGAAACTTGATCATAAATCATATAAGGTGAAATGATTTAATGTCCATAGGCTTGTTAATGCCATTTTTAATTTTCAATTGGTCTTTATCATTTATGAAAAAATTTCGAGCATTTTAACATTTTCAGTACTTCCTATGTAATTTAGCATGCTTCTACCAAAACTATTTTATAGCCTCTAAAATCACGAATCATATTACAATTAGTACTTATTTCAGTGCTGACAGTATCTCAAAGTAATGTAACTATAGTTGTATGGTATGGTCAACCTCTGAAGGTGTCTCCTACAATTTTGTAGGTTTCCTATCCTCTTTGAATTTCAAATAAAAAAATTGGAGAGAAAAATCTTATTTTGAGGGTATTGATCCCTGATGTACGGAATGTTAAAATCTTTGATTCAAACTATAAAAGCAATGTCTGAAGTTTATTTGTTGCGAGCATTAAAAGCTCAAACATGAACGTTATAAGTTACAGGTTATATCGTCCTGATTTCAAAAAGTCATTTAATAAACTATTTTCAAAGGCTTTATTTGGGTTATTTATGAAAGTATCTAAAAAAACCTGAAAGTATTGTAGCTAAGGTTGTTATACCTGGCTAATCTATATATGTGGGCTTTACTTTTTATAAATTCTTTATTTGGTTTTATATCCAGCGTTTTGTTGCATTAAATGTCATCTTAGTTGTAATGTAAACTTTATTCAAATACAGCACCAAAGTGATTATCATTAGTGAGTTTAGGAGTATTTGGGGAGCTAAAACTTTGATTTCAGACCACCACCTAAATAGTGACAAACAAGTATGTTGAACTTAGTAGTAGCTGTCACAACAAGACTTGGTAATTAAATTCGCGTAGTACAAAAGTTTGTCTCAGATATTTCTGAATTGCTTCTAAAACAATGTACAGGATATTAATATAATCTTAAAAAATTGAGGTATTTTCTCCTCCTGACTGTAGAAGTTATAACCTAAATCTCTTCTTTATCAGTGTTAGAAACTGGCTATAAGTTTTGAAATTGTTACACTTCAAAGGTCAACTCAAGTTCCTATCAAGAATTAAATTTCTAGAAATGGGTCTAGATCAAGAGTTCACGGGACTTGGTAGTCTGAAGTTGTTTTGTGGTTGAAGCAAAACTTGTCTGCTTCCGGAAGACAAACCCCTATGAAGCCTTTTCAAAGTAACACCCCTACTACGGTGAAGCCTTCAGTCCACCCTAGCGGTTCTGGAAGAGTTCTTAAGAGTTTAAGATCCTACAGACCCTATTTGTCCTATATTCATGCTTGTACTTTAAACTTTCACCCTAGATTCCTTAACAGCTTGTTAGTTTCAAATTTTACTATACTTTAATATATCCAAAGGCCTCGCAGCCTCCACTTTACCAGACTATAAAGCTTAAATTCTACATATACTAAGATTCAGGACCAGGAAAATTAGGAGTTGGACTTTGAAACGACTGCATGTAGAATTTAGCTTCCAAAATACCCCATTTAAACTTGAAAGCTTGTAGTTGCAAAGTGTCTACTACCTGCCGTGAAAAAAAGGGCTAATGGGTACCATACTGAGGATGGGGTTTTAGTATTTTGTGTAGAATCTGTTTTTGCACCTGCTAATAGATTTTTTCAATAAAAAAATGAAAATTGATTATTGCAGAAACTTAAATTTCATCCAAATTGCAATAGCAACTACCTTATAGAAAATTTTTAATTTCCCTTCCCTTTTCCTGTTCTGCTGAAAAAAGAATAGTTCAGATTTTAGAGTAAAATTTAAGTCTGTATTTGACCTAAAACATCAGTACGTGATCCTAATTTCAATGGTTATTAGTGCCCTTGTTACAATTTACGGGACTTAGAGGTGGTACCCCGTATTTGGTCTAGTTACATAAGACTCAAGATTAATAATGTAGGGTTTTTAAAGTTCATACTCTTACCAGAGACTTTAGATAGGTTCATGAAAACTTCTTTCCATACTGGGACTTTAAACAAGTAGCATAGTTCATGAGATTTACGCTGCAGTTGATAGAGGTTATGGAGGTTGACTTGTGCTTGTAATTCACTGCTACGTCTTTGAGGCTTCACACTTGTAAATGCGTGAAAGTAGAAGTTTTGTGTGGTATGTCTTGTTGAAATAACATAGTAACCCTGTCAGATACCTGTGATCGTGCAAGGATTTAGAAGAATTTCTGGAGTTTATTGGTGTTCAGTTATATCCAAAAATAGCTGTTGCTGAATTCTTAGTTTAAGAAAAAAAATGCTTTGTATAATAGCTTCTAGTAAAAGACCCATCCACACAAAGGGAAAATGCACTTGAAGATAGTTACCAATTTTAAGTGTATGGCGATCACAAGAGTACTATACATAACGTCAAATACGAGGAAATCGGGGGCAAACAAAGAGCCTTTTAAATATACCTGGCAAGGTTTATTGGATTTTCATATAGAAAAAATAAAATGCCCTTAAACTGTTTACATATAGGGAAAAAGTTGGTTCACAAGTACAAATCAATCTACAGACCGGGTCTTCCTAATTTCAAGTTTGAGGTTATGGTCATAATGAATCTGGAATTAAGTCTGTTTTTAGTTTCCACCCGTTGTAATTAATCTGGGCCTGACCAAATAGTTTTCACCTAGCTTAACGTATTCCTCACTTTAGTCGTCTTTGTTCTTGATCAATGATTGCACCCTCGTCCATAGGTTTGTACAGTAGTATGGCTCGCGAGATACATATTTAAGTATTACTTGAGAGTTTAGCAGAATTCTTTTGTTCCTTATCCAAGTCTAAAGGTACGTCCACACGGTCGAACAGTGTCCGTCGAACACAATTGTTACCAGTTAACAAGGTGAAAGAAGCGTTAATGACGCCAATAACGAGCACCAAGTGGTGCGTCGGGCAGTGCCTGTGTTCGTAGTGTCCGAGCTTCAAACACTCTCCGGAGGCAGAGTGGCACTATGGACGGAGCTCTACTTGTTTACCGGATTAACTTTAACTTTTAGAAGATTAGGTAACACCTTCCCTGTAAACATGACTAGTTGTAATCCAGTTATGGAGGAAAACTGACTTCGAGATAGAAGAGAGGCTCAGTCGCTACTGAAATAGTACTGACAGAACCCATGCTTAGAAAACATCAAAGCAAATGTTTACAAAGACAGAAATAAGCGGGTAGCACCAATAAACAAAATAACGTCAGAACTTCCGAGAAGTGGAATGTCTGTAACTAGTTTAAAAGTGGAAAAGAATATAGAATCCATAATGGGTCATTACAAGGAGGCGCTTCGCAAACTGGAGAAATAAGAAAAGTCTGAGGTTGGTGCAGAAGACATTTGCACAACCAATTTATGGCGTTTCGATATAAGAGTATGGCATAACAGAATCTGTTTCAATTATGGACACCAAAGTCTCTAATTTGATCGAAGTGTTTGATCGTGAGGGTAAAACGTAATATCTCTCTCTCTCTCTCTCTCTCTCTCTCTCTCTCTCTCTCTCTCTCTCTCTCTCTCTCTCAATCTCTCTCCCTCTCTCTCTCTCTCTTATAATATATGGATGCTTAGGTAGGAAGTTCTATTAACCATAATAATTACCTGGAACAGAGATGATAAATTGTTAGTAATTATTTCTCAGCTGATCCCATCTTCGTCGATGTGTGCTTGATGGATAATAATACGTTGGTATTATAAAAATGACGTTTAATGTATAAAAGACTACATTATGAACTTCACTATAAGATGTGATTCTTTATGATTTGTACTGGAGTAGGATTTAAGTCTTTTCAGAGCGATGCTCTTTTGTTTAGCAATGTTTTGGGTTTATGAGATTTGTGTAAGACGCTCCATATGCACTTGAGAGTCAGCTGTCACAAAGTGAAGTTCATAATGTAGTCTTTTATACATTAAACGTCATTTTTATAATACCAACGTATTATTATCCATCAAGCACACATCGACGAAGATGGGATCAGCTGAGAAATAATTACTAACAATTTATCATCTCTGTTCCAGGTAATTATTATGGTTAATAGAACTTCCTACCTAAGCATCCATATATATATTTTGGCGACGTTTGAGGACGACGGACAAGCAGGGAGAAGCAAGCAGGGAGAAGCATTGGAGCCTATGCACAAAGACGGCCAGCACAAGAGAAGTTCCGTTTTTACAGTAAGGGACAAGAGTAAAATCGCCCAATGAAGATTTTACCAGCAGCAGAATAGGAATTTCATCAAATACACAAAAGGGTGAAATTTAAATTGGGTAGGTAGGAAGTATACTTGTGACTGCAGAAAAGTAGCTTAACCTACCACAGTTATTAAGGTAAGCAAACAAAATGCCTTTTAACATCGAGCACCCAGAAGCTTTCAGCGTCACTGCTGAGCCTAATTCTGTTGCAACACGATGGCAACAGTGGTGTGAGGAATTTAAGATTTATTTAGAAGCATTAGGGAACATGAAGGATGCACAAAAGAAGGCATTATTACTTCATACAGCAGGTAGGGAAGTTCGGAAAGTGTTTAAGACTTTGCAGCCTACAGATGACACAAGTGAAGCTGCAATTAAGGCTCTTACCACATATTTTGCTCCTCAAGTCAATAAATTTTTTGAAAGATACCAGTTTTCAGCGCAAGCTTATAAGAAAGAAAATGAAAGTTTAGATGCATTTGTGACTAGACTAAAGAATTTAGCTGTTTCATGTGAATTTCTAGAGTTAGAGAATGTTATCATAGATCAAGTAATTGCACATTGCACATCAGAAGAGCTAAGAAAGAAATTATTGCAAGATAAAGATTTAACATTAGAAAAGGTATTGATAACAGGCAGAGCTTTAGAAACATCAAATAGGCAAAGTCACATAATAGGTAGTTCTACAAGCAATAGAATGGAACATTCTAAAATTAATACAGTAGGTTCTAAGTGGAAAACCAATGAGAATCAGAGAAGGAATATGTCAAAGCCTAGTCATAGAAAAGTGCCTAACACTAATGTTCATAAATATCAGAATCAGGCTTATACACAGAAACAACAGGAAAAACCCAAGTGTTTTAGGTGTGGTAAAACTGATCATCTTGCATACGAAGCAAAGAAATGCCCTGCTACTGGACAGACATGCCAGAATTGCAGAAAGCTAGGTCATTTTGCAACTGCTTGTAGATTTCCTAAACAGTACGCAAAGAAAATAAATGCTACAGTTGATACTATGGGTCAAGAGAATAATGAGGAAAATGTTCATGATAATCAGGTTAGTTCAGAAACTGATTTTGCGTTTCACATAAACTCAGTCAACAAAGGTGCAAAGAAACATATCATGGTGGAAGTAATCATAAATGGTAAACCAATTTTGATGCAAGTTGACACAGCAGCCGATGTATCAATTATGTCTGAGAAAATGGCTAAAGGCATTCCTAATTTGTTATTAGAAGGTACAAATAGAGTTTTGAAAAGTTATAATGGTTTTGATATTCAGGTAATAGGTGCTTCGAACGTAGAAGTACAGTACAAAGAACAGAAATTAGAGAGAATGCCATTAACAGTAGTAAAAGGTAATGGACAAACTTTGCTAAGTTTAGATTGGCTACAGTATTTGAAGTTAGATTGGCCTAGTATTTTGAAAGTTGCAGGTAGACAAGATGAAAACAAAAATGAAATGTCTATGGATGATATCATATCAGAGTTTCAAGACGTATTTGAAGATAAAATAGGTACAGTAAAGAACGCAAAGGCAATTTTAGTTTTGAAACCTGACAGTTCTCCTAGATTTTTTGCTCCGAGACCAGTACCGTATGCATTGAAAAGTGCAGTTGAAACAGAAATCAAGAGATTAGAAAGTGAAGGTTCTTTGGAAAAGATCACATATTCAGATTGGGCAACACCATTAGTTCCTATTGTGAAGGAAAGTGGACAGGTTAGGTTATGTGGAGATTATAAAGTAACGTTAAATCCACAACTGCAAGTAGCTCAACATCCCTTACCAAATCCGAAAGACATGTTTGCAACTATGTCAGGATGCAGTGTTTTTTCTAAATTAGATTTAAGACAAGCATTTCAACAGCTTCCCATGGATGAAACTTCACAAGAATTATGTACAGTAAATACATCCTTAGGTTTGTTTAGGCCAAAGAGAGTTACCTTATGGAGTTGCAAGTAGTCCAGCTATATGGCAACAAACTATGGATAAGATTTTTTCAGGAATGCAATGAGTATTCATTTTTATAGATGATATTTTAATTGCGGGTAAAGACACAAGAGAACATAGAGAAAGATTGCGAACAGTTCTGAAGAAGTTGAAGGAACATAATATTAGAGTAAATAAGAACAAATGTATTTTAGAAGTTGATTCAGTGGAATATTTAGGTTTTGTAATAAATGGCAAGGGTATTCACAAAACTAAAGAGAAGATTAAAGCTGTACAATCAACAAAAGTGCCAGAAAATGTTAAGGAATTACAATCATTTCTAGGTTTAGTAACATTTTATGGGAATTTCATTCAGAATTTGTCTACAATTGCACATCCATTGTATAATCTGTTGAATAAGGGTGTAGAATGGAAGTGGACAAAAGAGTGTCAGGAATTTTTTGAAAGAATCAAGCAGGAAATAACATCACCTACATTCTTAGTACATTATCAAATGGATTTACCAGTTAAATTAGTATGTGATGCATCAAACATAGGTCTAGGTGCAGTATTATCTCATGTGATGCCAGATGGAACAGAAAAACCAATTGCATTCACTTCTAGAGTATTGAACAAGGCAGAAAGGAATTACTCTCAAATAGAAAAGGAAGGTTTAGCATTAGTTTATGGAGTTAAAAAATTCCATATGTATCTTTATGGTAGGAAAAAGTTCACACTTGTTACAGATCATAAACCTTTATTAGCAATTTTGGGTCCAAAAGCAAGTTTACCTACGTTGGTAGCTGCAAGACTACAACGTTGGGCAGTTACGTTAGCAGCGTACCACTATGATATAGAATACCGTCCAACATCAAATATGGGTAATGCAGATGCTTTATCCAGATTACCCGTAGACAAAGCTCCAGAAGAGTATGATGACAGTGTTTTATTAATTTCAGTATGTAATGTACCAATTACTGCAAAAGATGTAGCACACAGTACCAAGCAAGACCCAGTACTTAGTAAGGTTTTGGAGAGTTTAATGACAGGTAGGGACTTATGTGGAAAGGAGGAAAATTGTAAACCGTATAAGGATATATGGTATGAACTGAGTGTGACACAAGGAATAGTGATGAGAGGTTCCAGAGTAGTTATTCCTAATTCACTGAGAAATAAGGTTTTGTCTGAAATACATGCTGATCACCAAGGTATTGTAAGATCAAAGTCAATTGCGAGAACTTTTGTATGGTGGCCAGGTGTAGATAAAGATGTGGAATGTTATATAAAGAATCACATCTTATCTGAGGCAACCAACAAATGTTTGAATCCTAATACCAAAACAAATCATTACTCTTATGATCAAAGCATAACATGTCTTATTCATGCAATATGATGCAATATTGTGCAATACCTGAAACACTTGAAATAATATAGTACATTGTTACAATAATACATAACATCTCTCTCTCTCTCTCTCTCTCTCTCTCTCTCTCTCTCTCTCTCTCTCTCTCTCTCTCTCTCTCTCTCTCTGTGTTATTTCTTGGAATAATATAGGCTATACATTGCACCTCACTAACATTATCCTCACTTCACTGATAAGTTATTTTAAGTCCGGCATATGTGATTCTGTAATGCCTCCAGACATGCTTCTGGAAAAATGCTTCCTTTTATACATGGGTCCTGCTTAGTTATAAAAGGTCTTAAGTTCTCCGATAAAATGTATAAAGCGTTTGGGCCTATCAGTATATAGGTTTTAAAGTCCGATTCATAATTAGTGTGTCGTTTAAAATGAAGGAATGGCTTCTCTTTTCACTCCGTCTTTGTAACTAGTCCTTCCATGTACCATTCCATTGTTCTCAAACGATCAGGAATAATCATGCTGCATAATTTAATCTATTGGATTGTGCTTTTATTTTCTGGTGTAATATGGTTATGATGCTCCGTATTTGACGCTGATAACTACTTGATTCTCGAGTACAGATTACAACACAGACATAGATGCCAGCGGACATCAGCTTCGGACATTTCTTCTGGTCTTTTGTCTGGTAAAAGAAGTCGAAATTCTAGCCAAGTGGGGGTACAGGGAAATGAGGCTGCTGATAAGATTGCCAACAACACACTCAGGTGTGCAACAGTTGGCATAAACCTGACTAAATCACTCAAACAAATCAAAAAGCTAATAGTAATCAATTGTTTTTCCAGAATCAAGTCCGAGGTAAGAGAGGCCGCCATGGGGGGCTCCATGACGGCCAGATGGTATGTGGACGTGACGGAAATGTGCCCCCATGACATCACAAGTGACACCAGTAGAGGTCCGGCGACTATAATCCATCGACTCCGGCTAGGCTACTGCTGCTGTAGGCAGGTAGTCAGAGATGAGGACGGACCCTGCCAATACTGTGAAGACCCATCCGGAGAGGAACCGCTGGAACACTACCTCCTCACCTGTCCAAATACCACGCTACTCCGCCAAGCAATAACCTCCCCCCCCCACCTCTGACAGCAGAAATAATAACCAAACAGGTGTTGGCTAATATCCCATTGTACAGAGCCCCCCACCCCCCAAGGTGACATCCTAATTTAAATTCTTTTAATAAAAAAAAAAGAGGGACAATTTATGCCCCCATTTTTTTGCCTACCACTAACCACCTTTCACTTTCCTTCCCATGACCCTCAACTCTACTATGCCACCATCTCTCCCACTCAACCATCACTCCAGGGATATTTTACGCCCCCAGTTTCTGCCTCCTACTCAACTCCTAACGATTCCTTCCCATGGCCTCCTACTCCTATGGGACTTACTACTATACCTCTTTCCCTACGACTAAATAATTTTCCGCTCGTGGCTCCAGGGGCCTGACCCCCACCGGATAAGAGAAAAGAGAAGCTGCAACCTACAACAGATCCTTTACTTTGCCTCCAAGCAGGAGCAGCCCCAACCTTCTGTCACTCGGTAGCCATACGGGAATATATAAGAAAGACACAGAGGCCCTGCTTCACAGGACCTCCCCTGACAGGCCAAGCTCTAGGGGCAGAGCAGCCTACAACCCGTGGGTACCGGCATATTGCCAAGGGCCCCACTGCCGAAGCCGACAGACTACCGGGGGCTGCTGCCTGCCAACAACAACGACTAGAAGATGAAGAATAATATCATGTTTCAGTGTGTGTACGAATAATAAAGGTTCCTACCCAACACACCCTAACCCCCCACTGA
>NC_090746.1:48651604-48656604 GCF_036898095.1 Palaemon carinicauda
AGTAAAATTTACTTGTAGATGGCCAGTATTTTAATAAAAGTCAATAAGAAAAAATACTCAGTGCATATTACGGGACCCTTATGAAGAGTACAGTAAAGGCAATTCAAAGTTCTATAACCACCTCGTTTGATGTCCCCCTTGATAGGACAACACGACTCAGTTGGCAAAGGAAACAATTTATCAAAATAGAATATAAATCCACCAGAATCTTTAAAGTCGCTTGATTTGGTTAAATGTTAATTCATCACAGTGACATTGCCATGGCACTTCCGTCCTGAGCTTCAACAAAAGTCCTAAGTAAATATACGAGACTAAATAACTCTCTAAGAACTGAATTCATTCAATCACTTTATAAAAAAAAAAAAATTGGTTATTTCTTGGTATTGTGTGTTTGTGTGTGCATCTGCGTGTATATGTGGTTGGTTTTAGATTATAAATTCTGCAGTAACTCGTATATTGTTTTTTTTTAAACAATCACATCTTAAAAGCAATCACTCAGCAAGAATAGGATCTTTTAATATACGTTCCATCCCCCTTCATGTTTTATTTATTTCAGACTTCGATGACCCCTGTCGTTAACATCCACAGATTGGAGTTTCAAAGATTAGTTCACCTCCCTCTCTCTTCTCTTATTCTATTATTGCCATTTTTATTTTTTTTTTTTTTTTTTTTTTAGGCTTTGGAAAGGCATAGATGGCGAAACTCCCAATGAAACCGGTAGTTGAGGCAACTCAACTCCCAAATATGTTTCCAGCGCCATAATCCTTTTCTTTCCTACACGGAAAGAGAAGGGCCGACTTAAATGTAGCAAAATCATATGAGATATGACTACGCCCATCTTACACATGAGAGAGAGAGAGAGAGAGAGAGAGAGAGAGAGAGAGAGAGAGAGAGAGAGAGAGAGAGAGAGAGAGGATGCACTTAATGAAAGGGAGGAGCCGTGGTAGTAAGTTGATATTACGAAAATAACAGTTATCAAAAGGTCTTGGTTTTTTACTGGTGAGAGATATTAACAAAGTCTAAAAAATCAGAGTGCATTTTCCTTTTCATTTGCTTCTCATTTTTTTTTCTCTCCCTCAAATATTTGTCATTTGAATTTCCGTATGGTATAAGGTATAGATAATTATTTATAGCGCATTGAAATCATCTGATAACTGCTTATAAAGAGATAACATATTTTAATCTTAGACTATCGTCTAGGCGTAATTATACCTATACCTAGACACACATAAACACATATATATGCATAGGCATATCCTATTTATGAGGTTTTTATGAAAAAAATATATAAATCTTTACCCTAATATTATCCGTACATTAATTCTTCTGCGATGATAACATTCCTTAGACGTAAGACCCTTAGACAGTTGGTCTTTGGTAATTTCATAATTCGTAAAACATTAGCGTTTCGTGGCTTTCGTTATAACTGGTTTTTCCTCCTTGAACCTAAGTATTGAAAAGGCGTCTCTCTCTCTCTCTCTCTCTCTCTCTCTCTCTCTCTCTCTCTCTCTCTCTCTCTCTCTCTCTCTCTCTTTCTCACTCACTCAGTTGATTTACAACTCATGAACATTTCTGGTATGTTTTCTCATCTGTTGGGTGAATCTATTTTTTTTCTATCCAGAACAAACAAAGCACTTCACTTACATACCTTTGAAAGCTATTTTGAATATTTCCTGAATGTTCCCGGTAATAAATCTTATATTTTGTGTTCAGTTCAAAAACAGGGATCAAATTGGATTCCATAATCAACGAAATTTGCATGCAATGATTATATATAACCGTAAAATCAGTACATTTTAAGCAAATAATTTCTCAGAATAATTGTTGGCTATTAGATGTTGATCGTCTATATAAACTATAGCTCTTATAAATTTCTTAAATACTCTCTTCTTTTAACTTTCTAGACACTTTTTTTGGAAAATAACTTTAATAAAAACACTTTATTTACTAAATTATAATGTCTAGACTTCTAAATACTAAGCAGTAATGGCTTCCAATACTTATAAAGAACTAAAAGAGAAGTTTTTGTAGAGTTGCTCTATCGATTCATGTTGCCCAGTTGGTCTCCTCCATTCAATCTAAAATTCAGCGATGAGTTTAATGTTCGGTATCTTTTTGGTGCCATTGTAAAGGCAATACGCAATACGCCAACCCTGAACCTAAGCTTAGCACCTTTGAAGATTATCGAAGGAGGAAACTTATAAAAAAGCACAAGTAATGAAGTGCATGAATAACCATAGGCTTTAATGAGAGAGAGAGAGAGAGAGAGAGAGAGAGAGAGAGAGAGAGAGAGAGAGAGAGAGAGAGAGAGAGAGAGAGAGAGAGAGAAGAGGTGCCTTTTCAATACTTGGTTCTAGGAGGAAAAACCAGTTGTTACTCAAGATTCTATGATGAAAACAAATACTGATTTAAGAAATTACTTATGAACAAAAAATATGCAACATATAACGTGTCTAATGATCCATAATTTGACCCTGTACTTCAGGAGTATTGTCACGAAGGCAGTCGCCCCCCCCCCCACAAAAAAATCCGTAAAAAAAAAGAAAATAATTTCAAAAGCGTTTTAGTAATAAAAGATGAACAATTTTGATGTTTTAAGTTATGAAGAAGGTCACCATAATTTAACTATCTTAAATCTTAAATACCAATTTCATTTCGTAACCGACTTTATTGACCAAGTAGCGTTGCTTTAATGTTCATTTAAAGTTGAAAGCAACTTTATATTACTTTCCCTTCAGAAATAAGGTGCATCTGAAGTTCAGTCAATTTCCACAATTTTGTCTTCGTTCACGACAATGCCATTAGCATCTTGACTCAGCATTGCAAGTTTTTGTATGCAATGAACATCAACCAAAGAAGAATTCCTAATAAGTTTGCAAAAAAATATTTTACAGTCAGTGTCTTTATGCGATACCAATTTACATTTGTATTCTTGAACATTTTCAGCTTTTTAGATAATCTAATTTCTTTTATAGTGGAATCATATTATACTGTTTCTTTTAAATTAATTTGGTTTTAGTGATTAATATTATGGATTGGTTTGTAAATTATTTCACATAAATAAATCGGAAGGTAAATTATATGATCAATTTTCTTACAAGACAATTAAAAAATTGAAATCTTAGCAATCAAGACGAAGTAGATTAAAGATTATACAAGAATAATTAAAACAAAAATCGATCTATAAATTATGATAATACGTTGAGGAAAGATTACGATAAACAACTTGAGGAAAAAATTACGAGCAGCCATTTTTCATTAGACGCCCGTCTCCTGACCTCATTGTTTATTCTCTCCCGCAATATATTTTCTCAGATGTACCCAAGTAGGGGCTTGCAAAGTGGCCTTGCAACACTTTGCAACCTGCTCTGCAATGTTTTTTTGATGCCGGGAAGGAAGGTCTGATGAGGGGCTTATGTAACCCTTCAGCCTTTCTCTAATGGGGAAAAGGGACTTCGCTTGACCTGACCTCTCTCTCCGACATCCAAGGGTGATCCAATGAAAGTCAATTTTGCATATAATCCGAAACAGATACAGTAATATATTTAGGCCGTCCGATTAAGCTGGGTCTCCAATTGGGCAATGCAGATCAGGGAGAAATCCCTCTCACGTCCTGATTGTTTTGATGGAGGAGAACACTACCTCGTTTGAGACTTGTTTTTAATGCTTACGTCAGAATTCTCTCTCTCTCTCTCTCTCTCTCTCTCTCTCTCTCTCTCTCTCTCTCTCTCTCTCTCTCTGTCTCTCTCTCTCTATCTCTCTCTCTCTCTCTCTCTCAGTATAATGAAGAGATTAATCAAATAACCATGCTAACAATAATCAAAACGCTAAACTGACCGAAAAAAAAAAATAAGTCCTAGAAGGCATAATCAAAAGCCTCAACTTTCGGGAACACATATACGACTATATCACGTAATCCCTCGAAGCGATAACGTTATATGTAGAGCCAAACTAAACCTGACATGTTATAAATAACGGAGCGTGAAATGGCGTAGCACCTCGCTCACTGTTACTAGAGGTTCGTTAAGTGATTAACTTCAAAATAAATGGGAATCATGCTTGACCCGATAGCCATGATCATTTTGATTGTTTACGCTGGGATTTTTTGTTGTACTTTATATTTTGATAATGATAGAGAAGAGAAGGTAATGGAGAAAGCGTGTATATAAATTATGGAGTATGTTTTTATTAATGTTAAATAATAAAAATCTATTACTTCTTTTTTATAAATCTGGAATAATGAAAAGAAATTTATCCAGAACAGTAAACAAGAGAAATAATTTATCGTTTTGGATAAACGAAAGGAATAATTATCTTATAGTAACTCAAGACATAAGAAAATAAAATCTTATGAAAAAAAAAAACAAGAACTAAAAATTTTTTGTGTACTGAACTGAAATAAAATTTATAGTATACTGAACTGGAAAATAAATTTATTGTATACAGAACATGAAGAACACATTATTTTATACTTAACATAAAGAAAAGTTTATTGTATACTGAAGTGGAAGAAAAATTTACTATATATTGAACTGAAAGAAGAATTTATTGTTTGCCGACCTAGAAAAAAAATATTACATATTAAACTTGAAGAAAAATTTGTTGTATGCTGAACTAGAAGAAAAATGTATTGTATACTGAACTGAAAGAAAAATTTATCATATATTGAACTTGAAAAATTTTATTGTATACTACAATTGAGAAAACATTTATCGTATACTGAACTGGAAGAAAAATTTATTGTATACTGAACTGGAAAAAATTGCTATATACTGAACTTGAAGAAACATTTATTGTATACAGAACTGGAAGAAAAATTATTGTATACTGAGCTGGAAGAAAAATTGATTGTGTACTGAGCTCAAGGAAAAAAATGATTGTATACTGAGCTGAAAGAAAAATTTATTGTATATTGAACTGAGAAACATTTCTTGTATACTAAACTGAAAAAAATATTCATTGCATACTTAACTGGAATAAAAATGTATTGTATACTAAAC
>NC_090746.1:48671604-48674104 GCF_036898095.1 Palaemon carinicauda
AGGACATATAGGATTTAGATAACATTTTTTTTTATAGAAAAGCTGTCTGAATAATTGAAGAATATAGCGAAAATTTCTCCATGCCATACATAAACTCAGAAAAATGCTATGACAGAACTGATTAACATGATGTAAAGACAGTGAAGCATGTGTCATTCAACAAATAAGTTGCTGAAAGGAATACAAGTTTGAAAGATGGAGATGAAGAGTGTGTAAGAATTTTGAGGGGAGGGGAAAATAGGCTCTGACATAAAAGCATTATATCTTCGTAGCTGTTTGATATCTTAATAAATTGAGGGATATGAAAAGTCAAAGACAATGCTGAAGATGCAAACGCATTATCATGGTAAATAAAAAAATGGCCATGTATTAAAAGGAAAAGGGTTGAAGACTGTTAAAGATATAGTACTCATTATGGATGCGGATAAAATACTGTAAATATTAGTTAATAATTGTGAAATCATGAAAAGCTGTAGGTACTAGTAAAAGCGTTTTAAAATGTTTACATGAGGTTAAAGAGCAAAGCCAATATGAACACGTATTGGGTGTTACCAGTAAATAGAAACCAGAAAGAGGAAACAATGAATTCTAGTAAGGATGTTTGATGAATGGAAACAGATGATTCCTTAAGGCATTTGGGAAGTAGATGTACTGGATGATGGTAGGGTGAGTCTATAGAATTCAAGGCTGTAATGTACTGTATGTGAATGTAGGAAATGTTTAGCCAACTCTCCTTTAGGGAAAAGAAAGTGGGAAGTTTACAGTTTTTATAGATCGCTCATGAATGGTAGAGGCAACGGACAGCGACAATGTCCTACCAGGGTAAGCCCCTCTCCATCCAAGCTAGGACCAGGGAGGGCTAGGCAATGGCTGATGAGGACTCAGTAGGTAGACCTATAGGCTCCCACAAACCCCCATCCTTAGCTCACAAGGATGGTAAGGCTGCTGAAACTACAAGAAACTATCGAGCTCGAGCGGGAATCGAACCCAAGTCCAGCAGATTGCCAGGCACAGACGTTTCCACTCGGCTAGCAAATGAAAGAAGGTGGGTTGACTATATAAATAAAAATCTTTTTAGTCGGATATTTGTCAGAGGAAGTACTAAAAGGGCCACAAATATGGAACTATACATAAGAGGTGTTACACAGATTATTGCAAATAAAAGGACGAAAAAGAATTTTGAGATGAATTGACCATGTGGAAAGAATGGAGGTTGATAAGGTGGTGAAAAGAATATAACTCTTCGAAAGTATTAAGAGGAAAGAAGAGAAGAAGGCAGAGGAAAAGACTGGTTAATAACATAAAATTGGTGTCCTACTGGAAACGAAGGGGTGAAGTACCCAGGAAGAAATACGATACATCCAAAGTAAAGTTGCAGTTTATTTATGGGTTTGACGGATGGTAAATGAACCTTTTGCAACGCCATATAAAATTATTATTATTGAGGATGTTTCGTGAGAAAAGGTGTTAGCCAACACTCCCCGGTTTTAAGTATGAAGGCAGCAGAAGGCAGCTGTGACCGTCGCTTTCTTTATCTTAGGAACCTTTTTCTATAAATACATACATACATATATACATACACATACACACACACACACACACACACACATATATATATATATTTATATATATATATATATATATATATATATATATATATATATATATATATATATATATACATATATATAATATATATATATATATATATTATATATATATATATATATATTTATATATATATATATGTTTATATATATGTATATATATGTATATATATATGTATATATATATGTATATATACATATATATATATATATATATTTATATATATATATATATATATATATATCTTCAGCCATAATTAGTTCACTGCAGGACAAAGGCCTCAGACATATCCTTCCACTCGCATCTACTTATGGTCTTTCTATGACAGTCTATACCCGCAAATTGTCTTAGCTCGTCAATCCCCCGCGTTCTCTTCCCTCCCTTGCTTCTTTTGCAATTTCTAGGGACCCATTCTGTTATTCTTAATGTCCACCTATTATCTGTCATTCTCATTATATACCCTGCCCATGTTCATTTCTTCTTCTTACATGCTCTTAGAATATCCTTTACTTTAGTGTGTTCTTGCATCCATGTTGCTCTTTCTCTGTTTCTTTTTGTTATTCCCATCATTATTCTTTGCTCTTTGAGTTGTAACTAGCTTATGATTTAAGGCTTTAGCTTCCAAGGCATAAGTTAATACTGGTAGGACCATCTGATTAAATACTTTTCTTTTTAAAGAAAGTGGCATTTTACTTTACATAAGCTCATTTTGTTTACTGTATGCTCTCCATCCCATTTGTTATACTTTTTTTAAATTTTGGTCTCATGTCCTGAGGAGACAACTACTGAAAATGCAAAGACAACAATTAGTGTTATGAACCAACCTCTAGAGATTGTTATTAAATTTATATATGTATGTATATGTACATAAATATGTATATATATTTATATA
>NC_090746.1:48679104-48686206 GCF_036898095.1 Palaemon carinicauda
TGTGTCTGTGTGTGTGTGTATTCTCTTTTGAGTGTGGATACCTGAACGTGGTGAAAGGATTTGTGTATCACAATGATCAGAAAAGCTGTACTAGTCAGGGCCACCCATGCTAGGTTGGTTTATTATGAACGATCAGACCAAACTTTCCCACCATCACCAGTTCGCAGTGGCCAGTGTGGGGATGACATGGTCAACCCAACATGATCAAGACATGTGGTTATATATATATATATATATATATATATATATATATATATGTATTTATATACATATATATATACATATATATATATGTATATATAAAAATATATATATATATATATATATATATATATATATATATATATATATATACAATATATATATTATACTATATATATACATATATATATATATATATATATATATATATATATTACATACATATATAAATAAATACATATATATATATATATATATATATATATATATATATATATATGTGTGTGTGTGTGTGTGTGTGTATATACATATATATATATATATATATATATATATATATATATATATATATATATATGTGTGTGTGTGTGTATATGTGTGTGTGCATGTGTGTGTTTGTGTGTGTTTGTATGTGTGTGTGTGTTTTAGAAAAGTATTTCTGGAACAGGGCTAACCTTTACAAAATCCCATGAAAGGAAAAATGAAAAGGTGAAGATAAAAAAAAAAGTAACCTCTGCTAGCCCTGCCTTAATTGTTTTCATTGTTGATCGTTAGAGGTCAAGAGATGCGAATGGGCATTCACGCTTTGAGTCATCGTTTCATTTCGTAAAGAAGACAACACGCAACGACCCAAGGACATTTTCCATTTGAATAAACATTTAAACTGTAAGACATTGTCCACGTAAATTATTTTCTTTAAGTGATCTGTTTTACCGATTCTTATTTGTTAATGTGAACGAATTACCACCAAAGTTTTCTTGATTTTATATGGTTACACAATTGGAAAATTTAAAGTAGAAATAAGAAACAGGAGTCTTTTTTACGAATATCAATTCACAGCCATTTCGTCGCCATGCAAGAAGCCGTTAAATCTAAGTTGGCCGGTGTGTAAATAAGTCCTTATCGGGTTAGTCTTCCGTCATCTGGAAGAACAGCCAGGGAAAAACATGTCGTGAGCTGTTGTGTGATCTCTCTCTCTCTCTCTCTCTCTCCTCCTCATCTCTCTCTCTCATCTCTCTCTCTCTCTCTCTCTCTCTCTCTCTTCACAAAGCCCTCACGATCCCCACTGTGACCTCTAAAAGATAAGGCAGAAGAAATAGAACGGGGATTTTGTAACAAAAACCGAAACGAAGAGGCGCTAACTAAACAAGGAAGTACATCGTGAATCAAAAGGGTTGTTTTTTTTCTTTTTAGGTCCTAATATAAATTTTTAAGATATATCTTCATCGGTGTTAAAATACAGGTCTTGTACAAAATGGAATACTAAATGAATTTATTTAACAACATCCTTGGGAATGATGATTATAAATAGTAATAGAAAATAACATATGGTAAAAATCAAATATCAGGATAGTAATACAATGAGTAGTGTCTTTTTAACACTATTTTTCCAACTAAATCTAAGATTGAAACAAATTAATATCTCTAATAACAAACATTGCTAACGTCGTTTAAGGAATATTGCGTTTCAATAGTTTAGAGTAATTTCAAAATGTGTTAGTTTTTGATACCTGAAAGTGGTGAAATGGTTTTTGTATCACCATGATCAGCAAATTTGTACTAGACAGGGCCACCCATATTGGGTTAGCTTGGTGTGTTATCAGGCTAAATTTCTCCTACCATCACCAATCTGTTGTGGCCAGTGTGGTGATAAAAATGACTAAACCACGGATATGACTAAGGCATGTCTGAGGCCTTTGTAATGTAGCAGACTAGAAACGGGAGCATTTTTTGTTGTTGTTTGTTGTTATAGATGAGTAGAGTGAATGTAGGTGAGATTTAATAATACCCCGGATTATATAGGAAATTATATTTCCCGTTTTGTATCCTAATGAATTGTCGACTTCTAAATCTGTGAGGTGAAGAGCTGCAGATTATGGCTGATGCTTCATTTTTATCTATCCCATTTAAATTCAACACCTGTTGAGAGTACTTACCAAGCGTATTGACCATAGTCTCATGGAATCCCTTTAGGCGATGCCGAGAGACCTATGAATGACCAATGTACATCTAGCTAATCCCCTGTCTCAACAACCTAAATAAACCAATAACATACAACTATGGTAATACAGTCAAGATAATTGTTATGGCAAAAGGAAATTTTGCAAAAAAAAAAAAAAAAAAAAAAATGCCAATAATAATGTTGACGGTTATCAATATAATACAAGTAATTTTCCGTCAACTTGAAGAGGAAAATTATACATATTGATAAGACATCAGAGTCAAGTTTAAAAGCTGGTCATGAAGGGCAGAGACAAGGGATAGTGATAATGCCCTAGCTAGTAGGCAATGTCCTAGAGACTGACCATATATACATATTATAAGCACCCAAGCCACTCCATCCAAGCTAGAAATAGGGAGGGGCCAGGCAATGGCGGCTGATGACTCAGGAGATTGGCCTATAGGCTCCTCCAAGTTCCCCATCCTTACCTCACAAGGATGTTGAGATTGCAGACACTACAAAAAACTAACTATTGAGCATGAGCAGGACTCGAACCCAAGTCCAGCAGATCACCAGGCAGGGACGTTTCCAACAGGCTATTACTTGACCATAATTTATCACAGAAAGATCCAAATAAAGCTCAGACGTGAATTTTTTGTAAGTTTTGGCATATTTGAACATGATCTTTTTTTTACTATAGATTTATAAATGCTATAACTCACTACGCAAATCTAGTTTTAGGTGACTGAACTAAAAAAGGGTTGAATAAAATTGCCGAATTGAATAACAGATTATACTGCGACACTCTAGGATGCTTTGGAAAGCTTTGTAACAGATGTAAAGTAAATAATCTTACAACATTGATCGAAAATAAGCAGCTGGGAAGATCAAATAATTTTCTGTGACATTTCCTAAGATACGTCGAAGGAATAAATGCATATTTTAGTAGAAATAAATAACTATAATAATAATAATAATAATAATAATAATAATAATAACTACTATTATTATTATTATTATTATCATTATTATTATTATTATTATCATTATTATTATTATCATTATTATTATTGCCTTGTAACTTGTTTTTCAAGTAACAAAGAATGGAAAAAAGGCCCAGCTAAATGGTACCTTTTTAATGTTGCTGTTGTTGTTGTTGTTGTTGTTGCTGTTGTTGTTGTGGTTGTTGTGGTAAACAAAATTCACAGGGCAACAGAATAAAATAGAGTGTTATATATATTTATATATATATATATATATATATATATATATATATATATATATATATATATACATATATACTGTATATATATATAAAATATATATATATATATATATTATATATATGTATATATATATATATATATATAGTATATATATATAGATATATATATATTTATATATATATATACTGTATACAAACAGATATATATAGAAATTGAAACATCGTGAATTTTATCTCTCTCTCTCTCATCTCTCTCTCTCGTCTCTCTCTCTCTCTCTCTCTCTCTCTCTCTCTCTCTCTTGCTAATAGAATTACAAAGACTTGGGAGATCCAAATACGTCTTTATGGATGCTGGATAACAAAGGAACCACTGACCGTGAAAATACAATTTTCGAGATAAAGGCGATTCAAAAGAAGAGCAAAAAATACCCTTGAAATGTCCATAAATGGCTGGCGAAATTTTCTTCATTCATAATACGTTACAATAAAATTTTATTCATAATAAATTTTTTGAAAACATTTTATGGCAGACATTGAGGTCAGAACTTGAGAAATATTAATGTTGCAGCATCGCAAAATTTAATTGCTTTAAAATGTTTTCAATTGATCTCGTAAAAAAGAAAACAATCGATAAAGTGAAGTATGCGATATAAAAGTTGCGGAATGAATAGGTGTCGTCAATATATATATAAAAAAAAACAATAAGAATAATATTACAGGATTAAATATCAAAATCTGCTTTTTATGAAGATAAAAGATACTACATATCATGTATATCTTCTGAATGTATCAATAATCTCCCTTATAAAATAAATAGCAAGTGCCTGGCTATTTATATATATATATATATATATATATATATATATATATATATGTATATATATATATATATATATATATATATATATATATATATATATATGTTTATATATATATATTTATATATATATATATATATATATATGTGTGTGTGTGTGTGTGTGTGTGTCAACAGTGACAAATACAGCAGTTTCTAGTACACTGTAGGACAAAGGCGTCAGCCATGTCCTTATTTATGTGTAGGGTTTGGCCAGTTTTCATCACCACGCTAGCCAGTGCGGATTGGTGATGCTAGGAGACTTTTGTCTGATCATTCACAGCAAACCAACCTAGTGCAGGTGACCTTAACTAGTACAGCTTTTCTGATCATGGCGATACACAAACCCTTTCACCAGGTTAAGGTTTCCCAACTGAGAAAGGGATATATATATATATATATATATATATATATATATATATATATATATACATATATATATATATATATATATATATATATATATATATATATATATATATATATATAGTGTAGATATTTTTCACTTTTGCATAGTAAAAAGAAAAAACTCCTAATTATGTCGTCCATTTCGTATCTGCACTAATACCTTTCACCCATTCGCAACCGTAACCTTTTTCCAACTCTAAAGGCAATTCCTTACAATAAATTGTCCGGACATAAATTGAGCGAAGTCAACTATCCGCCCATTTCCAGACCACCCGCTGCCGGTCAGAATTCAAAAGGGAGCCCATCGTATTTCTTGAAAGTGACATTCGTTTTTATTTCCCAGATACCTTGTCACAAGATGGTTTAATTCTATACTAAATATTTAAGTGAAAAGATTTAACCTCATCACAGTGTCATCTATTCCCAGTTTATGTCTTCAATAATGGGTAATGAGAAGCTATGCTGGCTGGCTACGTATGTCATCTTGCGTAATAGATGATCGAAGTGTTGGGCAACGGAAAGCTTTCTCTCAACCAGGTGTAAACTGGCCGTTGTATTTCTTATCTATTTCGCATTGCAACGTTTGCTTTGATTTATATTATTAGACTTACAGTGAACGAGATTATTATCTTTGTTCGTTTTAACACAAACCACTAAAACTGAGAAACCGTTAAATCAAAACGCATGTACTTAGCTCTTTCATTTTCTATCAGTTGTTTTCTATCTAGTTCTAATAACGTCATTAGATCATAGCACTGTCTAATCAACAGATGGTTGTAGGTAGTAGGCTTGGCCAGGGCACCAGCTTCCCGTTGAGATACTACCGCTAGAAAGTTATGGGGTCCTTTGACTGGCCAGATAGTATTACATTGGGTCTTTGGTTACGGTCCATTTTCCCATTGACTACACATACACTGAATAGTCTGTCATATTGTTTACAGATTCTCCTCTGTCCTCATACACCTGACAACACTGAGATTACTAAACAATTCTTCTTCACCCAATGTATTAACTACTGCACTCTAATTGTTCAGTGGCTACTTTCCTCGTGGCAAGGGTAGAAGAGACTCTTTAGCTACGGTAAGCAGCTCTTCTAGGAGAAAGACACTCCAGAATCAAACCATTGTTCTTTAGTCTTGGGTAGTGCCATAGCCTCTGTACCATGGTCTTCCACTGTCTTGGATTAGAGTCCTCTTGCTTGAGGGTACACTCGGGCACACTATTCTATCTAATTTCTCTTCCTCTTGTTTTATTAAAGTTTTTATAGTTTATATAGGAAATATTTATTTTAATGTTGTTTTTGTTCTTAAAATATTTCATTTTACATTGTTTCCTTTCCTCACTGGGTTATTTTCCCTGTTGGGGCTCCTGGGCTTATAGCATCCTGCTTTTCCAACTAGAGTTGTAGGTTAGCAAGTGATAATAATAATGATAATAATAATAATAATAATAATAATAATAATAATAATAATAATAATAATAATAATAATAATAAGGGAAGGAACATCTGTTGAAGTGTAGCGATACCAATCTGATATCGCAGAAGTATTTTCAAGTCATCTTGGATTCAAAGTCGAGGTGCCCACGTCCTCACCAATCCAAGCTCTTGGACTTTCACCCACGCAAGCATCTGCAGTTCTGGGCAATGACATAAATGCAAGTACGCTCTGTACTTCGGGCGACTCATGAAAGAATTAGGGTAAAAGTTCACTTCCAGAGGCATGTTGGAAATGGCCCACACCCTTCCCTGTCAGCTGACTGAACATTACAGTAACCTGTGATGCCAGTTTTTTTTTTTATTTATTTTTTAATTTTTCTTTATCCTTCTCGTAATTAGAATGTCTGTAGAAAACCAAAGTGTTAGCTATCTGTGTTCCCTTTGGCTGATGACTACCTCTATCACTGATATTGAATTAGCGGCTATTGTAATGCGGATAAGAATTAGTTGGATAAGGAAGTAGTCCCATTTCAAGGTTATTCTTGAAACACTATTGAAAGTAGTCATCATTTCTCCGTCGGTTTCAGGCTCCCCTTTCATCAGACGAAAGAACCTGCCACTTATTAGCTCTCGAAATGTTTTCATATAGTCTTATCTCATAGTTCCAAACAAAAATCCCCAAGTAAAAGTATCTAAAGTGGTATTAAAAGAAGGAACATTTTATTTACAAGAATAAGGAAATCTGATAATTAACATGACGTATCAAGTACGAAAACTACAAACAAACAATCCCTTGCTATGTTTTGTTTGGGTAACATGTTTTTAGACATCTGAAGACCTAAAACTAATCGTTCCACTCTATGTCCAGACTATTCTTAGGGTCATTGCTGATGGAAAACGTATTAAGTAGTTTATAATGTTTTTCCTACTTGATATACATATACAGTATGTGTATATATTTACTACACCATATGTGTGTATATATATATATATAGATATATATATATATATATATATATATATATGTGTGTG
>NC_090746.1:48686706-48691706 GCF_036898095.1 Palaemon carinicauda
AAATAGTCGATTTTCGTATCTTACGAGAGAAAGTTGAGCGTCAGTGAAGGTTTGAATGGGAGATGGACATCTGCTTTATTGAATACGCAGATGTCCGTTTACATTGATGCAAAAGTAGCTTAGTTGAATTAAAAGATAATAAGAATTAAATGAAAAGAAACTGAATTACAGGAAAAGAAAGAAAACATACTGGGAGGACATGATTGAAAAGGTAAAAGTTCTTTTATTCTACGGTGATTAAACATACACTTTGCTAATATGGTGAATGACTTACGAATTATAGGTGAAAAACTATCAAGTACATAATGACTGCAAGCCGTTTGAAAATTTAATATAATAGGGTAGACTATTTCTAAAGCGACCTCATTAGTTAATTAATAATATCTAGATATAAAAAGGTAATAAGGATTAACGTTTTGGTCATACATATTTGCAAGACAACCATACGCATATGAACATTAATATTGGCGGAGATGTCAGTAAGTTATTCTTACATTTGAATGAAAGGAATAAGTTTATTAGCGTAATTATATTTGATTATCAAAACGCCAGAAAACCAGTGAAATTTTAAAGCAAAAATTCTGCTCTCATAAAGATACAACTTCTACATTTCTATCATTTGTAAGCTATGTAAATCTAATTGACTTAAATTGATGGTTGAAGAATTCGTGAATACTCTCACTGACAACCCGTATTCAATACTTAACAAATAAATATAAATAAATCCGAAAACAGGAAAGCGAAGAAAAAATCAAGAATATTTCCTCCCAAAAGTATAATGGGATAATTAATTGAAGGACATTATTATTACTACTAGTTAAGTTACAACCTAGCTGTGAGAAGAGGATGCTATAAGTCCATGGGTTCCAATAGGGAATAATAGCCCAGAAAATAAACTATATGAAAAGAAATGAACAAATAATATAAGATATCTTAAGAACAATAACAACGTTAGTATAGAAGTCATATATAAACTATGAAGAGAGTCTCATGTCCGCCTATTTCAACGAAAAAACATTCACTGCAATTTTGAACTTCTGAAGTTTCCCCGACTGCCCTATTAGTAAGTTTTATTCCATAATCTGGTCACAGCAGGAATAAAACTTCTAGAATACTAGGTAGTATTGAACCTCATGGTGGAGAAGGCAAGACTTCAAAATAACTGCATGCAGAGTACTACGTACAATATGCTACAGTCTGGAAAGATCCGAATACAAAGGATAATCAGAATTATGAAAAATCTTATGCAACGTGCATAAAGAACTAACTAAATGGCGATGCCAACGATTAACATCAAGATCAGGAAATGAAATTTTGATAGACCGTAAGTTTCTGTGCAACAATGAAGATGTAAGTTAGCAGCTGAAGACCAGACAGAATAACAATATTCGAAACAAGGAAGAATGAAAGAATTAAAACATTTCTTCAGAATAGATTGACCACCAAAACTCTTAAAAAAAAAAAAAAAAAAAAAAAAAAAACTTTCTCAATAAGCTATTTTTGGGGTAGGCAATTGAGGAAAAAAACAGAAAAAAAATGTGTTTCTCAGAAGTAAATTTTGTAATCAATAATCACCCCTAGAATTTTGAACGAGTTGTATATAATGAAAGAAACATTATTAATGCAGAGATCTGAATGATGAGGAGCCAATATCATCGCCCTACTTACATTCAAAATGGCACCCAACCCAAGCTGCTTGAGGTTTTATATATATATATATATATATATATATATATATATATATATATATATATATATATATATATGTGTGTGTGTGTGTGTGTGTGTGTGTGTGTATATATATATATGTATATATATATATATATATATATATATATATATGTGTGTGTGTGTATTATATATATATATATATATATATATATATATATATATATATATATGTATGTATGTATGTATGTAACTTACATGAGTATGGCACACCAGAGACAGGCTGCTCAGTATTGATTATTAACGAAATTAAGGCATGATCAGACGTACCAACTGGCGAACCAACCTTTCTTGTTATATCACCAGGGGAATTAATGTATACTAGGTCCAATCAATTATCAGACCTGTGAGTAGCTTCATTTATGATCTGCTCACAGACTGATTCAGAGGCAAACTCCAGAGCTCTTAAGTCATGCTGATCAGTCTGAGAAACACAATTTAACCGCTCACTATGGTGAGCATTGAAATCACTAAACCAAGCACAAAAGAGGCCTTTCTATCATCCTCTTGTATCTTAGCCATAAGGAGAAAAAAAGACAGTCGAAGATAGAATCATCCAAGTCTGGATTCCAATAGATCGAGCACATATAAAAGTAGTTGCACCTGCCACAAACTTTTATGACTTGAATTTCATGACATACATTCAGAGACGCAGGGTACTCAGTCCTAATATACTGTATACCACAACTTCCCTTTCCTGGGAATGTCGACCCGTTTCAAAAATATTGGTTTCTTAAAAACTTGGAATAAAGAGCTCATTTGAGGGCCTAATTTGAGAATCTAAAGTTATAGAGCCTGACATAATATCATACTGTATGGAGGCAATCGCAAGGTCTCAAATATTACCATGCAGTCCTCGTATACTACAATACATTAGTCGACAATATCTCCAGACAGAATAATAATTAAAAGCAATAAAATAGTCTCATCATATTTGAAAACAAACTTAAAAATAATGATAACAAAAACAATAGATACACGATTATACATATAACTCAAGGCACTCATAGACTAAAAATTTTTGTCGGATAAAATTGGTCAGCATTGTGGAGCCGACATGCATTGCATGAAAATTTAAGCAACTTGCAGGAAGGACAGTAACGACGATTTTGAAAATGAACATCAAAGAGGAAAATAACGACATAGATAGGGAAAAGGCAATCTCTTGATAAACCACCAGGCATCCAAAAAAAAAAAAAAAAAAAAAAAAAAAAAGAGAGAGGAAGAGAAAACAGACAGAATAGTAAGTCTGAGTGTACCCGAAGACAGTTGAAGACCATGGTACAGAGGCTATGGTACTACTCAAGACTAGAGAATAATAATATTACAGTGCAGTAGTTAACTCCTTGAATGAAGAAGAATTGTGTGGTGAGCTTAGTGTTGTCAGGTGTATGAGGAGAGGAGAATCTGTAAAGAAAAGGCCAGACTATTAGGTGTATGTTTAGGCATAGGAAAATGAGACCTAATCAGAAAGGGATCCAGTGTAATACTATCAGGCTAGTCAAAGGAGTATCTCAACGGGTGGCTGATACCTTGACCAACCTACTACTTAAAAGTAATCGAGTGCACAAGAATTATTTTTTCCCCTAGTCCAGTATCATTGATAGATATATTCTAACCGAAAACAATAGTTCTGAGAGAGAGAGAGAGAGAGAGAGAGAGAGGAGAGAGAGAGAGAGAGAGAGAGAGATTTCATGAGCTCACAGAATATTAGCTGTTTTGCCAGACTAATTATCTTTTATCAAAGTAATATTGTATTTGAATGAAATGAAGAGAGAGAGAGAGAGAGAGAGAGAGAGAGAGAGAGAGAGAGAGAGAGAGAGAGAGAGAGAGATCTTCAATGGAAGAATCGTTAACTTCAATGACAAGCACTGTAGGGCAAGGTTAATGAACCGGGCCTATCTGTGGCTTCGTGGGTCTCTCACGACACAAGAAACAGAACAATAGCAAAGAAAGAAAAGTAGAGATAGATAAAAGACAAAGAGGACGATTGTCAAGAAAAAAACTTCTATAACAGTTCATTAGTATAAAATAGATGTTTTTTCCTTCTCATTTTTTTTCCCATTTTTTATTATTATTTTTTTTACATCAATTATTTTATTTGCTACCCTGTATTGAGTAACGACCTATAAGGTATGATGAGGTTTAATGATAAGATTTATTCCCATATTTTCCATTTTTATAATTACACTAAGATCTTTTGCGAAAATTAAATTTACAGACACTTCGAATCGCAAATTCTAAAACTTTAATACATTCCAAGACCCTCTATCTATCTATATATATATATATATATATATATATATATATATATATATATATATATATTTATATATATATCTATATGTGTGTGAGTGTGTATATATATATATATATATATATATATATATATATATATATATATATATATATATATATATATATATATATATATATATATATATATATATATAAATATCATGAGGTAAGAGCGAATACATCTGAGAGCTTTTCTGATATACTTCCTTATACTTCATAACCTAATTAGTAAACCAGAGTATTATAATCACTTTCTTTTATCCCCAACCAAGATGAATGCAAACCAGTTTCCACCGCCTTAAGAAACGTCAACCTTCCATTCTTTTGGTAACTGTTTACTTCATTTGCGAATTGTTTTCATTTTGGTTTGTGTATTTTCTTTTTTCATTATTTCATTTTCATTTCTCTTGTTTCGTGATTTCGTTTATAGGACTTGAGAGAGAGAGAGAGAGAGAGAGAGAGAGAGAGAGAGAGAGAGAGAGAGAGAGAGAGGGGGGGGGGGGCTAATTATATGTAACTTCCGGGGTTTACGATTTGTTTTTATTTGATTTCTAGAATTAGAGACTTATTTCCCAGCTCTGGGTCTCTGGAGATCACTCAACGCTGAGGTAAAACTAGGAAAAAACCACATTGTTGCATTGTGAAGAATAAGGTCAGAGTAGTTGAACAACATGGTTGATGAAAGCAAGCAGGAATTAAAGTGAAGTAGATTGCTCAGTATGGGTGCAGCTAATGCCTACAGTACGCCAAGGGAGGTACACTGATGACACTGCAGACCTATGGGATTCGTGGTTTATGGATAGAGGAAGTAACCTAATAGATTTATTTTTATGGAAATTAGCTATGGAAATCAGTATGTCTTTAAATGATAATGTTAAGTATATTTGATAATCTAAAAAAATATACAACACTGCTGACATTGACGCAAAAATGCAATCCGTAAAGGCGATCCTATCATCTCTGTCGAAACTTAT
>NC_090746.1:48696706-48714206 GCF_036898095.1 Palaemon carinicauda
TATTGTTTTTTCAAACCAAACGTCATGTAACAAGTGATACCTATAGCATTTATTACAAAACGCCTACCGTCAAACAATTATACAGATCTCAAAAATCCGATGCAGAAAAAGGATATTGGAATTTGGTTATGATGCTGTATCAATCGGGTAGGGTAAGGATTTATTAACATCAAAAGAAAAAAAATGTAGGTTATGTTTAAATTCTAATTCCTTATGCTCTTATCTGAAACTTATTTTGAACTACTAAATAATGAATTCAAATATCTAGAGTGGATGATATATTTCATTTTCTTATATATGAAATCACACGAAATTTTAAATAGAATTGCCTTTGACGGGTGCATTAACTGAAAAAAGCAAAAGAGGAATGATACTGATTAAACACATGGAACATAAAGGTTGAAGTTTCCTTTGGCACCATTTTTGAGCAAATGAGGATCTGATACGTCTATTCCAAAGAGTAATTTTCCATTTAAGTTCCCAAGATTTACCAGAGAGTTTTTGGTAAAATTCTTTTCATTATCAGTTGACGTGCAACTCTCCTAGAGATAGTTCTTAGCTGATCATAATTATTTCAAGTCAAATCTCACCAACTCCTTTTCCAAAGGTGATGAGACGGTTAATTTTCCAAGTAGCATATCTACAATCATTGAACCTGACTGCCCTTGACATAGTAATTTAACACCCAATAAGGAATAGACAATTTCAGTTATGATGACAAATTTTCCGTTTACAATAATAGAAGACTCTTTTTTTATATACAACAATGATCAATTCAGTGTCAACAGATTGTTTAAAGTGCCAATTCCGTCCACTTGACATTACATAACGTATATCTAATAATAGTATGATATGTAGCAACAGTTATCTCAGTCCTAATTAATGATATATATATATATATATGTATATATATATATATATATATATATATATATATATATATATATATATATATAATCAGAAGTCCCAATTAGGGGACCAATCTTGCATGTTATTGGACATAGGAAATCAGTGAATACAAGGTCCCAACAATTACCAGACCATAGTAGCCAAAAGACAAATGAAATCACCAACAAACACAAAAAAAGGCCTTTCTATCATTTTGCATATTAGCCATAATGACAGGAAGACTAAATTGCCATGGAATAAAAACAAAAGTTGTAATTGTCATCAATAATTATACTGAAGCCATAAAGAGTTTCAGAATGCAATGGGAATCTAGTTTTCTTAACTTACTTGGAAGATTATGTCATCCAGAAACATTTATATAGGTACATACATGCTCTATGATTTGAGTATTTATGAAATGTCCTCTATTTCTTGCATTTCATCTTTTTTCAGAAAGTATCAACTTGATCTACAATTGCTTAGCCGGGAATAGTTAGAGCTTAACAATCTGTAGATGTACAAATATGCTCTTAGACCCACAACCGATGATTACAAGAGTGGTTAAATCTGATTCTAAGAAAGATGTAAGAGAAGATAACAAAATGTTGAAGGAAAGAAACAAATGTCAAGGGGACTATAGGCAAGATGCTGCAAAGGAACGTATACAAGAGGACTGTTTTGATGGCTAAGCAACAGGAAGCAATTATATTTTTCATTGCAACACAGTTGTACACAGTATGAATTCTAGGATGCCTCTGGAACTTGCTGAGCTTAGCAGCAATAAAGGTACCCTGAGCTGATGACCAATGGCATGTCTATAGGCAGGTAAGCAGAGACTGAGTTTGGTAACTCGCCACTCATACCTGGAATGTGGTGCTAAGATGTTTTCCCTGATAAAAACAATATCAAATGGGACTTTAAGCAGATTTTTTTACAAGTGAAATGAGTTTGTGACCATTCTTGCATCTAGATTATCTTAAAGAAGAGGTGTTACCCTGGCAGTCATTGGAAAAGCTATGGATTGTCCTCCTCTGAGGGGAAGCCATCACTGCAACGTTGTTGAATGCTCATTATTCAAAGGGTGAGGATGATGACTATTGGGATTTCTTTAAGAGGATGAATTGTCAGATGAGGGGGATAAGGCAGTGGGTCAAGTGAAATGGAGGTTGATTCATAATGGTTGGCCAAAATATTCACACTTGAAAAAGACAAAGAAGACGATGTTCCCAACGCTGCAACAATGCAGTTGAAGTACCAGACAATTTTTGTAGAGAGGTTTTATGGATACCTTTTAAATGGGAATATACAGGCACAGTCTAACAATTACAAAATTGTACAACTCTTTCAAATGACAAGAAAGTTGTCCAGTTCAATGCATCGGATGTGCTATCGGATTTATAAGGCCAAACTTTTTTGAGTAAAGAAAATACCTCCAGTGAGAAACTTGATAAAAAGTTAAAAGGAAAAATATATTCAGTTTTGTTTTTCTAATGCCAAATAAAAAGTCCAAGGCACTGCATCTATCAAGTAGGATATGAATTACAAATTATCAAAAATAAAAAAAAAAAAAAAAAAAAAAAACAATGGTGGAAACATCTGAATTTAGGTATCTAACACTTTTGCTGGGAACTGTTTTTAGATTTTAATAGTTTTGGTGCAAATTTCTTAAATGAGGAAATATTTTAACTTTTTAAAATTTATCATTTGATAAGATAAATTCTCAAGTAGAATGACCTTCCACACAACAAAAAGTCTAATTATAGATAAGAGTATATGCATTTCTATAGGAGCCAAGTAAGATTGCAAAACCCAGTTACTGTGTGTAAATAAAAACAGTTTCAATTATGCTTAACAAGTAGCCAATTAATAATATGACTAATAATGGATTGACGTGCAGCAGATGATTTAGAAGTAATAAATTGGTAAGAGGTGTTAAGCCGAGTGTCAAGATATTTATTTTTGGGATTCTTTGGTAGTTCCTTGAAGTAGGTCATCAAATTTTCCCCTTACCATCTGACACTAAGCAGGTCAGTTAAGTTTGCGAGCTTAGGCACATTCCTAACCTTCGTCTCAATTTGATAAATTTTCTAGGCAAACATTTTGTTCCTCATCCTTATCAACTCACTATCGTCAGTTATCAAGTCCCTTTGATGATGGGGCAAGATGGTAGGAGCATGTCCGAGTTGGGAAAGACAGGTCTTACCCAAAGACAACTTCTATGTGGCCATGGTGCAGTGCAACAAAACATGAAAATAATTAACGATATTGTCTTCCTTGGAGATTTCAGTGCTCATACTGGTTAAAATAATACTTTTCCAGGCAAAGGCAATTTGAATGCCAATTGCCTAAGATCTTACTCCTTGTGCATCAAGCACTGAGCCTGATCTCGGTATCAAAAACACAATATTTCAGCTTAAAGACAGGCGCAAAAACACTGGTGCATTTGATGCCAAGCACTGACACTTGCTGGACTATGTCATAATGAAGTAGAGCCACACTAATGACGTAAGCATAAGTGGAATTATGCCTCAAGCAGAATGTTGGATAGATCACCAACTGGTGAGATCCATCTTCAAATTAAGAATTAAACCTAAGCTATAGAATTGTGCTGGCCTGAAAAAAAAAAATCAGGAAACAATAGATCCTTTTTGCTTGCAAATAGCTAATGGCATCTCTTCCCTAACTGGCATAACTAAGGAAGATCAAAAGACTACTACAAATTTCTGCAATAATATATGTTACAGGAGAAACAATTAGCTTCAGCAAGTGGTTTCATGCAGACTGGCTTGATGAGAATTTTGACACCATTCGTCAATTACTTGATAAAACCTTGCAAATGCCTACTTAAAGACATTGGCATGAAGATACAGGGATATGAAATCAGAAGTATGTCAAATGCATGTGCTAAATAGCTACTGGGTGAATTACAGTGCTAAGTATATTCAAGACTTTAATAACTAAAAAACATGCAAGGTTTTTTTTATAATGCCTACCTATCTATCTACGGGCCTATGAAAACCACAATTAATTCTGTCAGCACACATGACAAAACCAGAGTTCTCAAGGAACATTCTGAGATTCTATGCTAAGGCTAAGCATTTCCATAAAACAGTGAACCATCATAATTCCATTGATGAGTCTGTTATTGCTGCTTTGCTGAACTTATCACTTATCTAGGACCTCGACCAGATCCTGAGGCCAATAAAAAGCATTAAAGGAGGCCAAATATGCAATTCTGATGGCTTTCATGGTAAAATTTTCTAAACCGAGGGCTATCATCCAGATAATCAGCCATCCAACATTATCAGTGCCATCTAGAGGGGATAGCAAATAAGAATAAAATAGAAGTGGTTGCAACAACAGTCAAGGTATTACCATTCTCTCTCCAGCTGGTAAAATACTAGCTAGTGTTTTATTCTCCCGCTTAACTTACATATATTTGAATCCTTATTATCTGAGCCCCAATGCTGGAGACCGGGAACATCGACATGACTTTTACTCTGAGCCAAATACAGGTGGAATGTTCAGAGAAAAATACAGATTTGTACATAGTCTTTAATGACCTTACCAAGGCCTTTCAGATAGTGCCCCACAACCTCCTAGCAAAGATACTTGCAAAATGTGGAGTTCCTAATAAATTTCTCAGAATACTTTTATTCTAACATTGAAACAAAACTGTATTGGCATTTAGGAAATTTCACCAATTGGCAAATTCTGTTTAAGCTGTTCATCTCCTCAATGATTAATCTAATGTTGGAAAAACTTAGAGAAGGAGAGTGGATGCTTGGCTGTTCAACATCAGACGTTTACAAGCCTTTACAAAAATACCTACATGCCAGTTGATTGACCCATAATATGCTGATGATGCTGCCATTTTGGTCAAAACTCAAGAGTCATCGTAACACCACTCAGACACCCAATCTTCATGATACCATAAACATAGCTTGCATATGAATACAAATAAAACTAAATTGCATCAGAATGTGGCGATTGTCACTTTTAATGATATTCTACTGTGGGTGATGCCTTTTTTTAAACACTGGAGTACCATATTCATCCACTACTGTGCTGGGGAATATATAAGGCATCACATATATACTTTGGCAAGCTGAGGACCACAGTTTTCTAGGATCACTTGTGACTAACCACCAAACGTCAAGCACAGTACTTAATTTTTTCTGAGGTGTATAAATATGGTCCTTATACTGATGTTATTTCAAGCGTCTGGAAGTCATATTTTTTGTTTGCAGAAAATGGAATTTCTCAATATTCCTTAAGAATTAGATTTCTGGTACTTTTTATTCAGTCAAATTAGATTCTCAGGAATTTTTGAAAATGTCAAATAATCACCAAAAAAGATCAGCTTCCTTACACAGAGAATCTTGACAAAAGAGAATGCACCAAGATAGAAGCCATGTTTGCAAAATACCAACTCTACTTGCCCTGTCTCATGATCCGAATGCCTGATGAACAGCTCACAAAGCAAATATTTACAAGGATAATCAATAAAGAGCAATAAAACCCTTGTGACACTAAGAGGAGGTAAAAAGATTAAGCAAAGTCAACCTCAAAGAAATATAAAATTCCACCAGCTAACATAAAAATCCTTGCTAGCACATCTCACCCTATGAAGGCAGGAGTGACTTAACAAACTAGCATCAGATGTGGTTTACGAGGGGTAAGATATGCAAGTCCCGGTTGGTCTGGAGAGACATAAAAAATACACATACATGGCATGAGCAGTAGCACGATATCTAAGAACTCAATCGATTAAGGAACATCCAATGTCATCATCAGTTACAATGAATTTCCTAAGTAAGCTTAGAAGGGAACAGGCACTTTGATCTAGGCCATGTTCTTGATTCCTTGGAAATTGGCAGAAACCTTGCATCTTTTCAAGTATAGATAGAACTTAAGAGGTCAAACCATCTTGTTCTTTGGTGGAGTGAGCCCTATGAAGTCTGAATTTCATAGTAGGCAGTCAAGGAATAGTTAGGCCTCAACATAAGAGGCTTAGGTCATGAAACTTGCACCCCAGGTCCTATTATTTTGGTGTATAATGCAGCTCCCATCACCGCTGCACATGTTGACACAACAGAAGTGGGATGATTTCCTCTTTACGAAAATTAGTTCCAACCTCCATAAAGGTTGTGCATTCCATAAAAAATACACAAGCCCATTTTAAGTAGTCCATCAAAGAACACCAGACCATGGGTGGATGAATCTAAACTTGTATAAATTGGAAATCAACAAAATGGGGTTTTAAAATTCACCAGATAAAGGATGGTGTCTAAAAATAGACAGTTCATATATATGCAATAAATACATGGATGATGGGAATAAAAACTGATAAGGTAAAAATTAAACAAACAGAAAGATAAAAATGTAGAAAGTGAATGGGTACCATATTGCTATATTGTAGAAAGAATCTACAAAAGCTTAGGAGACCCTGCATGAGGTTGGCTTGGCTGCCTCCAAGTTGAAATGATCCACATGATCAAAGATGGAGTTGGCCCAAGAAGCCCTTGAATGTTGGAGGCCAACAACTATTCGTGCAGTAATAATCAGAAAAGTCTACCATTGACTTACTAGTACACCAAAGATATTGTGACATTATCTAACTTAATGCCTAACATGTGTCTCACAGATGATTTCCAGATGATTGCCATAAGAACACCCAAAGAGGAGGGTGTATGACTTTTCTCAAACATTAGGCAAAATCTGTCTTATGCTGTTTTGCCCTTACTGGTTGAATCGATTCATATATCATGCTGTTCATTGCTTTCCTCTGTACATCCTTAATATTCTCGAATATTACCACTAAGAATGCCTTTGGCCCTGAAGAAGATAAGCTTACAGTCCATTCCCAGTTCTATACTCGCTGCCATCAGTTGTACTGCAAGAGATAACTGGCCGACTGCACTGATGAGAATAGCCAGAAACATTTTCCTATACTTAGCCTCAATATCCTTGTTATATGATTCAACATAATCTCTCATTCAGTACTATTATTACATTCATCCACTAAAGAACACACTTGCCTCTACAAACTACTTGCTTTGCGTGTGGCTAAAAATAATCTCAAAGAGTATAACAATTCTGCAAATGGAATAAAACTGTGTTATAATGAATTTGGGAGACATGGCTTAAGTTAAAAGAGATAAGCACTATCACAACTTGACCAACACTGTACATCAAAAGTAGTGGAAGACATGAACAAGGGAGACACTGTGATCACAGAACATTGATCCTACTGGCAGGAAGAGTTGTAGAAATTTTTAATCTATATTTATGATTTGGTAGTTGCCACAAATTGCAATACAGTAATGCACTTTGCTAAGATTCATGGAATTAAGTGAAGTATAATTACATCAAAGAATATAACTTAATTCTGGAAATTTCATGACTAGGAATTTAGTTTACATATGATTTGTGAAAACTCTGAGATGGACCATTCTAAAACTGCTTTAGGTCAGACTGTGGAGGCAAAACAGTTTAATTTAGAAGTTTCAGTTCACAGCCAGGCCTAGCTAACGTATTTGATGAGTATGCAAGGATTATTTTTATGAAATATTTTTAGATTTAGTTAGGGGGCTATGGATGACCTGGTGTAATATATTGCACATATCAGTAAAACAGCCAAAGAAGCAAAACCAAAACCAGGCCTTTATATAGGAGCTCTTTACCTGAGAAATAGAAAGGTTGACAATTGGTGAACAACCCTCACCATTAGGTAAGATTTTAGTGAAGACATGGAAGTGGATTTCTACACCAGTAATCAGATCAATTTTAGGGACATTGTTACCCCTGCCTTTTCATATTGTTTTCTTTTTTACATAAGAACAAAGAAACTTGGCCAAAACGTGAGATACAGTAATTAGGAGGACATTTGCCACTTTGTTTGTTTGGTCATTCCTCGCATCATCGTAATGAAACTTTCATTCTTCGTCAATGTTATTTTCATGTCAGGTTTTCCCTTTACGAGATTAAATGTGGAATGAGTTCTCGCCAATCTCTTTTGCCTTGTGCACTTTCAAATTGAATTCCCATCGAGTCTAGGTATTCCTATATTTTTTCCATATATCCTAGATCTTTCTACTAGCATTCGTTCATGTCAATTGCTTTTTAGGTTAAATCTGATCCCTTTCATTACTCAACTCTCAGGCATCCATTGAAGTATATAGATACAGTTGCTTTCTACATATTTGAGTGTCCAGACCATGTGGAGGTGCTACTATATTCATTACAGAGCCTTTGAGTTAAAAGGTGATAATGAAATGTATGCTGTTTGCATATGAAGGTCAGAAAGCCTTGAAGATCCTAGTGGGGCAGCATTTAAGGGTTCACAAAGACTAGATGCTCGGTTTTTGTTGGTAAAAATTAGATGAACTTTATAGACAAAATAAATGCCGAGCTCTTTGTGATAAAAATCAGATACTTTAAAATCTATGCACCTCATCTTAAGACAATCATAAAATGTTGAGTCATCATTACTTTATCAGTTTCTGTAAACCTGGTAGCTCTAAACAGACATACAGTACAAGAATTATAGCAAGATAATGTTGAATAAAACATGAAATAATGCATCAAACACACAATCTCAAGAAGTAGAGGATAATGCTACTGTATATCATTTTTAACTTTAATACTGAATAATATTCATATAAGAATGCACTCTTATATACTTTATATATATCACACAGATGGAAATATACAAGTGAAAAAAGCCAAACACCACTACAGCTACATCACAAGAAAAATAAATTCAATCTGAAATATGGGGGAAATATATTAAACTAAATTCACTTTATCTCAGTTCTGAGAAGGCTGGAGTAATTCACAATCACTTACCAGGCAAGTTATGAAATGAATATTAAATGCAGTTTACAGAATAAATGCAAGCTGGCGAGGAAAAATATTAACTAGAGATGATGAAACTTTTAAGTACATTATAATGCTTCATTACTATTTGAATAATCCTGGCATCACCTGATATAAATGAAAATATTGGTAATAACGTATCTGAGAAACATTACCTTTAAAATTAAACATTTTACAATGGCAATTAAAATGGACAGTTATCAAAATATAGCACAAAATAGGTTCAACATTACTGAGCAAATCAAATCATACTGAGAGATAATAAAATAATGTTCAAAAAGGGCCTCCCATGAAACATGAATCAATTGCTACCAAACACCATTTTGGTAATTAGAAATATAATCAAATAATAAATCTTAATATATTAAAGAATAGTAATAATGATATACTTTATCAAAATAAATTATTAGTCATCTTAAAACCAAAATTCCTGGACGGAAATTAGGCTACTTAAGTAATTTCTGACTCTGATAGAATATGATCCTCATTTACTGTACATTTGCTTTCAAAGCAAATAAATAAAATCATAGTATTAGAACTTAATATAAAACACATAATACAATTTGATGATCCATAAAAACGGTTTAGGAGACTTTAAAAACAGTATATGAAGGTATGAAGTACTATGATATATAATTGCCAGACATTATAAATTCAAATAAAAACTCTACTATAAATCTATCGATTTATTTTGATCTTTTTTAGGGGGAGGGATTAATTGCAGTCTTCTCTTAAAGACAAAAACAGCAAAGAATCTTTTTAATTACCATCACATATTTGGGAAAGCTAAATGGACTTAATTAAAAATTGATTACATGGTCACCAGGCTGAATATGCATTTCGATAAAGTAGAAAAATATACATACGACATAAAAATAAAATTCACTCCTTAATTGACAAGCTTTTTACCACTGCCTCATAATTACATTACAAATACATCAGAAGGGATATTGCAGGAACTGGGGTAAGAGAAACCCATTGTTAAATATTCACGTTAACAATGGATTACCCTTTATCAGATATATATCGGGATCATCACAACTTTTTCATGTGGGAGGGTCATCGTCCAAGCGTTACCTCCCTCTCATTTTTGCATGGTGTGGGCGGGGTGAATGCTGGGAAGGGCTGGGGCTCGGCTCTGGAGTAGAATTTGGTGGTCTTGGCGGGCGAGGACTAGGAGTTCTTGCTGACCTGAAAAGAAAAAATCAATAACTTAGTAAACTTTACTCATAATGGCAAATCTTTATCATGGCAAAATTATTCTCTTGACAATTATCAATGATAAAACAACATTTACAGAAGGTAAACAGTAACGTATAAAATCGTAGTGATTGACACTATAATACAGTTGACTATAACGAAGGATAAAGTGTTTAGTACTGTGTGTTTATGTTAAAGAAAGTAAAGTAATGTGAAAGAAAAGTCCACTGTTGCTATGGAAAACTCTTCTGCTACCTTGGCCTTGGACTTAATCTGTGCCTCCCTGAGGGAGATGGAGGTTGTGCCAGTGGCTGGTTTAAAGGTATTGGTGATACAGATCTCCTTGGGGATGTCAGTCTCTGTGTGAGGCCTCGACTTCGAAGTGGTGGGGATACAGATCTTCTGCTTGGTGTAGGTGGCGTAGATCTGGAGTGGTGACGCAAGGGTGGAGACACAGAACGTCTTACTGTCGAAGGAGAGTTGAGCCGATCTTGTGGAGATACAGAGCGCCTTGGGCTTGGAGGATATTGATTATAAGTTCCTCGGTTACGACTGGAAGGTGGTGCAGGGCACGGAGGTGTTGGTGGTCTGGGTGGTGGAGTAGTAGGTGTCACACGAGTTAAACTTATAGGGCTTGATGAGGCACGAGTCCGCCAAGACAGCACCTGGGGAGGGATGTCCCCATGAGGAACAGAGGTAGAGTTAATATTTGGATTATTAGGATAATGCTGTGTAGAAGATGATATACCTGCTGATGCTCCAGAATGCGAATTTGAAGATAAAGGTGGTGGCCATGGGGACAGAGACAAGCTGGCACCAATAGTAGTGGAAGTAGATGATGGTGAAATGCTAGGACCCATAACAGCTGAATTAGGAGAATCGCACTGCCAAGACAATCCAACAGCACCCTCAGATGAATCCTGACACCAAGATGAAGATGAAGATTCAACATCTAAAGAGGAATTAACTGGATCTCGTGGGCAAGACGATGTTGATGCAGTAGGTTCTATAAGAATGTCTGATTCTTCGGGACCCCATCTGGATCCAGAGCTACTTCTATCACTAGGCTTATTGGGATCAGGAGATCCGGTGGAACTTACATCATCAGTTCCAGCACTACCATTATACATCTCTGAAGTCCAGTGGGAGGCTGTACCTTCTGGTTTGGTATTGTTTTTGGAACAGTTGACCTGCCAAGTTGAGCGGGACACCATGGTTTCACCCACAGCATTAGGAGGAATATCTTGAGTAACATGAGAAAAAGATGGTACAGCAGCACCTTCAGAAGAATCTGCTGGCCACTGACATCCTGCATCATTATCTACAGAATTGACATGGTTAGTGGATGAAAATAGTGGCATATCAACATCCATGTCAGAGCTTGACACCTCTGAGGAAAAGGGGTTAGGTGAACAAGAGTGAAAAGTAGCTGCAGAATCTAACTTGCTTTTAGAAGAGCTTGGACACTGGTCTAGTGAAGCTGGAAATGCCACTGGAAAACAATCAATACTGTCATTATTTGACTCTTCGGCCATTGCTTCACCATTAGTAGGTCTTAACCCATTCTGTGAAGATATCAGTGGAACTGAAAAAGAACTGGTGGAGGAAGTAGGTTCCATAGAAGCATTAGCCATTGATGAAGATATAGAGGACATTGCTGAAGAGAATGGCGAAGTCCCAGGCACAGAAGGAGAGACTTCAGAGAAGTCAGATACATTTTCTCTGGGGATATCATGGCAATCATCTGATGACGACGGCAGTGATTCAGGAGATGGTGGGGGTGTAGGGGATGATGGGTTGTTCATACTGAAAACGTCGGGGCATCTCCTGCAAAAAAAAAAAAAAAAAAAAAAGGAATGTAAAAGCAAGTATGAGATTAAGGTTCACCAATTTAAGCCTAACACCTGCCATAAAACAAATAATTTTGGATTACTCTGAATGAATTATAAAAAAAATAAAGATATCTTACTACTAGACAATAAAAGCAACTTCAGAGCATAGTTGTTGGTGGGTCTAGAACACTGAGATTTTTCATTGACAGAATTTCTTTAAATTCATACAGAAACCTAAAATCCTATGTTTTATTTTTTTACTGTAAATTCACTATTGAGGAACATATATGATTTGTCTCCTCAATTGCACGAAAATTGCTACATTGAGAGAGTGTTAACATGCTTTGAGGGACTTCTCTATTTATAATAAATGTTTTAATCCCTTTATTCAGCCGTATTTTGAATATTATTTTCAGTCTAATATTCAATAGCTGATTCTCCTCTTAACTTGGACAAAAACATTAAGGTCTATAAAATTCATTATCCCAGATTTAAATACTCATCTCTAGCACTGTCGTTCAGTTACCTCATGCATGCTGTATAAGGTTTTTATAATGCATACCATCTTTTTCGTTCAGGTCTTTCCAAACTATACATTCTACCAAGTAGTACTAGGTGTGCAGTTAATTCTAACAGCCTTCCATTTTCTTTTGTAATGCTTTTGTACCACAAAATAGTTAAATGATCACTTAAACAAACGTTTAAATCGGAGCTACCACGATTTTGATGAGCAGCTTGACATGTGTCGCTTCATAATATGCCTGTTGCTTGATTATTCAATGATGATATCCCTCTTAATATATTTTCACTTCTGTTATCCCTCTTTTTATACTTTGTTTTTGCTTCGTTCCTTTTTTGTACAAAGGTATTTTTCATATTGCAACCCTTGGACTTGTAGCTTTCTTTTTTGCAAATAAAATCGCAACTTGGCTTACAACAACAACAACAACAACAACAACAACAACAACAACAACAACAACACCAATAATAATAATAATAATAATAATAATAATAATAATGGAGTCCGACATTCTAAAAGAATCTCATTAGTTCTGTTGGGAGTTTATAAAAAAAAATTCTTTCTTCCTATAGCAAGCATTAAAACAAAAAATTAAATGGCCTCTTTCTATTTGATATCTATCATCTTATCAGTTGCACCACAAGTTACATGCATAAAATTATCAATCAATCTGCTTTCATTTTATATGACCTATTATCAGTAGTAGTAGTAGTAGTAGTAGTAGTAGTAGTAGTAGTAGTAGTAGTAGTAGTAAAGCTTCAAACCAAGTTTTAAAAACAGCGGCCCAGCAAGAATAAAGAAAATTAATGAACTATAAACAGAAAATAAAAGCAAATATAAATATAGACAAATATAAAATATAGGGGACGATATGACATTTTTAGTTATCATAGATTTAAATCATTTCAATAGTGTCAATTTCTTATGTTTGTTAACAAAATTTAAAGCACGAGCAGAAGAGCAGCCTCAGTGTTGTAATGGTTATCCATTACTGATATTAAAAAGTGATACGTGGTATTAATCAATTATCTTTCTCTTAGATCCAGGCATCCAACCTGAGGGTTACAAAATCCTTGAACATAAAATATTGGTGAAGTTGGGGGACTTAAATCCTGAATATAGCCTACGTAAATCGTCATAAATCTAGTATTATTCATTATCATGTTTGGTTATCTAATATGATATCTACTGTGATTATGAATACACACCTCATTATTAACAAAACCTAGCAATGATAGACCTTCTTAGCACAGGATCTGTTCCATGTAAACTAGCCGACTCAATTCTAGATCTCTGATCATCTGCCAGCCAATGCTCTGCTGCTTTTTGCCTTTAATATTTACATGTGATATTGGATTTTTAACTTCAATTTAAATTTAAACAAAATCAAAATGCAGACTAAATCCTGTGAGTACCACCAGATTGGTTTTAGAAATTACGCAACCAATGATGAGTTTGAAAATGTTTATCCAGGGGAATTACTCTCAATGCTTTCAATACAAGTTCAACCAAGGTCCATGGAAAGCTCTTAATCATATAATATATTCTACATTGCATCTTTAATTTTTGCATTCAAAGCAATCAGTCAAAGGTCTTTGGCTATCAGTTAATACATCCAGGGAATATTGGTCTCCACAGTAACAAGTTACTTAGATAATCACTTAAAAACTTACATCAACTTTGGCTAAACATTTTAAATACTCTCATAAAGCAACGCAGTCCTTGGAATCTTAGGTTCAAATAATATAAAGTATGTTTTATTCTCTCTCAATCTTCGTATTACAGTACATAACTTCTGCTTTCCCTTTTTAATGATATCTACTCTTCTTAAATTATCCACGATATTATCGCTGAATTAAGGTACACCTTGAACTAGCAGAAAACTAATTGGCCATTGACTAGCTTAGCTTAAGCAGGCTTTTCATTAAGTGCATTCCTTTTCTCGTAAGTAACTGGAATTAATTATGTGGTTCAGAAGCAAATCCGCGTAGCTTACCCTACTATGATGATGTTAAAACCTTACCAGAATATTGGCCCTTATTTAGCAATCATTTTGTTTCCCAAGGTAGTTTTTTCAAATGGCTGGATATCTGAGCAACCTCCCAATGCAACTTTACCAAATCTATATTGAAAATGTGAGAAATATGCTGCAACTATATGCAATTTCCCTTGCACCATAAAATGCAGGGTGCAATGACAATGCATTATTTGTTATTAACAGAAATATTGTTTTAAAAAACCCGTTTCGCTTCTTTTTCCTCTGAACATAAAGACGAAATTCATATTGATTAACACACGTGATCTAAACTACACCACAGTGCAAACAATATCTATTACTATTATGCTCCCAGAGGTGACAATGCTTAGGATAGCATGAATAGTGAAAGTTTTTTTAATTACGTCTAATTACGGAAAGTTCGGAATTAACATTGGTTACATTAATCATTTTGAAAAATCTTGTTTGATGAAATTTAAATATGAAGTCTTTTATACAAGACTTCAACACTAATGCAAAATTATTTATTAAGCAGAAAACATTTTGTTAGAAAAAATGTAAATAGAACTGGGTTCGTCAAAGAATATTAGAAAAATGTAAATAGAACAGGGTTCGTCAAAAAATATTATAAACTCGTAAAGAATTTATCTAGAACAAATATACAATTTTCAAAATATTGTACAGCCCTTTCCACAGGACAACAAGCTGAGTATTGTGGAAAAGATTTCATTGAAGGTGTCCTTTCGTTTCTTAATTCATCAAAGCTTAAATAGAATATTGAATCTAATATGGCAATAATATTAATAGTACTTTACAGCATGAATTTTCAAATAGAGAGAGAGAGAGAGAGAGAGAGAGAGAGAGAGAGAGAGAGAGAGAGAGAGAGAGAGAGAGAGAGAGAGAGAGAGAGAGAGAGATAAATGTATCAATTTCCAAGTAGGAGAGAACACCATATCACTTATCCCTAAAGCCAACTTAGTGCCACTGCAGTCTAACTGAAAGACCGACCTGATAAAAATAATATTGTGACTTATATATCCCAAAATGGAGTATTTCATTGAGAGATGGAAAGCCACTGAATCCAAGCCAGCTGGGAGAGTGTAAACAGATGGTCTCCTCAGGTCTCTGTCTGGTTCTACTAAATTCACAAAATCTTCCAGGCAACCTATCTCATGTGAATGTGATATGTTCTTCAATATGAATTTATTCTAATATTTCTTGCCCAAACTGTAGTACTGACCTCCTACTGTATATTATTGTTGTGGGGAAAGGTTTTATTATTGTAGTATACTGCACTAGATTTTAAAGGCGAGTGATAAACCAGTAGGAAAAATTTTGATGTAGCAAGGTGCAGAAATTTATAATGAACTTCCTACCTATAGTGTTCTCACTTAAAAAAAAAAAAAAAAAAAAAAAAAAAAAAAAAAAAAAAAAACCATCAAAACCGAACTAATGCATTTATTAACAAAATGTGCAAATCCATCTTAAGATTACCGATGATTTTTGCCATGTTCATGTCACATTGAACTCTTGCCCTGTCCTTTAAATAATAAACTGTACTATTTATCTATTCAGTGTTCTTTATGAACTGTCTCTTGTGATCTTAGACTAGCCATGTTACAAAACGTGCATTGAATTACTACAACTACAGAGATAAGTGACTTTTAGCACTGACCAGTACAACTTGGTGAATATTTTCTTGAGCAAGCCCCTACCATTATGCCTACGTTTATCCAGAAAGATAATATTTATACTTGGTATATTCTACTTTATCTCTGTATCTCGACCAATAATGAATATACAATACCTCACCTTTTACCAAATATAAATTCTCTCATGCACATTACTGTATAAGAAGAAAACACAATAACAAACATTACATGGCACTTGCAATCTACAATCTTCTATGAAGGACAAGTTTTTTCCATATTATGAAAAAATCTAATACCAAAATAATTTTCTTTAGAAAAACAATATTTTATTACTTTATCAACAGACATCCTACCTACCACATGAATTGGCAACCCTGTAACTCTCTTCTATTCCAAACGGTCTATTAATTGTTCATCTAATGAAAAGCCCAATATTGATGGCATCAATTTCACAGCAACATTTTCTCTCAGGTGATACCAGTGATCCTGTCACTATAACCATCGCTTAATCCACTTCCCATCATTTCCTTCGACTGCAGACTCCATGGGTGTATTTTCCATCCTTTAAGACTAATTATATTTGAATGTATCTAAATCTTAAAACAAATATTTGGCACACTTTTCTCCCAGTTTCTAAACCATATGCTCACACATCTCTTAACAACGTTTATCACTATCAACCTGCAAACTCCCACCTTATTACTTCAAAACTTTTAATTTTGTGAAGTGTGCATTACTTTATTCCGCTCTCTCAAGTACGTCAAATTAAACTCTTTTCATTATATCATGTTAACATCTGTTTTTTGGGGTGTTTTAAAAGAACACTGTAAAATCATTTTTTAGTTGTTTGATATTTGTATGACTTTAAATAGGTTCTCTAAGTTACATATTCACTACTCACAGTTAGATAATTCCTAGATTTTCTTTAAAACAAATTCTTCCTGTTCGCTTTGGGGAAGTGACAACATCTGCCTTCTTTATTTTGGTCAAACTCATATTTGGTTTCTCGCCTACACTTTCCCACCTTATTATCGATAACTTTTACTACACTACCTGTTTGTTTTCTTATACTTTTGCTGATGATAAAGATTTCTAAATTCTTCATTCACCTATCCTACTTATCTATTCATTCGTCTAGTTTGTTGGATGCAGTTTAACATCGAATTTCTATTTTTTTTTTTCAATTCGGCTTTAAATGTTGAAGTAACATTCAATTTTTATCTTTCATCTCATTTAATATAGGGATCGACTGCCCTTTGAAATGTTTCTATAACATTTTTCCGCCTTTACTTAGTTCCACATCTCAAAAAGGTGGTCAGAAGTAAATTTTGTATCGTCCTTATCTATATCAATTTTCTCATCAGTTTTATGTGAAATTTCTGTCACTGCTTCATTGAGTCGAACAATCACTTGAAATTTTCTCAAGAAAGTTCATGACAACTCAAGATTATCGGCCTTTAACTAGAAAATCTGCAGCTTCAGTTTTCTTTGTTTATAGATCATTTCCTTAACTACTGTCAAGCTTTTCTAT
>NC_090746.1:48719206-48749206 GCF_036898095.1 Palaemon carinicauda
TAGTCATTGCACTTCTTCTGCGGAATTACATAAGCTAACGGTGGAAAATCTCATGCGTCTGGCAGGCCAGAGTCATGTTCCCCTTTCCCTTTCTATCATTAATGTACTTTGGTTTTGTTTTTATTTAAAACCAAGAGATTGTTTTTTACGGCGTTAACGAAGGCTTCTCCGTCATTCTAGAATGCCATTGGGGTTACTGCAATTACATACCAATTTGGCGTAAAATGTACGAAAGGTAGACAAATACAACGCAAGATGAAATGAGCTAAACGAGGAACAGATCCTTGAAAGATTGTGTAATGGAGAGAGCAAAAAATTCCTCAGTAGTCCGTGACGCAAGAAGCACACCATTGCTTCAAAGGGCCTCAGGCACTCTCGCACTTTTAGTGGATTTACTTGGCGAAACGGACAAAACAACGCTGTGCGTTTTTCCTTACGAAAAGTTTGGCCTTTTTTTCTCTTGACGAATTTAGTATGATGAATGCAATATAGGGCTGTCTCTCTCTCTCTCTCTCTCTCTCTCTCTCTCTCTCTCTCTCTCTCTCTCTCATACAGACGAATTTGCATTTGTGAATTATCTAGATGCAATTAGATAAGAATGGTAAATTAGTAAATGGATTCCAATGTATACCAAAACGCAATATACATACATACATATATATATATATATATATATATATATATATATATATATATATATATATATATATATATATATATATATATATAAACATATGAGCAATGTCCACAAATGATGGACAAAAACTATAAAGTTTGCTGTGTAATTTGCGAAAATACATATATATATTTTATATTCGTCTTATATCATTGTGGAACATTTTCACCATATATATATATATATATATATATATATATATATATATATATATATATATATATATATAGATATATATATATATATATATATATATATATATATATACATATATATATATATATATATATATATATATATATATATATACATATATATATATATATATATATATATGTATATATATATATATATATATATATAAATATACATATATATATATATATATATATATATATATATATATATATATACATATATATATATATATATATATATATATATATATATATATGTATATATATATATGCGCGTGTGTGTGCATGTATGTCTGTGCGGCCACGCGCTCGTGTATGCATTTTACTAAACCATCGATAAACTATATCGATTAGAAAAATTGAGAAGTGTGGGGCCAGGTCATAAACACACACTTTGTACGTCCACTGAACGGGAGTTATAAGTATGTGGCTGGCGATATCATTCCTTTTTAATTGCTGCCCAAAAATAAATTGATTCATCTCAGGAATCACAAATATATATATATATATATATATATATATATATATATATATATATATATATATATATATATATATATATATATACATATATATATATATATATATATATATATATATATATATATATATATATATATATTTACATATACATACACAGTATATATATATACATATATATATATATATATATATATATATATATATATATATATATATATATATATATATATATATATATAAACAAACTTATTTATGTTACAAATTCACAACATAATGTGTCCACATTAAAGTATTGCACATTCATATAAACAGGCAGGGTCTACGCACCACGTTTAGCCGGATGTATTCAAATTACAAGAACAAAGACAATAGAAAAATTATTCATTATGCATTGTTGGACGCCAGTTTTTCCGCCTGAGAGAGAGAGAGAGAGAGAGAGAGAGAGAGAGAGAGAGAGAGAGAGAGAGAGAGAGAGAGGCACTCAAGACCTTGGAAAAAGAGTTAAGGTGTATGAACTTGAGCATAAATCTTTTTCAAAGAGAGAGAGAGAGAGAGAGAGAGAGAGAGAGAGAGAGAGAGAGAGAGAGAGATACTAGGAATTGAGAACTTTAATTGGAAGAGCAGGAATGTCAATAACAGAATAGAGTAGATTGAGCAAGACAGAGGTCAGTGACCTGAGCCGACTGAATTTGGGATTTTGTTTTTGAGAATAGGTATTTTAAAAGAGTTACAGATTAGAGGACTACATATAAGAGCTCATTTGTTAAACAGGCAAGAGAGAGAATATTAGAAAGCCAAAAAATGTAATTGCCTTGAGAGAACAACAAATGTTTATTAGCCATTACTGATTGCACGAAAGAGAAAAATATCGTTTCCAAAGGAAGGTGGTAAGAATTTGACACTTATATATTATATAATAGAAAAGAAGAGAGATTATAAGTGCCTAGGAGTGTTAGATTGCCACGACTGGAGACTATATGAGAGGCCGAGAAAGGTTAAAAGTATGAAGTAACTAGGCCTGATGACACTCGTAGGAAAATAAAGAGAAATATGATAATTTCAAAATAAATCAAGAGAAGGAAATTTGATAGCGTTTTCAGGAATAACAAAACGGCTGTAGAGACACCAATCAAAATATCAAATTCTTTTACCATTTTTTACCATGCTAAACATCTCCCAGAAATACCATTAGAACTAGCAGTAGAGGATACAAATGAATCAAGTTAATTCTATGGACAAAGCCAGCTTCATCAATAAACCTTAAAAGTACACAAATGTTAGAAATCTTGGAAAGAGGACATTAACCAAGCAGTGCAGTACCATTGGGAAGTCAGTTGGGTAGATAAGCTGATCACTTTAGTCCCCACCACTCACCAGTTGGGTCTACTTGAAAATGCATTTGAATGATAACAGATGCCAGGTAGGATATTGAAAATAGTTATATTTAAATACATAAAGGCACGTGTGTTTAAGCCCAATAGATTGATTTATCATCACTATTGAGTCTTATGGTTAGTATTCTAGCGACACAGGTTTTATTGCGACCTACTGATAAACACACCAAACCCTTTATAGGTGTCTTGATTTTCAATAATGAAACCTTTTACCTTAGCACAGCCCTTTTCTGTATATACCAACAACCATCCGTCCTCAAATACAGGAAAAACCATCTTCTATGCCTAACGGGATGACTTTTTTATTCTCTTGAATTATTAGTAATGAGGTATATCATAATATACCTCATTACTGATTTTTTAACAGGATACCAAGCAAAGTAAAGTGGGTATTGTAGCATGTGCGTCAGAATGACTCCTAAGTATTTAACTTGTTACACATTGGAGAACTTCTTAGAAAAGAGCTCAATTAATAGTGGTTAGATAAAGCTTCTTATAAGCGTAAACAATTTTCGAAGGTTGATAGAAATGTTGTGTGAGGAAACTGGTATTACATTGTCAATTAGCCTTGCGTGAAAAAATAACAGAATCATAATGAACCAACAGATAAAGCATGAACACAAAAACTTACTAAACTTGCATTCAGTACATATGGAAAAGTTACATGTGAAATTATATGATGGCTTGGTGGCAAACTACAGTACAATTCTAAAGACTCAAACAGGCAAATCCACCATACACAGATTTGAGTTAACTGGTGTCCATTAAAAAGATTAGGTGAACAGGTGATTCAAATTAGTTCATGAGTCAACCTTGATATTTACCATCCATGATTCAAAACAGAATTTCTACTTCATATATGATTATATGGTAAATTCAAGTGAAGAATTAACTGAATTTTCTAACGATGTCTAAAAATTTTGTGCTATCGTTTTTTTTATAGGTCCCACTGAAATGTGTAAGACAATAATTTCTTTAACATGAACAAGCAAAACTTTTCAATCTTAAAGTGCTCTAGCAAAGTCTTATTCGAAGTTACACAGAATGGACAGTTCTAAGTCCTGATAACCCAAGTATAACAAGAAGATTTTCAAGGAAGCTGAGCCATAGTGAAAGTGATTAAAAAACAAGACTGATAATGTTAAAATCAAGTGACGTTTAAATATTCAAACATCACTTATTAAGTCATACGAATCTATGTTAAAGGGAATTAGTAGGCCTACTTCTTAGTTTGGAATCCCAGTCATAGATTATATTATGGCCAAGATGTAAATTAAAGTTGCTCCTATATACCTTTAACCTGACAGCTCCAGATGTGTTTGCAATTGTTGTTATTATTGTTAGATTGGGCTAGCATTAAGGCGGTATGAATTCTTGGTCTTAGATATCATTATTATTATTATTATTAATACCTCCGCTAACGAAGTTGGAAAAGGTTATATTTTATCTCCTATTTGTGTGTTTGTGTGTTTGTGTGTGTGTGTTTGTTTTAATCGTAGAGTAATAAAATTTGCAAGGAATAACTGTTAAGTAAAAAGCTGGAAATTATTAAATTTTGTAAGGTCAAGGTCAAAGGTCAAGGTTACGGTCACGCAAAATGTCCAATTTTTGTAATTAGCCAAAAGTTTGGACATCGTTGTGACAAAGACTTCAAACATGGTTCATATATGATTGTATGAAAGTCTACGCCAATTAATATATGTTAAGGTTGGAGGTCAAGGTCAAGTTCAAGGTCAAGGTCAAACAAAAATTCAAATTCCGGTCATCAATCATACGGCCACAGTTTTAATTGTAAAGTAATGAAACTTGCAGGGATTTTAAACTTTTATGTAAATTGTTATGTAAAGAGCTGTTAAGATCGAAGGTAAAGGTCAATTCCAAGGTCAAGGTCAAGCAAAAGGTCAAATTCCAGTCATCAACCATACGATCACAATTTTAATCGTAAAGTAATGAAACTTACAGGGATTTTAAACTGTTATGCAAAGAGCTAGAAATGATTAATTGATTCTGGGAAAGGGACGCTGGTTTTGAGAAATAAGATTCTGTGGTGGAGGTCTGCACTCTCAGAGCGATTTTCTAGTTATTACCTCCACCAACGAAGTTAGAAGGTTATGTTTTCGCCCCTGTTTGTGTGTGTGTGTTTGTTTGTGAACAGCTTTCTGGCCACAATTTTAATTGCAGACTAATGAAACTTGCAGGGAATAACTGTTATTTAAAAAGCTGGAAATTATAAAATAATGGATGGTCAAGGTCAAAGTCCAAGGTCACAGTGAAGCAAAATGTCCAATTCACATAATTAGCCATAAGTTTGGATATCGTTGTCACAGAGACTTCAAACTTCGTTCATATTTGAGCGTATGAAAATCAGCACTTATTGATACATGTTAAGGTCGAAGGTCAAGGTCAAGTCCAATGTCAAGGTCAAGCAAAAGGTCAAATTCCGGTCATCAACCACACGGCCACAATTTTAATCGTAAAGAAATGAAACTTGCAGGGATTTTATGCTGTTATGCAAAGAGATGGAAATGATTAAATTTTGGAAGGCCAAAGGTCTTGGTCACGGACAAGCAAAACGTCCATATCACGTAATAATCCATAACTCTGGACATCCTTGTCACAGAGACTTCAAACTTGATTCATATTTGAGTGTATGAAAATCCACCCCAACTAGAAATAACCTGCCGTGGTGGAGATCTTCTGCACTCTACTGAGCGTGCCTCTAATTATTATTATTATTATTATTATTATTATTATTATCATTATTATTTACTTATTTCTTTATTTATTTATTATTCATCATTTATTATTTATCATTCCAAAAGGGAAAAATAGCCCAGTAAGGAAATGAAATAAGGAAATAAATAAGCGACAAGAAAAGTAATGAACAATCAAAATGAAATATTTCAAGAACAGTAACAACATCAAATTAAATCTTTATTATATAAACTATAGAAAAATAAAAAAAAAATAATAAAATAAGAGGAAGAGAAATAAGACATAATATTATACCCGAGGGTACCCTCGTGCAAGAGAACTCTACCCAAGACAGTGGAAGAGGCTATGCACAACCCAAGACTAAAGAACAATAGTTTGATTTTGGAGCCTCCTTCTCCTAGAAGAGCCACTTACTACAGCCAAGAGGAAAGTAATCACTATACTATTACAGTGGAGTAGTTAACATCTTGAGCGCAGAAAAATTGTTTGGTAATCTCAGGGCAGAGGAGAATGTGGAAAAAAATAGGCCACATTATTCGGTGTATGTGTAGCCAAAGAAAACATTAGTCGTAACCAGAGAGGGGGATCCAATGTGGTACTGTTTGTCCAGTCAAAGAACTCAACAACTCTAGCGGTAACTTCTCAATGGGTGGCTGGTGCCCTGGCCAACCTACTACCTTAAAATACAACCCATAATTCTTCCTGTATGGTCTATTCAACTGATCAGAACATTACGACTCATTAAGATTATCCACAGCAAATTTTCTAAGTACTTCAAGGTATTCCAGGCTCTTGCAAATAAAACAGTGAAACTAATTTCGCAGATATTCCTTGGCCATGTTTGCATATCAACAGATTGAATAAGCGTAGTTTCACCTATAACTTTCGACCTTAAATTAATACAAAAGTTACTGCATCGCCTTGCTGGTAGGCTACATACTTTTTTTTTTATTTTCTCCACTGAGATGCACGATTTTAGGTGATAATCATTTGTGCGGAATTGGGAACAGGTATAGGATCATATGATACAAACAAATAACCGTCTGTAAACTACCCAGGAAGTAGTAAATCTGTGATTGACAATTTCGTCTCAATCACACGGTACATATGAAAACAGTTATTCTGCCTAGAATTAAGTAACTCGAGGTTATAATTTAAAAGATTTAGAATGGTTTAGAATAGGTTGCGACGACATTTGATGATGAGTAAATCAAGAATTCCCTTGGTTTTTATGCTCACTGTATTGAACCCTTAATGAAATTGATAAATTGACATTACTATGAAGTATTCAAATGGTTGTAGTAATATACGGTATCCTCTTACATTGAAATGCAGCCTTTTAAGTTTATTATATTCATATTCTCTTTATTTGAGTGCATTCTAATGACACATTGGAAATCTTCAAGTCAGTACTGGGTTATCACAAATTCTCTACTGTTTGCTCTATTCTGTCATCATCAAACAATATTCCTATACATTCTGTCCATCTCTCCAATGTTTCTTTTGACTCCATTACTATAGTTCTATCCACTTTTATATACCAGTGCTGAAGTTTCTTTTCAATTTTAAAAGTAATTTATTTTGATAGACAAGCATAAAAAAAAAATATGATATTTCATTATCAAGTTTTCTGTACATTTCCTGCATTATCAAATATTTCAAGATATTCAAATCAGGAATATAAAAAAGAAAATGGAACTGTTAAAGATTGAAATAAATATTTTAGTTAGAGTAGTATAACATAAAATGTTTTCTATTTTCTATGATATTTACTTATTACATTTTCTTTATTTTAGTGAATGTAGTACTATATTATTATTATTATTATTATTATTATTATTCTTATTATTATTATTATTATTATTATTATTATTATTATTATTATTATTATTATTATTATTATTATTATTATTATTATTATTATTATTATTGGTAAATTTGTATTGTATTACAGGGTGTGATTTCGAACAGAAAATATATGATTTCCTATAGTAAGTAACGTGATTTAACCGAATTTGACCTTCATTTCAACCGGAATCAAACAGATCAACCAATTGGTAAATTTGTATTGTATTACAGGGTGTGATTTAACTGAAATTCCATCGATTCAACGGCTTCATTGGGAAGATCATTCCACAATCTGATCACAGCTGGATAAAACTTTTAAAGTACTGTGTAGTGTTGAAGGCAATACTGTTAGAATTAACTGTATACCTAGTAGGCCTGGTACGTGCAGGATGGTACAATCTAGGAAGATCTGAATGCAAAAGATGGTCAGAACTAGGAAAAATCTTGTGCAACATGCATAAAGGACTAATGAAACGACGGATATTCAGCATATAAAGACCAAACAGGCGAACAAAACTCGAAACAAGATAGAATGAAAGGAAAAAACATTTCTTCGGGATTGTTTAATACAACCGTATCAAAATTATGAACATGAAAATATTGCTCTACTAATCCCAGAGAAACATGCAATGGGGATGAATTCCTCTCCCATGAGCCTGTCCGATATAATGCACCAGTACAAAAAGTTTCACCCCATAAAGAACTGAGCTCCTCCTGGTCCCAAGGGGAAGTCATAACAAGAGCAATCTAAAATTATATCGCATCCGTGCGCCATTCAGAGATACCCAGGTAGCTGTGGGCACAAATAAGGCATTCTAGTTCTACAACACCGGGTCGCTAAGAGAGAGGTTTTAATCATTAAGTACGGAAACGGCATCCTTGTTTATGTTAAGTGGAAAGGTAGGGTTTCGATGGTTACTAGAAGTGGCGTATGGGTAAATATTTTTCACAATTACGGGGTGATAGAAAAATGAAAATATCCACACATCGATTAAAAAAGTACCATAAAACTTCATCTGTGAATTTTAGCATCAATAGTGTACTCTTGGCGCACTATTAACATGGCCTCTCCCGTCAGACGATGGATAACGTTTTTCGTAGATACAAGTATAATTTACTTTATTCATAACTGTTAGTAGTACTGTAAGATAAAGGAAAATATTAAGGTTGAAAATAGCACAGCAAAGAATTATAGATAAAGAATATAATAATGAGAATTGCCAATGATATTTAGGCTTCATATATGGATATCTACTGTATAGTCTGGTGATAGGAGATTTTTTATGGTCTCTACGTGTGTGTGTGTGTGTGTGTGTGTGTGTGTGTGTGTGTAAAATACTATATGTGTGTATGTTTGTGTGTGATGCTTTAATAAAACTTACTCTTACTCCTTACTCTTGCTCCTCATATTCCAAACTCATTCGAACTCTTTTACCAGCTTTTGTGGTTCTTCACTGTCCCTTAATCAACGCAGTATTACTTGGAAACTTCAACCAATTCTCTTCCCATTCATAATCTATTTTCATATTCAGCAATTACCTACCTACGTCGCCTATCCTTTCTCTGAGATTTCTCATCACGTCATTTAAAGGTATGATCAAAGGTCATGGAGATAATGCACCTTTGAATCAGACCTGCTTTCACGCGAAATCAGTCGCTCAACTACCTGCATGCTTTGACACTCACTTTTCTTCAACCATAAAAGCTGTAATTTAATATTCTATCATTAGATTTTTTATGTGCATTTATGCCACACATCTTTTCCAATTTATTCTAAACTGTCTCATAGAAGCGTTTCATTACAAACATGGATCCAAGTACTCTCTTCTTTGTCTAAAACTGCACTATGCTTTCCATATCAGTCGTTCTGATAGATGTTCAACAAAATATACCTCCACTGACATACTGATTATGCAATCTCTTCTATGCAGTCTCTTCTATCACTTTTACCATTATGTAATAGAACAACGTTTCCTTTAATCCATCATTGTGGAGCATTTTGCTCATTCAGACATATCATATTAATCGTAGCCGGCTATTCACCCCCTTCATCACCAACGTACTGCAGGATCCTACTTGCAATTTCCAGTGTCTTTCCTTTTATCAATGTCTTCATCGCTTTCATTTCAGACTCAATATCAAGTTCGATAACCTTTCTTAGCTGCTCAGTGTTTGCATAGAAATGCTGTCTGATACAAACTAGTTTATTTACACTTGAATCTGACATAAAGCACTTCTCTTAAGCAGGAAAGTAACTGGAAGTATCTACATCGGAAAGGCACACAATTCTTCACAACTGGTGAACAGTGGGAATATTTTTTACTTACATAAACAAAAACATTTTATCCATATGAATCGCAAGCTTGTAATATCCTTTTATTTGATGTCAGTGTCTGTTTTAAAGATAAAGTACGATCGTTCATGAAATAAACCAAAATATCTTTAAAATAGTCTTGTATTTGTTGTCAGACCGTTTTCATGTTAGCCATAGGACGTCATGTTTTGTTGTACAGTGTTCCAACATGAGCCTTTGCTAATGGTTCTTTTAATGTTTTTTTTTTTCTTTACTCCCCACCAAAAGGAAAAAAGACTCACTGAATCGTCCTCTGGTATGTATGACAGTTAAAGCCTGTCTATCAAATCAAGGTCATTCTTCCTTTTACTGACATCTCATAGCACTTTTATTATTATTATTATTATTATTATTATTATTATTATTATTATTATTATTATTATTATTATTATTATTATTATTATTATTATTATTATTATTAATAGCTAAGCTATAACCGTATTTGGAAAAACAGGATGCTATAGACCCAAGGGCTCTAACAGGGGAAATAGCACAGTAAGGGAAAAAGAGAAACATAGAATAGTATGCACTATAGGATGCGATGAGGTCGCAAGTATGAGGGTGACCCGGGGGAACAGTGTGAATCTATTCTTACAGACGCATATTGGTAGGACATGTGATATTTTGGCTTCTGTGTATGCTTATTTTGCTGGCATAATTTCTTCTACTGGTCTACGGGAGTGGAGGGGATGGTAGATTCATTTGGGTCCAGAAATATATTTTTAGGTATTACTTATTATTGTCCTTACAGTTTTTTTTTTTTTTTTTTTTACAAGCAAAGTATTGAGGGTTTCATATGGGGCTATTCTCAGTCCATGGTAAATAATTTTCCCTCCTTTTATCATAATATATTGCAGCGAACGTTGCTTTAAGGAAGCAATGGAAACACTCAACCTTGATGTTAGCTTCTGGATTATATGCCGTCGTACTGTTTATTTTTATTCAGAGGCTGTTGTTGGACAGGTGTTACATTAGGCCACCTGATATTTTAGTTCAATGATGGTGAAAAGGGATCTATACCCACTGGAGGGGGTTAAAGGGCCCAAAATATCGTCGTGAATATCAGCAAGGAGGCAATCGGTTATCTTGGATTCTCTTATCTCAGGTTTTGTGTGCCTTATGATCTTGAATATCCGTTAGGGAAGACATTTGCGAGCTCATTTCTTGATAACTGTTTTCATTGTCATCCAAATGCCTTGCTCAGATAGGATTCGAATGAGGGACTGGCCAGAGAGAAGTGATAAATTATAGGCGAGATTGAAATCCTTCCTTCTCAAAACCGATGGAAAATAGGAGCGAAGACATCCAGTACTCATCTCACAGGCAATGGTTGTCTCACGATCTTCTTCTTCTTCTTCTTCTTCTTCTTCTTCTTTGTCTGCATCTTTTCCCACTTTTATGTGGGGTCGATGTTTCTGACTAGCGTTCTCCATATACCTCTGTCCCACACTTCATCATCGGTTAATCCCTTTGATCGAAGGTCATCCTTGATACAGTCCACCCACCTTCGCTTTGGTTTCCCTCTCCTTCTCGTTCCCTGTACCTCCATTTCCATCACTCTTTCCCAATATACTGTTCATCTCTTCTCATGACATGACCATACCACCTCAGTCTACTTTCTTGGATCTTATTCTAATCTCACAATCTCCACTGGCCATATTGGTTTTGGCTAATTTTTCATGGCCGGATGCCTTTCCTGCTGCCAACTGGCTGGCTTGCCCCCCGCCCCCTCAGTGGCTGGGTTGGTTGTCTCGCTATCATCTATGACAAAATCCCTCTATGATAAAGCACAACTTTCCTGCTAAAGTCAAACTTTTCCCTCTGCATAGCCGGTCTTCTATATTATTGCAACAGAACCACCAGAAAGTTGTCATCCAGAAGAATAGATTTAGAAGTCTTCAGATCTTAGAAGAAAGAAATTAATCAAAATGTATGCTCATATTTATTTGTTTATGAATTCACCTACATTTTCTCGTTTGTTTTTACAGCTGAGGTGCTGTAGGCTTCTGTCGTCCTTCAATTTTGCTTCCATCCCATCCCGGTGTATGGTATCCTGTTTTGGACAGCACTAATGGTGTTTCTGCAGAGGACATCTGCAACATTGTAAGAAGAGCTCTTCATTTACTTGATGGTGCAGGAGATCACCAAAAGTTGTCGCTGCTGGCGTACTGACCAGCAATTTGGCTGTTTTATGAAAGCGTGAATCAAGTACTGATGCTCAGTTTGCACACGAATTGAAATGCTGAATAGAATAATGGACTGCCAGTAGTTTTCTATTGAATGTGTAGTATTTCTGTTCCACTGGAGATAACTGACCACCATAATGTTTAGGGTTTACCTTTTAAACGCTCGTGTAAAGGAGACATGATTCTAACCAGGTTGGGTATAAAGTGGTGATAATACTTGATCATGCCAGCAAAGTCTTTCAGTGCTTCAATACTTCCTGACCTTGGAAAATTATCCCTAGCTTAGACTTTCATGGGGAAAAGTTTAACATATTCAGGACTTATTTGATGACCAAGAAATTCTATCATATTTTTCACATATTTTCACTTATCTTTTTGGATTGTTAACCTGTTTTCTTTGAGCTTCCTTGGGTGCTAAAGATAAGAATATTGTTAATGTGAATGATACAGTCAGGTAATTCGCCGAGAATGTCGTCCATAAGTCGATGGAAAGTAGTGCTTGTATTTCAGAGGCTGAAACAGCAGTAATTAAGAGTATATGTTGCAAAGGGGTTGATGATTGCTGTCTTTTCTACCCCCTCTTTTGATACTGGGACTCGATTATACCCATTCAGGAGATAAATTTTCATGAATATTCTTGCCCATTCGAGCTGGTTACTTATGACAGTGATGTTAGATACGCATGCTGTTTGAACGTTAAGTCACTGGTAGTCACCCCACGGCCACAATGTGCCATCTCCTTTAGGCACCAATTGAAGAGAAGATGCCAATGGGCTTGAGGTTTCTTGTCTCTTGACTATTCCTTGTCCTTGAGTAACTGCTTTGCTTGAGTTAGTTTATCTAGAACCAGCATTATGAAACGTGTGTACACCGGGGGTCATCTGTAATAATGTAGTGATTCATGGGGCACATGAAGTCATACTGAAGGCCATTTTTTAATACAAAAGGATATTCCTGAAGGAGGCGAAAGATTTCTGAACCTAGTGTAGAGCTTGTTACTGCCATTTGAGTGATAGGTGTGTCTCAGAATCAGTTTTTGTCTGTATAAATCTGCGAGCATGGTGTGTGCTTTCAAGTAATCTGCTCCGAGTAGCGTAAAGGTAATGTCTCCAATGATAAATGGTTTGCCGTCGAACATTAATTCAATCTTTCTGGTTCCATGAATCTTTAATGGGGCACCATTTGCAATAGACACATGGAGGGAGTTGGGGATTAGGTCTAATCGTTCATTCAGGATGGCTGGGGCATACGATTTGTGTGCGCCCATATTGACGAGGATTTCCTGAAGGATGACCTTAGTTGGGTTTGTAGAGTTTTGCATGTGATGGGGGTGTCTGACTTGGCTAACAACTCGATTATTTGTTCAGAGATGTCATCGGGTAGAAACTTGAGTACAGTGACAGCTTTTCATGACAATGACGCTATTTTCTTCTACCGGAAGTTTGTTTGTTCCCTAAATAACCAGGTCTCTGTGCTGTGTGTTGTGAAAGGATTAGTATAGAAATGTTGACTGGTAGGAACTAGTTTATTTACGCATAAATCTGACATAAAGTCACTTCTCTCATGCAGAAAGGTAGCTGGAAATATTTACATCGAAAAGATACACAATTACTCTTGGTGTGTTTCTTCGCATTTGGTAATTGATGGGAATGTTTTTGACTTGCGTAAACAAAACCATTTGATGCATATCAGTTACAAGCTTATAATAATTGTTATTAGATATTGGTTTAGGTATAGATACATATAGTACCATTGTTCCTGAAATAAAATGAAAAAATAGCTTCGACATCATTTTGTGTTTGTTATAGGAACGTTTTCCTGCCAACCACTGGAGGCCATGTTCTGATGTAAAGTATCCCATCTCCACCATGATTTCGAGTCTAAGAGCAGATTCCTGAAATCGACTTAAATATGTATAGTGAACTTGAGATAGACTCACGTTTCTCTTGATACCTTCGTTTGGTATAGTCTACATCTGGCAATGTTTCGACTCAGAGGCATAGGTTCGAGTCCTTGGCCAGCCAGAAACATTTTTCATAAAAAGAAAAAAAAAATCCAATCCATATGCATTCTCAAGGTAGAATTCGATATCAAATTCCATTTGTGGTTGATATTTGCATCTATTAAAGTCGCGTAAGTGACAAGTAGTCATTATAGACCTAACAACATTCACGCATCTTGTGGGAGTGTCCCTCATTTTGAATATGTCTCCCACATTCCGTATTGGTACTTGGTTCTCCCGCATTTAAATAAATTCTCCCACAATTTATTTTTTCAAGTTCGTAATTGTCACTAATACTTATCTTTCAGTGGATATAAATATTTCATGGAATATTTTAATGAAAATATTCAACACAACTATATTATCAGCAATAAAGGGACTGTGTATGATGTGGGATGGCGGGAGGTATGGGATGAGGTGATCTAGCTCGAGGATAGTGTCTGATTTCAGAGCTTACTCCTTCGATGTGAACAAACTGTTTACCTAATGATCGGAGAAGGTAAAGAATAAAAATATCCTAGACTAAAATGAATTGTTAAAAAATATGAAAGTAAATTGAATTAAAACAATAATAAAAAGAAATGGAAGGAAGGAAGAAGAGATAGGGAAAGATTTATACAACATAATAGTGTTCGTCATATTTCTTCTTTTCCCTTGCAGTTTTTATTTAGGCTGAAATAAAGACAGTGTCGTTGTAATCCACTGTCATATAAAAAGAAGGAAGGAAATCATATTGAAATGGAAAAAATAGGTGAAAATGTAATTCATGTTTTCTATTTTACTTCTAGGTGATAAGGGCAGAGGTCCTGTATGCTTTATATCCATTGGAACAATTATATGTAGTAGGTTGGTCAGGGCACCAGCCACCCATCGAGATACTACCCGTAGAAAGTTATTGGGTCCTTTGACTGGCCAGACAGTAAAACATTAGATCCTTCTCTCCGGTTACGGTTCATTTTCCCTTTGCCTACACATACACCGAATAGTCTGGCCTATTCTTAACAGATTCTCCTCTGTCCTCATACACCTGACAACACTGAGATTACTAAACAATTCTTCTTCACCCAAGGGGTTAACTACTGCACTATAATTGTTCAGTGGCCACTTTCCTCTTTTGGTAAGGGTAGAAGAGACTCTTTAGCTATGGTAAGCAGCTCTTCTAGGAGAAGGACACTCCAATATCAAACTATTGTTCTCTAGTCTTGTGTAGTGCCATAGCCTCTGTACCATGGTCTTCCACTGTCTTGGGTTAGAGTTTTCTTGCTTGAGGGTACACTCAGGCACACTATTCTATCTTATTCCTCTTCCTCTTGTTTTATTCAAATTTTTTTTTATAGTTTATATGGGAAATATTTATTTTAATGTTGTTACTGTTCTTAAAATATTTAATATTTCTTTGTATCCTTTCCTCACTGGGCTAGTTTCCCTGTTGGAGCCCCTGGGCTTATAGCATCCTGCTTTTTCAACTAGTAATAACAATAATAACTCTTCAGTGTTGTTAATAAGAACTTCGCCTCTCAGAGAGCCAATGTTAATTTTGAATACAACTGTTTAGTGTTCAGTGTTGTCAATAAGAACTTCACCTCTGAGAGAGCTAATCTTAATATTGAACACAAATGTTTAATGTTCAGTGTTGTCAATAAGAACTTTACCTCTCAGAGAGGCAATCTTAATATTGAACACAACTCTTCAGTGTTCAGGTGTTGTCAATAAGAACTTCACCTCTCAGAGAGCCAATTTTAATGTTGAAGGGATACTAGAATCCCATATTGTCAGTAAAACGAACGAGTTTGCCCATAAGCGCTGTTATAAGTAACCTATAAACCAAATAGGGAATTACTTGTGAAAGCCAATTCAGCAACATGTGCATATAACCGAGTACACTAAAGTTTAAAAATTATATCACTCTGTCATATTCTGCCATCCACATAAAATACAATTTTATGTACAACAGGTTATAAACATGGCTATTTTGTCATAAGGCTATAACTAAGTATTTTTCTTTAATTTTAGTGTGTTTATTCATGAAATTGTGCATCTATGTTCTTAGTGAATAGATAAAATGCAATATGTTGAGAATTATTGGATAAATTTGATAAAAATATGACATTCTGCCTTGGGTTTATGAATTTCCGGAATTTTTTCTTTTTTCTTTTTTTTTTTTTCAATTTCCAGCATTTTTCTTTAATAATCTCCAGCAAATGTTTCAGGCAGGGTTGACATGTGTGCATTATGAATAGCCACGTGTTGCAAACTAATTAATCAATATCACGGTGGAGGTGGGTTGATTTCAAATCTAAGAACAGATTCACGATTTAGTAGCCCATCACCAAAAGGATTTCGAGTTTAAGAACAGATTCCTGAATTCACCTGGAATATTTAGTGTACAGTGGACTTCTATCTCTCTTGTTAGCTCATTTGATATAGTCTACTGCTGGCATCATTTTGACTCAGAGGCATAGGTTCGAGCCAAGCCAGAAGCATTTATCCATTAGATATATATTCCTAAGGTAGAATTCAATATTAAATTCCATTTGTGGTTGATATTTACATTACCATAAGAACGAACATGTTAGAGGCACTCTCAACATACCACCAGCTTCAACCAAGGTTAGAGAAAGTAGACTGAGATGGTATGAACATATAAAGAGACAAGCGGAAGACCATCCGATAAGGAAGATGATGGATATGGGACTACCTGGTTGGAGAAGGTTAGGTAGACCAAAATTGCGATGAATTGACTGCGTGAAAAGAGATATAAGGTAGTTGGGATTGAGCGAGGAAGGTGCACTGGACCAAAGGAAATGGAGAAATATGTTGAAGAACCATTACAACAACCCCAGATAGGGACAATCTTGTAAAGAAAGAAGTTTATAAACCCTCTTCCCCTTCCCCAAAAGTAAGGACATTGTCTAAGTTAGATTAAGGGGGGAAACCTTGAGTTAGCGTGTAATCCCTGCGTGTTTCTCTGCAGAAATATGGCCTTACATACGTATTTTCTCATGTTTCAGAAGATTTTAATAACTTTTGATCAGCAATTAATAGGTTTTGGACATCAACAATAATACCAATGCCACTGCCCCAAAATGGACTGATTTCCGGTATAACGGATCCTAAATTCGCTTGAAATAGACGAATATGCATGTACATATGGAAATCCATATCCACCCTATTTAATTGTAAAGGTTGTGGCTTATATGTTTATATACTCTTTTATAAAACATAACTGTGTGATTTAAATTTATCGAATGGTAATGAGGATAAAATAATCAATATCGGAAATAAACTGGGATTGTAACACATCTTAGAGTTACCCATAAATACGTAAAGAAAATGTTTCATTTTCATAGAATAATAAATATTTGGGTAACTTATCGAAATAATTGGTATAAATAAAAACCTCAGACTGAAGACTACAGTCTGAAGTCTGAAGTTTTCATAATGATTTAGGAAACTAAAAAATAATTATATTTTCTTTATCTTTGAGATTAATTTGCATATCTTTCAGCGATTTCCCACCATTTTAAGGGTCTTTAATAGCCACTGGCTGATAAAACCGCTGGAAGATGTACGGTAACATGTTTAGCTGCCGGTGGCAGAGAGGGAACTACAATGTGTTACTTTCATTCCCAATCAAAAAATAAAATGTATAGCCTATAATACATATAACTAATATCATTATTATTACTGATTTTATGATATTTCAATATTCATTGCTCCTATAGCCTAACATACAATGCAATTTTTATCAAACTTCTAGGTAGCCATTCTGTACAGCATTTTACCTGACCGTCGTTTTGAAAGAAACATTATTTTGACGGATTGTAATATAAAAATATTACAAATAACGAAATCACCCAAAGTAACATGATCATATTTTATCTAAATCCGTTATATTTGTGTAAATATCATCGACTTGCAAACGCTAGAAAATGTACAACGACTCTATAGCGGCCGCCGGCAGAAAAACCTCTGAACTGTGAACTCGAAATTTATTGTATCCTATTTGAAAATTGGCAAAAATATTCAACCTAACCTAGCAGTCATAATTAATTTAGTAATGTCTAATTATTTACTCGTTGCATACGCATTAATACAAGTCAAAATTGTCAAAATCTAAGGGAGCTAAAGTGCAACCTACATGCTATAGGCTATTGACTACGGTTTGTTATGTAAAACTAGTAAGATTGATGTAATCAGCGGAGACAACATAATTACGTCAGGGTTTTAGTTTTGTTTACTATCAAAATACATGATACAAATGTTTTTGATATTCGAAATTCTTTTTCAAGTTTTGTAGTAACCACTCACTACTGCTAACTTGGAGGATGTACGATAATAATGCTTGAAGCCTTTAAAGTGTTCCACAGGAAGGTGAATTTCCCACCCCCATTCACGAGTTCTTTGACGAAATAGAAAGTAATTAGAATAATTTTTCATTATAGATTATTGCACTATATCATAATATTTACCGTTTGCGTGCAAACTTTATCAATGTCATAACTGCCAAACAAGCGAGCCAGTTTAGGCTACAGTACAGATTGTCATGTCTTCAATAAACATAACTTATAGATTGCAACATGGGACCGTACAAACTGATACAATCAGCAGAAATGACAGCTTTATGTATATCAAGAGTCGTATCAAAATAATTGGTACGTCAGTACATGATGTTATATACTTTTAATGAATATATAACCACTGTCAACTGCAAATGTTGAACATGTCAGGACTGGTAGCTGTTGGCAGAAATGTTTTTTGTTATTAATAAGCTATTTCAATAAAAAAAAAAGTTATATATTTTTTCGAACATTGGAAGTATTTACTCCTGTTTGAATTTGGTGAATTACTCCTAAGTTGTCTTACAGCAGATTCCAAATACCTTTTTTTAGATTCTATAATAATCACTCACAAGTAAACTGATTTTATTTATAAGAAATAATAAGTAGCCCGATTTCTCATTTATAAGATAATTTCGTAAAATTAAACCTGTGTTAAATCATTAAGAGAACAATGTCCATACTACGTAGTTACTCTGTACGGTAAGTAAGGTCCATGATTTTGTCATGATTATTCAATTACCTCATCAACTTCGCGTGACCTTGTAGCCTATTCTCAAATGCAGAATGGATCTACGTACACACCAACATAGTGTACGTACTGTAGATCTACATACGACAATATCATTATTATTATTATTATTATAATTATAATTATTATTATTATTATCATTATTATTATTATTATTATTATTATTATTAGTTGTTGTTGTTGTTGCTATGGTTGTTGTTGCGTTGCTTCAACTTATCCCTTAGGGCTTAGAGGCATGACCGTTCTCGACTCTTACTTTCTTGAATGATGCGAATACAACTCTTCGGATCAAAATAACCTCTGTTTGATAGGATATAATGGTGAATTCTTTCCTGTCTCATTGATGTTCGGTCATCTTTTCCATGAGACTTCGGAGAATGTTTGTGGTGATTCACGACATTCCAAGGTCTTTTGAGTTCGACATGACAGCTTATAACTAATATATCCGACAGTGGCTTCAAGTTCACTTCTTTCTATGTAAACTTTCCTTCAGCCTAATTCTTAATTACTTTGTGCATTTTATTGACAGCGCAATATGTGCCAAACTTTAGTTTTCAATAGCATTCCTTCTCTTTATCAACAGTCTTCTCATACCTACCTCTTCCCGTGCTTTTGTCGATGATTCAACCGTACATATTTTTCATTTATCTTCCAGCCTTCTTTTGTTGATGATATTCAATCTAGAATTGCATTGTCTTTAACTGATAACTTTGAAATTATGAGTTTTCCTTTAACGTAGCTGAATTTAATGCCAATAGAGTATTCCCTCTCTATCTGCTGACTATCTCTTCAACACAGTTTCTAGGTTATATTCTATGAAATCGAATGAAACAGCCATCAATATTTAGGTATCCACGTTGATGTTTAAACTGAATCTGCCACCAATGAGTTGGCTGTATTGTTTAGATCTCATACATTCTTTTCTTTATGGCAACTGTTAGGCCAATGCTATTCGTCCCTTTTTTTCAGATTATAAGACTAAATCAAGGGCAATTAATTTAATCCGTAATCTCATTACTATCATGTCCACCGATTTTCTACATCTCTCTCTCTCTCTCTCTCTCTCTCTCTCTCTCTCTCTCTCTCTCTAATATGTATCTGATTTGTCATATCCATAATCGATCATAATGCAGTGAGAGTGAGTAATTCAGTATTACAATTTACTCATTACGCAGGTAATTTAGTTATTCTTTTTCAATGTTTGTTGTTGTAGAATTCTAAGCACGCTTTTTTTCATATTCTTAAGATGTCGATACAGTTACCTTTTTCTCAGTTTTAAAATCTTACACACACACACACATATATATATATATATATATATATATATATATATATATATATATATATATATATATATATATATATATGTATATATGTATATATATATATATATATATATATATATATATATATATATATACATAGATAGATAGATAGATAGATATATAAGAAATGAGTTAGCAGCTAGAGTGGATATGAATGTGTTGAGGTTTGTTTGGCCATGTTGAGAGAATGGAAAATGGCTGTCTGCTAAAGAAGGTGATGAATGCAAGAGTTGATGAGAGAAGTACAAGAGGAAGGCCAAGGTTTGGGTGGATGGATGGAGTGAAGGAAGCTCTGGGTGATAGGAGGATAGATGTGAGAGAGGCAAGAGAGCGTGCTAGAAATAGGAATGAATGCCGAGCGATTGTGATGCAGTTCCGGTAGGCCCTGCAGCTTCCTCCGGTGCCTTAGATGACCGCGGAGGTAGCGGCAGTAGGGGATTCAGCATTATGAAGCTTCATCTGTGGTGGATAACTGGGGAGGGTGGGCTGTGGCACCCTAGCAGTACCAGCTGAACTCGGTTGAGTCCCTTGTCAGGCTGGGAGGAACGTAGAGTAGAGGTCCCCTTTTGGTTTTGTTTCATTTGTTGATGTCGGCTAACCCCCAAAATTGGGGGAAGTGCCTTAGTATATGTATGTATGTATGTATATATATATATATATATATATATATATATATATATATATATGTGTGTGTGTGTGTGTGTGTGTGCATATATATATATATATATATATATATATATACATATACATATATATAAATTTATACATATACATATATATATGTGTGTGTGTGTTTGTGTGTGCGTGCGTTTTGTGTGCAAGAATGAGGTTCATGCCCTTATGCCCCATTTTTTGTCCCTAAAAGATGCTAGCCATTCGCATTACCATTTACCAATAATCTTTTTTGTCATATTTAACTTTTAATGATTAATCAAATGCTGCTAACGTTTCCTTACATTAACTGCAATATATATATAAATATATATATATATATATATATATATATATATATATATATATATATATATATATATATGTATATATATATATATATATATATATATATATATATATATATATATATATTCAACTATTATTGAAATATCCCTTACTTACGAGATAGGGACATTTCGATGGCTTACGGTCGGTTCTCTTGCAATTTTTATTGATTATTTTAGCTTATCATGTTTCCATGCATCAATATATTTCAGCGGGAATATTTTCCCACCTAGATTTAACTATTTAGCGCAGAAGGACATACTCTGGCCCAGTGTAGGGGCATATATCTCAAATTTATGTATCCAATCGATGATTTAGTCTTTTCTATATACGTTTGTATGAGTAATTTCACTTCATTTCAAAGTGATATCATTTAATAGAATTACTGTTTAGATTGCACGTCTATTTCAAACAATAAGTAGACTTACTATTTTCGTGGTTTTAATGTGCCAAGTGTTTCTTTTACGATTGATACCTTAGTGATATTCCAGTGGCTGCAGGTTGCTAAGTAAATTAATTAAAGTATAATGTATAACATTTTCAGTTACCTTCGAGAACTATGTAAAGGCGAAATTTGTTTTTCAATTTTGCAATCAATTCCTATAGACTACCGTCCTTGGGCACTTTAGTTATTCCATCGGCAATTAATGTCACTACACCAGAGAACCTTAAATCAGTCAATCAGCCAACTTACAAAGGATATACCTCACGGAGTTTGTGTTTTCTTTTAACCTATATTACCTTCCTGGTATACAGGACAAATTCTAGTTAATGGACAGGCAAATTTATTCACCATTAAATCGTTAAAAATATATATATGGTACTTTATCAAAATAAGAAAGATATCAAGATACAACTTTAGGATTAAATATCACATATGCATATCCTGACAGTTATGCCTCCTACTGAATTGAAAAATATTCAATGTTTTTTCAATAACCAAATATAAACACTTATGAAAATAATGAATAAGATGTTACTATGTAATAAAATATTCCATATGGAAAGAAAACATATATTTCTTAATATGAGAAAGGTAATTAGTTATAAAGTATTAGTTGTTACAATACAGCGATGAAAATAACTCATCGCAAGTAAGAAAAATGTCATCGAACATCGACTGATAAAAAAGAATGATTAAAATCTTGAGAAATTAATCACTGGAACTTATCTTTGTCGAAATTATTTCGTAGTGAATATGAGTCTGCATTCTTTGGTGATTAGTCTCCTCTAAAAATAGAATAGATCCTACTACTAACTTTAAATAAACTTTGTAGAATCTCGATCTTACTTATTACATAAAGTGAAATACAAACTACCAGGAACTTCATAATCAAAGATAACTGATTTTCCAGAAATCCATTTTGAGACAATATAAGAGTTTCTTTTATTCCCGATAGTAAATCTCCATTTACCCAAAGTAAATGTTTTTAAAATTAGTATTCATTTCATTATAATAAATTCCTTGAACAACAGTGTTTACACTCATTATCTAAGGCTCAGGAACCAGGTTATATAAAACATTCCTTGAACACCTGAAAGCGCTTCTCATAAGCTTACACTACGGTCCAGCGAGCTCGGAAGGTGTCAGTCAATGTCCCAGAGTAGAATATGACATTCATCCGATTTCCGATGGATTTTATTGGATCCGGAAGTGATGTACCAACGAAGTCCAAACTGGTCAACTCGGGATAGTACTTGTCACCCAGTTTATCAACAATAACGACGCCATTTTCGTCATACTCGCTGTAGACGGAGGAAGTTACCCTCAAGTTAAGGATCTGCAGCTGGATGCGTTTCCCCTCTGGAGCCTGAAAATGGTAATAGATAAAAATGATAAAAGCAATTCAGAAACGATAATTACTCATTTCTATAAAATCAATATATCGTAGATATATCACAGTTCCCAGGAGAGGAAATATGAGTCTATAAGAATGCTACTTACTCTGATCCACCATTCACAGGAACGCTTTGTCTGGAAACCACTGCCAAAGTTGCCTTCTGTGGGAGCTTCTAGAGTACCAGAAGTTTGAGTACCGCCTCTGTTGACTATCTGTACAAATTTATTAAAGGAACTAGATGAGATTTTGTAGAATAATATATACTTTGCTTTTACTACCACTAAAGTTACTATTACTGTTATTTCTTTTACATATTTCATAAGATTTTTATCTACCGAAGTCAACCAGATAAAACAAATAAAGCAAATATGTTAAAATTTATACTTTAAAACTGAAGTAACAGTTTTACTAGCATCCAATCACAAAAAAAAATGGAGTCTGAAGACGACAAAATAATGAAATGATAAAACAACAAATATTCCGACATGGATTAGGCAGAGAGAGAGAGAGAGAGAGAGAGAGAGAGAGAGAGAGAGAGAGAGAGAGAGAGAGAGAGAGAGAGAGAGAGAGAATTCTTACCTTATGGCAATTAGTAGTCTTTCTGCTGATAGTAACGTTGAACCCTGCACCGGTACCTGCACTATCGCTCCTAAATTCAGCGTCGAAGTTGAAGGTTGGCAGATCTCCTCCGAAGACGGTATTGGGCGAGGCAAATCCATCCCAACTGTTAATGATAGTAATAGGGTTAATAGCAATGGGATACATGAAATAATCAAAGAAGATTGCAAAAAGAAAAGCAGACATTTAATCAATTTTGCACATTGCAAGCTATTTTCATTATTCGTACACGGTTATTTTTCATGAATTTAATGTACCATGAAAATCATTACACATTCATCTTTGTACTAAAGTTGCTCTGTTTTAAATGGTTTGATCTTGAGGCAATGTTGGCATAAGAAATACTGTATTTTTGTTAATATGCAAATGCTTTTCTTTATACTTAATTGTTCCTCTCTCAGTGCATAATTCTGTTGCTTGTCGCAGTTAAACTATATTATTTGCCTTTGATCTTTAGTTAAACGATAATATTTGATGTACACTTTGAACATCTGGAAAAAACCTGAAACCATTTCGTGAATTAAACCTAATCAAGTATTGTAAGCTGTGGTCAACTCAGTACAAGAAAGAGAATAATAAGAACAGTGCAGCGTTTTTAAATTGAAAAAGAAAAAAAAACGTTCACAACTATTTGATAACTATGATTATTTTCATAATAGAACAAATCCCAGTTCCACTTTAGGGAAACGTTTCGACAAATATGCGTTTACTTTTGAAAGTCATTAAAAAGTTATGAAAAAAAATAATTGTACGAAGAGGAAAGATTACATTTTTGTCTTGCAATGTCAAATTCCATTGAATTATAAAATCTTTAAAGAAAGCCGTACTGAAGATTGATGTATTCTTTATACTGTATATGCATTGAAGTCACTTGATAATGTATAATCAAATATAAATTCAAATAAAGTTTTACCTAAAGACAGATCACGTGAAAAGTAGAGAGATGGAAACTGTAAATTCAAAGTTTCATCCTCGTTTTAAAGACTTGAAAACAAGTTTTATTTAGGCATAGTTATCTAAAATTGATGTCTGATGGTACTATACGCACAAATTTATGTATGTTAGTTTATTTGTAAAATTTACTCACATTCTACCAAGCTTGGCCATACGGATAGGCTGGTTGAAGTCAATGAAGTCACCGGATTTGATGTCATAGCCTTGATTACTGAATTCAAATGTAGCATACCCTGGTGCTCTCTGCGGGATGTCAAAATCAAGATTATGGGAGTTCAAAGAATATTGGATTATTAGAAAATTATAATATAAATCTTTCTAAGAATACTATTATTGATGTATAGAACTTATATCGAACTATTTCATGTCTGGAGAGTGATGTGAAACTGTTGCATGTTACGTAACATGAGCTACTAATCATTAGAACAAGCTTTAAGAATTTTCGTAAGTGGCATATACTTGCAATAAGTTAATACAGAAATTGTGAGTACTTACGGAGGACAGAGAGAGCTTGCAACGTGCGTTGTTTGGGTATTCCCTTCTTCCGAAATTGGGTGAGGACCATTGAACCTCGTCGTCACTGACGAAATGAACTCTGCAAGATCCTCCAATGGGGGCGTTGTTGAAGGATTCGGTGAAACCGACTCCGTTGAAATCTGTTGGCTCAAAGGTAGGTGACACTGTCGAGAATTCGAAGGGGAAAGTTGTGTCTGTTGGGAGACCATCAGTGAAGCCAAAGGTGCCGACCTGAGGGTTGTCTGTGCTAAAGGTACCAAAACGAGGATCACTATTGGCGGTGCTGAAGGTGCTGAACTGAGGGCTGCTGCTCGTCGTTCTGAAGGCGCCGAATTGGGGGTTGCTAATGGCGGTGCTGAAGGGACTGAAAGGAGGGCTGGCGCTGCTGGTACTTAGGGCGCCGAACTGAGGGTTGCTACCGGGGGTGCTGAAGGCGCCGAACGGGGGAATGCTGCTGGCGGTGCTGAAGGTTCCAAATTGAGGGGTGCTGCCGGAGGGGCTGAGGGGGCCAAATCGAGGGTTGCTACTAGCAGTTGTGAAGGTTCCGAAGTTGGGGTTAGCGCTACTGCTCCTCAACGTATCGCCGTTGAAGAAGTCAACCTGTGAGAGGGATATACTGTAGTATGCAATTCAAATTTTATTTCAACATGCCAGAGGTTTACAGTCACATTCCAAGACTATAACGTCTCTTGTAATATCATCACTGGTCTTAGCTATCTGAATGAGAGCTCTAGTGTGTGTTTTTCTTTAATCTAAGTTTTCTTTTTTATAATTTTCTTGTTAATATTATCGGAATGTTGGCCCAGATTTAGAGAAGGGTTCAAATTTTGAGGATTAGTCATTAAAAAAAAAATACAATTATAATTACTAGCTATATACAGTAGTTCCCTTTGACAGCAAGAGCTTAGCGTTATTCAAGTATTATGCGTGGTCTACTAGCAAAACTATCCTTGTCTTATCCCTCTCTTGTGTATCCACTTTATATTTCATGGTAGAAGAACCCAATAAGTAATAGAGGTTTTACAGATAACCGTCAGGGGAAAGGAAAACACTGGTGTAGCTTAGTCTTTAAAAGAAAAACTGAATAACAGGTTACTGAATGTAAGTTACAAACACCAGGAATAGCCAGAGGATTTGATTAATCTTTCTAAGAAAAAACTCTTCCTGAATCCGGAATGCTCTCCCTAGAGGTCTCTCCGCATTAGTATCCTCTGCGTTAAGACTTTTTTTTCCAGAGTAATTCCATCAGTACAGGGATAATCCTTTCTCGGCTTTGGATACCTTATATTAATCTTGCTCCTCTGTTAATTATGTTTTATAACCTCTTAGTAGCACTTTAAGTAAATTGAGACAAATAGAGTTACAAGGGTCAACCCTGGTAATAGCATAATTAATAGTAATTTTCTTTACAGAACATTGCCGCAGATATTTCATAACAAAAACAATGTTTCTAACGTGATATCCATTGATTCTTACTACATTACATTCCAGTGATACACCTAGATCACAAACTCCACTAGATATTGGAACCAATTTGTCATTGATACATTTTGGATGCCACCTAGGGTTCTTAAATCGATTTTGCTTTCCTATCATCATAACTTCACTTGTATTTTAATTTAGTTAGAGTTGTTTGATTGTCATTCATTCCCTAACAATAGTAAGAGCGTGTCTTAAATTCTCAGCTGAATCATCTAAGTCATTTATGGAAAAGTAATACTAAGTATCATCTCCAAACAGCTTGATCTTCACTTCATGTCTCTGTAAGTACTTTTGATAGACCAATAGTATAGGTACAAAATAAGATTGGAACTAGTATACTTCCCTGGGGTACCCCTCTGCTTAATGGCCCGTATGATGAATAAATGTTGCCAATTCGTACATAGTAATTTCTGTCAACTAAGTAATCTTTTAGATACTCAAAAGCTTCATCTTCAACACCAATAGATCTTAAATCATTGAGTAGCTGTTCATGCACAACTGTCAAAGGAAGCAATATGATCACGTACAATCAGGAGGCCAATTGTGTCTTCATCAGTCATCCATCATTTCTAGCAGATCCTTTTGCAAGCTGTTCTTACGATTCAATAAATTGCTAACATCCTCTTTTTTTTACTGCATTCATTAAATTTATAAATACCTATACCTTTTAAACTAGTCTGGTCACTTTACCCGTAGGTGGCTCCATACAATATTATTGTCTGTATTCTGTATTCCTTTAAACTGGTTACGATACTATTATAAAAAAATCATCCTAAACTAAATCTCGTGAAATTATGAGGTTTAAAAATTCAAGATATCCATCATTCCAAGTGCATTGTAAATTTTGTAGAACTTCAAGAGCTTCTAGAGTAGAACGGAAGTATGGAAGAGGCATTCTTTTAAATTTGTTTATTAGGGGATTCTCAAAAGTCAAGTCCCTGCTTCTTGTGAACTCGCGTCTGTATCAGGAATAGGGAAAAATGATTAAGACAAAAACATTACTAACCTGTTGGGGTGCACTGGCACAAACGGCAACCAGAGTTGCCGACACTAACCACTGAAACACCGACGCCATTTTGTCCTTCCTCTACCTCTCCTCACAAGAGATTTAGGGCTACTGTCTCTGAGCTTATCCTTTGGAGGACTGCAGCCCCTGACACGTCATGCAAGACCTTAAATATACGTCTCCATCCTCCTCATGTGCGTGGGCTGAATTTCGTGCCAGGTACCGGTCGTAACAAGTTTGGTTTGGGGGATGAGGGTGAGATTTGGTAATGGAAGGATGTAGGATGGGGGTGGATAGGGGACCTTCCGGACGTTATATCGCAGGCAGCAAGCTTCCTCGAGACTACTAATGGGTCCAGTCATTGGAACACACCAGGATGATGAATTTGGTCATTCATTGGCTTTAGAGAGCTTGTTTATGGACCTATGGGAGTACTTTCTTTTTCTTTATCCTGCACCTTTCTCTGAGTTATCTGTATAACAGCTTATTCTGTAGTATGTTGCATTCATTAGCTTTCACGTCATTCTCGGAATTGTTTATATTATCCAATGCAAGTCACAAAGCATTATCATCAACACGATTTGGTTTAACAGGTCGACAGCGAACTCTTTCTACATAATGAAATGGTATGTAAGACGCAATAAATATACACACTATGGGTTTATCTTTTATGTTGATAATGTTTATACTATTTTTTTTTTTCATTCCCCACGCGACTTTTCTCACATGAAAAAAATTTACGCAAGATAGTGATACCCTTTTAGTTTTCGACAATTATTGTTTATAGACTGAGGTTGTTCCACACTGCATGACAATGAATGGTCAAGGTGTCTGCCTGCTGAGAGCATATGTACCTTCTTAGTGGTCACCCTTCCGAGTACCGACCAGATTCAACGTTGCTTAATTTCGATGATCGAACAAACGGTATAACAAACATTCCTATCATCAGCGTCTTTGATTTTTTTTTTTTTTTTATACTAGACTTTTTGTCTAGTTCCATAAGATTGCCTCCTATATATGAAAATCATTAATAACAATAACAAAGTTATGATTCTTATCTTACTACTCAATAGCAAAGAAAGTGAGAGAAAGATTGTGTGGTTCCTAAAATGTTCGATGGAGATCCATTATAAAGAGAAAGTCTTAGAAAAACCAGAGGGAGTTAATATAAACGATTCAAATAGAGAGAAAGGAAAATTTGAATCTTAGTTTGGTGGAATAAGTATTCCCAAGGAATGCTGATGACAAATAAGAGGCAGATCTGAATTATGAAAAGGTCGAATGGCTCCATATAAATCACATTGTTACAAAGAACGAAATATTGGAGATTGTAAGGAGTATAATGGAAAAGCCGAGAACTGGAAACGCACTGGGAATTCGAATTATGCATCAGATGCTATAGTAATGGTGAGAGAAAACTAAGAATTTAACAAAATGACTGATTATTCTGTACTTGAAGGCGGAAAAGAATTAATACGTTTTTTAATTAAGAATGAAGGCTGTGGAAGTGAATTTTAGAATCAGTATGTCTTGCATTGTTTTCTTTAGCATAGAATAATGGATGGAAGAGATTTTTTTATAGTATGGAAAAATGTATATATGGTTTATTTATAGATTGGTTGATTCACAGAAGTGAGCAATTGTTTTCATGCAAGGGTGGAATAAGGTTTAAGAATTTGTTTGTATATAATTAAGCAGATGTTAGAAGTTGGGGAATGAAATACTTCAGTCAATCAAATGTGGTTATTGTCTTTCAATGAAAAAAAGGACTATAGTGACTGAGACGAGTATTCTTATCTGTAAATATCTCATTAGGATTATTAGGAACGAGAGAAATAGTAAGTTACCAGAAAGTAGACGGAGATGAAAAGAGGTAGGCCTATACGAGTTTTATGATTTTGGTCATGTTTAGAGTGGAAGGGGATAAGTTAATGAATATGACACATGATTCAAAGGTTATTACTTTGTTTATTGGGTAATAATGGTGGAATAAAATTACCTTTATTATTATTGTTGGAATCTACGTAGGATAGATGCTGTTGACACTTACAGCATAAGAAAGTCACATTTTGATTCCGTAGTTCAAGAATGAATGTGACAATGATTCGTGTCTGGTTTTCTCCTGAGCCATCCTTTAATTCATATATATATATATATATATATATGTATATATATATATATATATATATATATATATATATATATATATATATATATATATATGTGTGTGTGTGTGTGTGTGTGTGTGTGTGTGTGTGTGTGTGTGTGTGTGTGTGGGAGGGTTGCGAATTTAACATGAGAATGAAAAAAAAAT